>NW_025999842.1:32139992-32156899 GCF_001458135.2 Marmota marmota marmota | reverse complement strand
TCTTCTTCTTCTTCTTCTTCTTCTTCTTCTTCTTCTTCTTCTTCTTCTTCTTCTTCTTCTTCTTCTTCTTCTTCTTCTTCTTCTTCTTCTTCTTGAAACAGGGTCTTGCTGAGTTGCTTAGGGCCTCACTAAGTTAGCTTTGAAGTTGTAATTCTCCTGCCTCAGCCTCCTGAGTCACTGGGATGATAAGCATGCACTACCACATCTGGCTTCTCTCTCTTCTTTCTGTCCCCTTTCATCACCCTATCCACAGATTTGACTTTGTTTTGCTTATGATACTGTGGCTATGTCTGCAAGGGGGTTAATTTTTATTTGGCCATAAAACTGAGAAAATTCATCTTTCACTGTTCTGCCATGTATTTTAGTCTTTTCTTGTTTGCAATTAACCTTATATTGAAAAATTTCAAAGCCTCTAAGGCTGAGCTTATGTACAAAGTTGCACTGAAGACTGTGGTATGTGGTGCTGCCTAATTGCCATGCCAGTGTCCCCTGACGTTTCTTGGCCTTGCCCACAAGGCTGTTAGGAAGTTAGCAATTTAGACTGCTTTAATCCTCCATGTAAAGTAAAATATTAAATTGGTATGTAAAGACTGTGGCTGGGAAGTGTGGTAGATGAGTTGTAGAACTGTTTTCTATGAGGATCCCTTTGCAAATCTTTTAGAACATCTGCCTTTTCTACATTTTGTTTGTTCTCCTCTAATATTTTCTGCCCTCCAGCATGCCATGTCTGCATAACAGAAGCAGGGCCATATCTGACAGGACTAAAGATCACACTCTTTAGATTATTCGTCTAGAGTCTTGGAGTTTTGGATAGCAGAACAGTCAAGCTTGCCCTGAGGTTTGCTCTGTCAGCCCCTGTTCCTTCTACCCACTGCACGACATCTTACCTTGGCCCATTCCTTCAGGAACTTGGCAAGAAAGAACAAAAATCTTTCTTGGTCTTTTATTCATTCATTAGATGCAAACTGCAGACTTACCAGTTGTAAAGCCCTGGGCTTCACAGTGAGAGTCACAGAGGAATAAAACATTCAGCTATTATTTTGAGAAGCTCACTGTATTCACCTACTTCCTGCCCTCCTGACCCAGTCCTGGGGACAAGTTGCAGAAGGGGTTTCCCTCTCCTAGAAGCTTCTGCTGTGTAGAATTTATGAAAGCTGAGGAAACTGGAATTCAGAACCTTCAAACCTAATCTCCTTTTCTAGATTTGCTTTCTTTCATTTCCTTAAGCACTGCTCCTCTGCAACCAAACTATTCTATGTATCATCCCCTGAAACCAACCTACCTTTTTCTGACTGCCTGACTTATGGAAGGGCTGCCCTCTATACCTGGCAACCCTGTTTGGTCCCCATCACCAAAAGAAACACATTGCAAAGACCTTTGATTGCAAAGACCCATTTCAAATGTCTTCCTATATCTTGGATAAAATTCTGTTATGGCTGGGGATGCAGAGAAAATGACATGATAAACAGGAAACTTTGGACTCTAAAGCATCTCATTTTACATGTACTCTGCTGCTCATTAAAATCATACCATTAGAAGAACTCTGGAACTCTCTGAGTTTCAGTTTCTACATGGGCAAAATGGAGATGATAATATTGCACCACCATTAAGCTTTGTAATGAGGTAGTTTATATAAATGGTGTAGCACAGTTCCTGGTGCCCAGTGGCTACTCCCCAAATGCTAGTCACCATCCTTTCTAGGAAGCCTCCACTTTTAAAAGACATCTTTTGTAGCTGTTTATAGGCTTATCTTTTGTTAGGATCCAAACTGCTTAGGAATAGGCACTATGGCTTATTCACACAAAACTCCCTTCAGTCTTGCACAGTACTTTCTACCTAGCAGATGCTCAGGCATATTGGATGCATCAGGGTATTACTGTAAAAGTACAGATGACCCTATATTATTCTGGGAATAGCTGAGCTCAGCAGGGTGAAATGGCTGAGGGGTACAAAGACCAGGAGCTTTTTAAAGCCTTTACCTTAGCCCAGCAAGGTTCTGAAGAACAGAGTGATTGCAGGGAGAAAATGGCAGTCTCATGTGCAGGCTTCTGTGATTTAGAACCATAGGGTGACCTCTCCCAGGGTCATCCACAAGATGAATCAGGAAAAGAGAGACCAGAGTTGGGGCCAGCTGCTCCCAGATCCTTAGACATTCTAAACAAGGGGGAGAGACTTGGTCTTCACTGATTAATCTCTGATGATTTATTCTTCGGGCATCATTTAAAAGGACCATTTTAAAGTAAATTAATTGAACTCCCATGACCTTTTACCCTACTAATATCATCAAAAGAAACTAGATCTTGAATTTTTTAAAAATGTTGGATTTATTTTCTGTGACTTACAAACTATAAAGAATGTCAGTTTATTTATTTTTTTAAATTATTAATACAAATGTCAGCTTTTTCATCATTACGTTGAAAAATCTTAAGTTTGAAACATCCCAGTTTTAGCAAATGAAAAGTGAATTAAAGATGTTACAGATATTAAAGGATAAATATATAACTAAAGACACACAAAAATGGCATAATATTGGTTGTCTTCAAAACAAGAATTTCACCTTTTTTCATACTGATCCTGGTAATATTCCTGAGTTTTCTAACTGACTTAGATTAATTATAACTAGTGTAAGCCATTTTTTAAAAAAATGTGGGTGGCAGTCTGCTAGTGGTTTCTTAAAATCAGTTTAGTGGTTGGAATTAAGATTTATTTTTTGATTAATAGAATAGTATAGAGAATAAAAAAAATAGAAAATAGATGATTATATAGTAAGGATGTTATTTTATGAAGCTTTCACTTTTTTGTTTTTTGCATGAACATCAAATGTATTTATAAGTCTACCAGGTTGAACTATACAGTGCATTTTTTCATTGTGGTCGTATCTCAAAAATTTTGGAACCTACTAAATTTTTCTGGTTTTACGTTGTTTTGTTTATAAATTGCCTAGGGATGATGGTATAGCTCTGGCCAATGAGATGTCAAAGGAAGTCTGGTGGGGAAGGTAGAGATAGGGGTAGGGTAAGGAAAAAGATATGGTAAGGAAAAAGAGTCTTTGCTCTAAAGCAAGATGCACAGTGGTTTCTATTTTCTCTTGTGGATGTTGTCTGTACATGCTTTCTGAAACTGTGGAACCATCTTGCAACCATAAAAATAGCTCACCTGAGATCATTTTGAACATAGCAGAGTGGGAAACTGAAAGGACTCTTCCTCCTAGGCTTGATGTTAAGTGTGGTGCTTAATGCTTCTGGAACTCTCCTACCTCTAGGGCATGTTATATGAGGTAATAAATCCCCTTAGTTAAACTACTTGAGGTTCCCCCCCACAGTTGAAAGCATCCTAAAGAATAAAACAAACTCATTTTAGGAGGAGCATATAAGTCAACCCTTGTGGTTAAGGTCTGGTGGAAGAAAAGCTTGGAAAGGTTCTCTTGGGCAGATAAGAAAGCTAATGGATTCCAGGCCCATGTTTTGATTCCAAGGCAGTACAAACATATAGTTCTGAGTACAGATGCAAGAGCACATTGTCTGGGCTTGCATCTCTGAATGCCACTTGCTAACTAAGAACCTTGAGAAAGTAATCACATCAAGTGCTATGTTAGACTATTGATCTAGTGTCATTGACCAGGATGAATTGAAAGATGGGAGAAATTGGAGGCATGGAAAACAGAAGACTGTTTTAACAATCTAGTAATGAAAATGAGTATTTATAGCCTGGAGGTGATAAAGAAAGCATACAAGGAGGAAAGGCTGAAGGAGATACTGGGGAGGTAGACTTGATGATGCACTTGATATAGGAGATGGGGTTGGAATGAAATCAGATCTAATGGTATGATTTCAAATGTGGAATTCTGGATTGGATATGCAGTGATGTGTGTGGTTAGAGTCAGAATAGGGGATAGATGAGGAAGATAACTTCCTGGATCCCTCTCAGGGATGGCACTTGTATTTACATGTAGTTTCTGATATGGTCCCCACTTTATGGATGGCAAGCTAAAGTTCAGAGGAATTAAAGGGCTTCTAACAAGTGACGTAGTAAATGAGAAAAATCAACATTTCCTAAAAAATATTTTTAAATTCAAATTTCTCCTTTATCCTAAGCTGCCTCTTGAAGGTCATACATAATCAGGACAAGAAACGTGGAAACTAGGAGGAGGTGACAGGGTTTAAATTGCAGGTACCTAACACAAATGGGAAACAAAAGAGGGATGGTGTCTTGGGTTTAAGGACAGGTGCTTTTAGAATGATAGGATTTTTTTAAATGAAGAAAAATATGCGGTAAGAAAATGAAGGCATGTAATGAAAGAGAGAGTATGAAGAAGGGCTGGGAGGAAATCAGGATAAGAGAGGTGTGATAAAATTCAAGAGCAGAGTACCCAGTAAGAATGAGAGTTCATAGAGTCACTACTTGGGAGATTAAGGGAGTAAGATGCCAAAAGGGCACCCAATGCAATAGTAAGTGGCTTTCTGGTGACTTTCAAGCAGGACATTCCATAAGCTTGGCAAACACACATGCTAGACTGGAGGATATAAGGATGAGTGAGGGAAACTGAACCAGCAATATCTGGAAAAAACTTATCAATTAATGGAAATATCACCATGAAAAGAAAAGATTGACAAAAAAGAAAAGATCTTTCCTAGTCTGATGTAGAAAGAAAGGAAGATAATTTGAAGATGCTTTTGGAAAGGGTCTACTCTACATATCTTCAGAAATAGAGAAAGAGAAGAAAAGAAAGAGTGAGTCAGGGGAGAGGGAGGGACAGTCCACAAGTGAACTGTGCAGAAGGTAGGGTGGTGTTAGTTACTGCAAAAAGAAGGGTCATGCCAATCCACCTGGGGCAGGAAAGGATTAGACAGAATTGGAGGATGAATATGGAGGTCGTCTGTGTATAAACTGATTTGCTACCCAGAAGAGATGAATGAAAAGACTTGGTAACTGGCTTTTAATGAATAGGGGATATTACAGGTTGCATCTTCTTCCTGGGACACATAATGACTTCAGGATGAGGGCAGGAGAAAATAGACTTTTAGAGGGATATGGCATATGCAATCATTGATGGTAGTTCACTGATATGCAATCCGTAATGGTACAACAAGAGTAGTATCAATAGGAGTCCCCAAATAGTGTTGCAGTCCATTCTTTTGCTTCAAGTCCTTACTGGCACTGTTAGTGAAGAGAATAGAATTCCAGCCATGGATCTGCTCTAACTAGATAGAAAATCTTAAGTCCTTTTACTGTAAGGATCTTAGTTTCTTTTACCTATATAACAGGACACATTGGTTATGGTTCTTTATAATTTTGATGTGGAAATTCGATAAAATGACATATGATGATGAAAGTGATAATGAGAACATAATGACAATGAGAAACACAGCAATATTGATAGAAGTAGCATCTATTACTATTGATCTGCTCCTATTACAACACGCATTGCTATGGCTCTTTCTGTGATGGGCCAGACACTGTTCTAATCTTTTGCCTACAGTTTTACAGAAGAAAGTCAAAGTAATTGCCAAAGTTTTTAAAACTAGTAGAGGAAGGATTCCGTCTAAATAAGTCTGGCTCCAGATAAAGAAGTTTGCTGATATAAAGTCTTGTGTTTTTCAAAGTAATTATTACAAGAGAAGTAAGATTTGTCTGAGAGTAATTCAACAGAGGACATATTTTGAATTCAGTTTTTGATTACTTAAAGTATCTATTTTTCTAATCCCACTAGGTTCTTAATGACATAGTATTTCCATAGTTTGGGCTTTTTTTTTTTTTTTTTCCTTTTTTAAAAATTTCCACTGAGAAAACAGGACCTTCCATCTTCATGTAGTTTTATCAGGAAGATAAACCTCTGCTGTTGTTTCTTGGTATTTATTTCTGTGAGCAGCACATGGGAAGGACATGTCTCTTCTGATGGATTGCTACTAACAATCAGGGATGGCAGCTGCTGCTTCAGGCTTCCTGGCTGACCTTGAGCCAATTGGTGGATCAGATAAAAAGATGATTAAATGGAAAGGAATATAGCTCCTTAAAAGCTAGAGAAACTTCTTCACCATAGCATAGAAATATGGGATCAGAATTTTGGAGGTGTCACTTTAACGACTTCTGCCTCAGTTGGTAGTTGTGCTAATTTCTAAGCAAATTTCATCGAATAGGTGAATTTTTTCAGCAAGAGCTGAACAGCACCAACATGGGTTTCCAGACTGTTTATCAAAGACTTATTGGGCTGTTCACAATAGCCCACGGTGCCTGGTAGGAAACCACTGCGTTCAATTCTGCAACAGCTTGTAGAAGCTTATTTGTAATATCTTCAAACTCAATTGGCTGCGGTTTGGAATTGCTATAGCTACCTGGGAATTTGATCAAAAGAAAGGTTAAGGACATTAAGTCAGGGTGACATTCTCTGTTAGCATCATGAAGACAGCAACCCAAACAAGGCTTAATCACCACATTGTATCTACCTCCCCAAGGGGTAGCAGCTGGGGCTTCTGTTGCAGGGACACAAGGTGAAGTTGGAACTAGTCATGATGGAGGCAACAAATGATAAACCAGTGCTGTGCATTCTGGGGCTTTGTAACTCCTGTTGGGTGTTGTTAGAAGATTATCTTTTCAGTTTCTACAGATCCTATCATACCCTGCCACCATCCTGGATCAATGTTCTATAGAAGGAACAATGGTGTTTTGAGACTGAAAAAGTACACTTTCTCTTTTTAACCTTGTCCTTGTGTTTTCAAGAGAAGCTTTAATACAAGAAAAGAAGTCATTGATTCAAAGCCATGAGAACTAGAAGGTAAGCAGTAAAAACTGCGGAATGCATGCAGCAAGGCCAGCAATGTCGACATGGGCACACACAGTGCCTCAGGGGTGGATCAGCTTATTCATGCTGTGTCTTCAGTTAAGAGAACAAATCAGGCCCAACTGAAAGAAAGTCTGCTGCCAGCTCAGGGGGCCTCCCAGGTCTGAAAACACAGCCTGGACTTTTAACATGACATTGTTGCTTCTGGAAAGCTTTCAGTTTGCTTCTAAAATGTGTTTGCTTAAAATCTATTCGTCACACTTTCATTTAGGGTCTACTCTACATTTTTGTGAAAAAATGATATATTGCATCAGACTTAAAAAAATAAAAGATATTTCATGTCAGATTGTAAACATACCAAGGACCTCACTCTCTCAGGTCTTATTCAGGAATTCTGCAACCTGGCTCTTTTAACCATCTCATGGGCGGTACCAAGTTGCTTGACAAAATCTACTTGAACATATGTACAGCCAAATTTTAATGAAATTAGCAATGATTTAAGTATTTTTTCAATTGACACTTTCACTAATTTAGGAATAAGTATCATAGTGACACAGGTTTAAGATATATTCCACTGATATCAATTATTTGTATATCATTTTTAAAATTTGTTCTAAATAGTTATACATGGCAGTAGAATGCATGTTGACACATCATACGTAAATGGAGTATAACTTCTCATTCTTCTGGTTGTACGCTACATAGAATTACAGTGGTCATGTAATCATGACCTATATAGGCATATAGGGTCATAATGTCCAATTCATTCTATTATTCCCATACCCCCTCCCTTTACTCTCCTCTGTCTAATCCAAAGTAACTTTATTCTTCCCTAGCACCCACCCACCCCCCTTATTGTGAATAAACATCCCTATATCAGAGAAAACATTGGCCTTTGGTTCTTTGGGATTGCTTTATTTTGCTTAGCATGATATTCTCTAGCTTTATCCATTTACTAGCAAATACCATAATTTCATTCTTCTTGAAGGCTGAGTAATATCCCATTGTGTATATATACCACATTTTCTTTATCCATTTATTTGTTGAAGGGTAACTAGGTAGGTTCCATAATTTAGCTATTGTGAATTGAGCTGCTATAAACATTGATGTGACTGCGTCTCTGTAGTATTCTGATTTTCTTCACAATATTTACTCTATCAGCAAACTGCTCTACTGCTTTATACATTATTTTAAAGGATACTTTTTATTAAAAAATAAATTTTTATTTAACCTAAACCTAAGCAGCAGTTATGATCCCAAACTTAGGTCTAATGTGATGTGATGTGTGTGTGTGTGTGTGTGTGTGCGTGCATGGGTACAGGCTGAGTATCCTTTATCTGAAATGCTTGGAATTTGGATTTTTTTTCAGATTTTGGAATATTTGCATACACATAATGAGATCTCATGGAGAGTGGTCCTAAGTCTAAACATGATATTAACTTATGTTTCATATACACCTGATATGCATAACCCAAAGACAATTTTATATAATATTTCTAGTGTATCTATGTTCTGACTGAAACTGTTTACATGAGGTCAGGTGTGGAATTTTCCACATATGGCATCATGTTAGTGCTCAAGCAAGTTCAGATTTTGGATCATTTCAGATTTCAGATTTTTAGATTAGGGATGCTTAACTTGTATGTGTGTTTGTACAAAGTCATGGATCATATAACATTTCATTCAACAACAGGCCAAATATGATAGTATCCCCATAGGAATATAATACAGCTGAAAAGTTCCTGTCTCCTCTAAATGCTGAAGTTGTCAAAATGTCATAATGTAAAATAATACTATGTGTTTATGGTGAGGCTCATGTAAATACCTATTTAACTATGTTCAGATACATTGATATTTACCATTGTTTTACGTTGTCTATAATGTTTATTATAGTAGCAGGCTTTACAGGTTTGAAGCCTAGAAGCAGTAAGCCATGCTGTAAAGCCTACCTGTGTGGTAGATCGTGCTTAGGTTTGTGTAAGTAGTACACTCTGTGAAGTTTGAGTAAGAACAAAATCACCTAATAATGCATTTCTCAGAATGTGTCCCCCTTGTTATGTGACCCATGACTACACACAAGTTGTAGTTTTACCAACACATATTATGATAAAATGAAACTATCACAACAGAAAGCACATTCTTTTAGCTGTAACCTTGTAAAATCATCCTGTATATGCAAAGAATATTATTTCATTTGGAAAACTCCAGTCTGTGTGATAATGTCTTTTGTTATATGTTTCTAAAAGATACTACCTTGAAACTTATACTCTTTGTCTTCTAGTCTTTGTGTGTGTGTGTGTGTGTGTGTAAAATCAGGATAATGATTTTTTAAATTGGTGTATTATAATTATTCATAGTAGTGGGAACCTGCCAAGCACTGCTAGTAAACACCATTTGGTGGCTTGTGGATATTTCTTATTGTATCAAGTTAGTCACTGAAATGGTTTCTTCATGATTAATAAATTCTATGAATTGGTTTCCCATCTCCTCCTAACAGCAGGAACATAGGTTTTGGAGTTGAACCCAGTTTGAATCCTGTCATTAACCCCTACTATCTTTATGACCTACAGTTACCCAAACTCCCAACCTCTATTTCCTCACCTGCAAATCAGAAAACAATAATGAAGTGCTTAGAACAGAGGCTAGTATAAAACTATCTTAAATTAATGCTATCTATTAGAATCAAGTTAGAAGTAGTCTCCAGGAATTCATTAGAAATAGTGGGGGGTGGGGGTGGGGGGTGAAATGGGTGGGGAGTTTTTCTTTCATAAAAATAAGGGCAACACAGAATCAAATATATGTGGATATGTTTGAAGTGAACATGAGGTAATACCTCATGCTTCCCTGGATTTGTATCTGGTATATATATATTTAAACAGGGAACTATATTTTTATAGATGTTAGCTAGTTTTATGCATGGAATTTACCTGGAATACCATGTATTCTCATGCTTCTGAACCTGACTTATAATGTATGCTGAAATTTGCATCCATTTGCCCCCTCTAGACTTTGACAATAGACAGGCCAAAAGCATCAAAGAGCCTAAATCTCTGCTTTTCACTCTGTCTCTAAGTCCTGTACACCAGACCATAGATCCTGAAGAGATTGGCTTTCAAGTGGCTCCAGCTCTAAAATGAACCCTCTAAACTTTCCAGACTTGTGTTTTGTTAGCATAAAATTTGAAACAAACAGGTTTGTATCATGTGTTCGGTCTTTTTTTCTTAGTGCCTTCGTATTTGTGCTTTTCACCAACATTTTTATTATTAGTAGTATAAACTCCCAGTGAAGGTACACACTGAACTTGGTTCTCAGTGTCTCCTTGATCTTTAGAAATTATTAATCAAATCAAGGCACTTCCCTGCATAAAAAATTTTATAGGCTTTTCGTGACATTGGGCAAAAGTACATTCTCTCCATGGCCTTGAAAGTCTTGCAAACCATTTTGGACTTGGTCTCCTTGGAGGGCACTGTCCTGATTCTCTCTTCTCTACCCAAACAGGCCTTTTTGTGTTTTTACAAGCTCTACCCCTCAGGATCTTCACATATGCTGGTCCTGGTCTGTGGTGCTTTTATGTCCAAGTGACTTCTTTCTACTTAAGCACTACATTCCTCTCATGCCTTCACCAATCAGCCCATATATCTGATCTCGTTCTGTTCTCCACAATCTCCACCCTCATTTTCTATGTCTTAGCAACTACTTTGTTTCCTTAGTAATACTTGTAGTTTAGTCTCTTAATTGTAGTCTTCTCTGCTTAATTATGAGGTTTCTGATGTCAGGGGCCTCACGCCTGTGATGTTACTAGCGCTTACCAGAATATGTGCATGGCACGCGGTAGTCATTCAACTACTACTTATTGAACAGATCCATGAACTTGGGAGGGAAACAGTGATAAATGTGCACCATATTTGACATCCTTGGTGTAGGGAAACAGACAAAAGAAAAGAGAATGGTTGAATCTAGATGTAGAGGCCTTAACAGTATTCTGTAGTAGGTCATGATCTGTGGAGTGTTTGTTAGTTGGCAACTAATGACATTTGTCTTATGATTTAAAAAGATTGATCTGACAAAGATATCAAAGATCTCATTGTAGCAGAAACAGAGCCTCAGGGAGACCAAACAGTGTTAGGTGGAGAGGAGTGGTACTTTGGGAAGTGCCTTGGAGAAGGAGGATTAAAACCTGGAGTCTGCTATAGCAGAGAGAGGAGAAGACAAGCATTTTCCTTTAGGGTTCTCATTCATTCAAAATGTGTGTTTTGAGAAGGTCATTAGAGAAAACAGAATAAAACAAGATTTTCCATCTCAGCTTTCCATCCTGAGGGGGTTCTGTTCAAAGACACATCTGGATGTAGGAGATCATTTCCATGCTTTTGTTTTATGAAGGGTCTTCTGGTTATGTCTGGGATAAGAAAGTTAAAAAAAAATTGTTTTATTAGTGTGTTTTCAGATCCTTTAATATTTGCCAGCACAGAGACCCAGTAATTGACATGTCTATATTTCTGGAATCTTCTTTTAATGGAGCATTGTGGAGGAGGAGGGCCAAACTTTATTTCTTTGGAAAAGACATCAGTGTTGGAGGAACATAGGATTTTGAGTTAAAACTCATAGGCTTGAATTTTAGCTCAGCCTTGGACAGAGTGGATGAAATTGGCCCAGTTATTTAATCACTGCTTTCTGATCCAATAAATGAAAATAAATTAGATCTTAACTTACAGTAAATACTGTTAATTTTTAAGCTGTTTTACAAATATTAGAGTTACCAAGATTCACAGAACCTCTGCATCTTCAGAACAGAACCTTGCTGTTGTGCTTATGTAACTTTGTTGAATTGCTCATGAATGAACCTTGGGAGCCTGTGAACAATTCTAAGAGAAGATCATTGACCACTTGATGTCATTCAGCACACAGTAAACATTATCTCTTAGTGAAGGTGCCAGCAGATCAGCATGCCCCCAGAGAAGTCCACACAGCAGGGAGGAGAAAAGCACTCCCAGGGGATCCTCATATCATGGGGTGCCTTCCAATATGTGAGACCACTATTGAACCTAAGTAATGTATTAGTATGAATTTTAAGAATACAAAGCATTTCCAATATTTACATATTTAAATTGGAAAAAAATAATTAAAAAATGCTTAAGTTTTACTTAGAGGAGAAAATTTTTCCCTCAATATAATTTTCTTGGTTATTAAAATATCTATTATTGACTTAGCAAAAGAATGCATATATCTATATTTATTCCCATGTTTCTTACAACAGATGTTTAACTTTAATAATATCTGTAATCCGTTCCTGGGAAGGAAGTTGCTTTAGAACACCAAGAAAGTGTGCGAATAGTCTTTAAATTAACTGAGTGCAAAAGTAATTGAGAGTCTAAAATTGAGTGATCTGTGTGTAGGATTATTGATGATATTTGAAGCAAATTTATAGAAGTACATACAATTGAAATTGCAGGTTTATTTGGGTAAAATAAAAATATCTATCAGTAAGTCTTTTGAAATGCTCACAATGAAAGGCACTATAGACATAAAATATTTCCATTACAGTTATAACCATTAACAGCTACCCTAGTACACTAATGGTTTCCTTGAAGTTGCTTTATTGGTATTAACTCTTTGGTTTTGATTGTAATTGGGGACATTATAAACTGCTGATTTGTTTTAACTCTGTGAACAAAAAGAAAACCAAATAAGAATTTCAAAACAAAACACTTCTTAAGAGAAGTAAATTTTCCATGCCTCAAAGTTACTTTCATATTTATTTCTAAATATACCCTTTCATATAAATTGACATACTAGAATGGAAGTTTCATCATATCGGAGTAAAACAGAAATGTACTAGATCTCATAAGGCAAGATAACTCTGTATTTGTGGGTAATGACCATGAGTTCAAACTACATTAAATTTGAATTTCAGCAAATTGTACCACAAGAAATGACATTATCTTGTCTAAAGTCAGGAAACCCAGTAATTCTGAAATTGGTTCTTTGGAATAGGTTTACATGGTTACTTAATGTGATTTGATGCTTATCTAGCTGGTGTTCTGAAGACCAAACTTGCTTTTTCTGAAAAGAGAAAACAGACTTCAAATAATCACATGGTTGTTTTTTATTTTATTTTTTTTTAACTGCACCTTACATTTTGCTGGATTTCCTATCTTTTGGTGGACACAGACATTTTGAATGATGACATGTTCAGATAAAATGATAGTTTCTCTGAAAGAATGATTATACCTCCTAGGGAAAAATTCAACTTGGAAAAAGAAAAAGGAATAGTCAGCAATATGGAGTGAAGAACGTGTCTTCTAAAGGGATATATCTGTCAGTTAAATAAATAAATAAAAAGGAAAGGAAGAAAAAGAAATTCCATTATTTATAAACTGATTTTTTAAAAATTAGATTAGGAGAAGCAATAGTGTGTAACCGTAGCAAGCTATCAAGATTGTGAAGAGAGAAATGCTTGTCACCATACTTCACATAGAGCATTAACATCCTGGATATACAAAAACCCAAAAAACCTCAACACCAAAAAACCAAATAACCCAATCAATAAATTCTCAAAGGAGCTAAACTTCTCAAAAGAAGTAATAATGTTAACAAATATATGAAAAGAATGTTCAACATCTCTAATCTCTAGCAATTAGATAAATACAAATTAAAAAACTAAACTGAGATTTCATCTCACTCCAGCGAGAATGGCAATTATCAATAATACAAGTAACAATAAATGTTGGCAAGGATGTGGGGGAAAGGGTACATTCCTATGTTGGTGGTGGGAATGCAAATTGGTGCAACTACTCTGGCAAACAGTATGAGATTCCTAAAAAAACTAGGAATGGAACCACCAATTGACCTAGTCATTCCAATCATCAGTATATATCCAAAGGAATTAACACAATTGTCACACAATAGTGACACAGTCACATCAATGTGTATAGTAGCACAACTCACAATAGCTAAGCTACGGAGCCAGTCTAGGTACTCTTCAACTGATATGTATAAAGAAATTCTGGTGTATGCACACAGTACAGTATTACTCAGCCATAAAAAGAATGACTTTATGACATTTGTCAGTAAATGGACAGATCTGGAGATTATCATGCTAAGTGAAATAAGCCAATCCCCCCAAACCAAAGGTCAAATTTTTTCTCTGATATGTGAAAGCTAACCTGCAATGAGTTGGCGGCAGCGGAGAATAAAAGTTCAGTGGATTAGACAAAAGGGAATAAGGGAAGGGAGGAAGATGGGAAAAAGAAAGACAGTACAATGAGTGAATCTGACATAACTTTCTCATGTATCTATATAAATACACCACAGTGAATCTCAATATTGTGTACATTGAGAAGAAATTGATTTAAAAAAAACTATGGGTAAATGTCAGAAAGGTCAACAAAGGGACGAGAACAGGGGGATGGGAGAGGGAATGGGAAGGAGGGATCCTGGATTCTGAATCAGCATAAGATATTCCATGCTTGTATAGTCATGCTAAAATGAACTTTACTGTCATGTATAACTAAAACAACAACAAAAACAATAAGGAGCTTATTTGCAAATAATAATAATAGTAATAATAATAATAATAATAATAGTAATAATAATAACCAAAAGAAACATTATCAGCCATCTTCCTTTTTCTTTTTTTTTTTTTTTTTTCCTGAGCTTCCTTGTTTATAGGTGGTGGGAGGATAAAGTCTTGGCAACTAGAACTCAGTAAGAGAAAAACTCTCAGATAGTAGAGCATATTAATAAAACTAAAATTGCTGATTAAACAATATTTTAGGAAAACTATACTTATGATTCAAAAATTGTTTTATAAAGACTTAAAAATAAAGCAAAAGTTTTTCTTACCTTGGAAAATAAATTCAGTCTAGTCAAGCATTTCTTTGATAATAGAAGTGTCTAAAAGTATCTCAACATAATTTAAACTTAATGTTCAAGATCGGATCAAAAACAGCAATATTTTTCAAATAGGAAAAGTCTGATATATTCTTCAGGGTTGTAAGTTCTATCACAATTTATCTGCTTATTTTTTAAATTTTATTGAATTATAAAAATGTGTATGCTTCATATATCAAGTACTCTGAAGATATAGGGTCTTTCTTTGTGTTAGTATTGCATCAATGCTGGGAGATCACACTTGGTACATGTTGTCTCATTTTATCCTGATCTCTATGGTGTCCTACCTTGTCTCTGCCACCTCTAGCTCATAGATTAGGAGCTCAAGAATCTGTTAACTGCTAAAACTTAGGCCAGAATTGAAATTATTTATACATTTTCAAAGGTTTAAATTTCTGAAAACATGAACTGCAATTGAAAACAAGTTAAATAAGGTACTGACTGCACCACATGCTAGAGCCGTTGCTTAATTAAAGGGACATTCATGTGTGAAACTTTAGTGGTGCAATCAAGACATGACTGACCTCTTCTTGAGAATTTGAGATTTGATGGGAAATCAGACCCTGAACCAATCCTTTCAAGGCAATCTGGTAAGTGACTAAGAGAGACATGAATCTCTTTGCTTTTGTTTCTGATATTTTCTTTTCTTGAAGTAGGGTGGACTGGCACCCTCATGCTCACCCTTTTACATTGATCAAAAACTTCACAAGTAAATTCCAGTGTGTGCTCTTAGGAAATATTTTCTGCAACCCGACTTAATTCCTCATTTGCAGCTAGTTGCCTGCTGCACTGTTCCCACAGCACTTTGCTTGTCTTCCATCAGAGTGCTTCTTTTCAAAGTCCCATTTTCAATATGATTTGTGGTGTATCTGCTTACCATCCTCCTAGGATTGAGAGTTTCCTGAGGGAGGAACCTGTTGTAGATGTTCTTATGATCACTACAGACCAAAACATTGCTTTGCTGGAATACAGCAGGGTAGGCCTTCGATACCCATTTTTGTTTGTTTCTTTGTTTGGCTGTTTGTTTTTGAAATAAATATATATATATTTTTTTCTAGTTTTAAAGTCATTTATAAACCAAACTCTAATAGAAAAAAAAATGCTTAAAAGGAAAAAAGGGTAGAAGGTACTTTCATGACTTTTATTTTATCTTGTTTTTATTCCATTTTTTAAAATTTCCTTTTGTTTTGTCACTAAATTGAAAAATCAGAGGAAATAGGGTATGGACCCTGTAGATCCTTATGTAATCTATAAGACCTTTCTCATAGACCAATAATCCAGGAAATTTTAGCAATTACAGAGAAATGATAGAAAATTGAATACTGTAAATAAGGGTCTTAGTCTGTTAGCACCAGGAATTTTGAGATCTTGAGTTACAGAAAATCCCAGGGTTCATCTCATTGAAATTTGGGGAAAATAGGATTAATCAGTAATAATTATTGACTTTTGTAAAATATTGTACAGACTTTGTAGACTTTGTAAGATGTTAAAATATTTAAAAAAAACTTTGTCATCTGCTTATGATTTGAAATTAGTTGGTTAATCAAAAAATAAATAAAAATAAAAATAGTTGAAGTAGAGAAATGCAGTTATCCACGTGGTTCTAGAACATTTTGGAGTGAATGGAGAGCCTAGTTATTTGTCCATAAACTACCAAGTTTGTATGATGCAAAAGAAGACTGAAAACATTAATATATTGACACATATATTTTAACCTTTAAAAATTGGAGATATAAACAATGAAATATGTCAGGGTAAGTACAGCAATAAATACATAAACTATTTTCTTTTAAAGAAAACAGACTGGATAGGTTTGACTACCTTACAACCATTTTGAATTTACTGAAGGCATATTTTAAATTTAGAGAGAATAATTTAAAGCAGGGATTAGCACTTTTT
This sequence comes from Marmota marmota marmota, assembly GCF_001458135.2. NCBI lineage: Eukaryota > Metazoa > Chordata > Mammalia > Rodentia > Sciuridae > Marmota > Marmota marmota. The sequence goes on along the minus strand of NW_025999842.1, from coordinate 32,140,332 downwards.
GTTTCTCTCTGTGAAGAGACATATAGGAGATACAAACTTTGGAGACTACATAATCTCTAGAGTAACTATTTAGCAGCACACAACCTGCCATACATTATATGTAAATGAACAGGTCTAGTTGTTTCCAATAATACTTAATTTACAAAAGCAGGTGTTAGGCCTGATTTGAAGCATCAATACAGCTGTACATCAAGATTCTCTGTAGGAAATGACTGAAAGCAGGATGGAACCCTTTCCTTGTGTGTGCCTAGGGCAGCAGTCCCCTGCTGAGAGATACTTGCTCCACAGGAAATTTGAGGCTGGAGTTTGAATTTTCTCTTTCCTTTGATTGGGGGGGGGG
>NW_025999842.1:32133221-32138925 GCF_001458135.2 Marmota marmota marmota | reverse complement strand
GATAGGGGGAGGAATCTTCCCTTCCTGAACCAACCCTGCCCTTCTTTAAGTGGATCAATATCTGTTTTCAGCCTAAGCTGATGTGAGCAGTAGTTTGTTTTTTTGCTCCCAGGAAGGAACTGCAAATACAAATGACTAGGTACCCTGACTTGGAGATGGGCCTGAAGAGACAGGCAACAGGGGTTATCCATTGGTTTACTTTTTAGGCCAAACTGAAGACCAAAAATGTTTTCTTCAGGTCCCCAGATGAGGTCTTTGTGAAGTTGCACAACTGGCTGAAGCAGATGATTCTGCCAAGTGTCAGGGATTGTAGATGAGCCATCGTCTTTCCCCTGGTAGAATTCTTCAAAGAGCTCTCCAGGTGACGCCGCTCTTGGAGAGATATTTAGAATGTTTCCCTATAGAAAAAACATGCACTGTAAACTGGTCTTGATCACTTTTTCATGCTGTGCTGAAAGACACGCCAGCTTGGCCATTCCCCAAGTGTTGTAAACATACTAATCCCTCCAGGAGGCTTTTGCAAAGAAGAATATTTCGTTTCTCATAGTAGTCATTGGTCTCCTTTCACAATGCTAAGAAGTATGGTCTTTGGATATTTTTCAGCAAAATGAGCAGGAGACACCCTAGATGGGCCTGTTTCTTCTTGTCACTTGAATCATCATCTGCTCTTGACAGCTGTGAGAGTCTTTCCCAACCCCTCTCCTGTGGCTGGTGCATTTCTGTTTAAGGTGAGGTTTTCAGCAACCTGAATCTCCTTGTGATTGACTGGGCTACAGGGACCTGGTGGGATAAGTAGAACATTCTTGGTCAACACTTGCCCATTCCTAATTGCACACATCTCGGTGTGTTGTGTTTATTGAAACAACTCTGCAGTTTGTCAAACTGAAGTGAAGTTGATGCTGACTGTTTCACCAGGCCCTCCTGCCAAAAACAAAAACTGTGGGCTGATGGCTGAGAAACAAGCGACTAAGTGCATCCGACATGAAGGTAACTAAAGGCCAATCAAAATAAAAGCTGGAAAGAGGTCTAATTATTTGTAGATCCTACTGTATGATTATTTAAATGTGTTCCAGTTAATGAGATCTGTCAGTCATGATGGGTTTAGTGGTTAAACAAAGGGATGATGTACCTACTTCACTGAAACTGAATGTGGTGCAATTATTATAACAGATAATAACAAATTGATGATTTATTAGGGGATTACCAGGCATGAGTATTAAGATATGTCATTTTAACTAATCCTTGCAAGAATTCTCTGAAGTCAGTGTTGACCCCATTTTGTGATGAGAAAAACTGAGGCTCAGAGAGGTCAAATAACAAGCCCTCCCTCATTGATGGAGTTGGGTCCAAAATCCACATCAGTTTGGCTCTCAAGTTCATGTGCTTCACTAGTATTCTAGACTGCAGATGATCTGTAGAAGTACTAGAAGTAGAGCTGTTGATGAGAAGAATGGAAGAATCATCAATTTACTGACCTTCTGTAGTGTGACCCATCTAAGACAATGGTTATTTTGTCTTGTCACTGTAAAGTTTTCACCTTTGCTGAAAATGTTCGTAAATATTAAATAATACATGGTTTATCAGAAAAACCTAGATCAAGCAGTGGATATACTGGGAAGAATTCCCTCCACCACCTCCCTCTTTGAACCACCTCCCTCTTTCCCCAGGGACATTTGACCATGCCTACAGATAATTTGGGTTAATATAGCTGGGTTGGAGTTGCTACTGGTAAGTAGAGGGTGGGCTGCTGCTAAACATTCTCCAATATACAGAACAGGCATCTCTCAACAAAGAATTATCTGTCCAAATTGTCATTAGTACCAAGTTTGAGAAACTACTGGACTGTTCTGGGAACTAACGACAAAACCTTAGAAAGATTGAGAACTTGGCCAAGCACAACTATACATCTCACCTCCACAGAGAATTCTGTCCTTTCTCCAGCAGTTCTCACACATTCACCCCTTCAAGATGTGCCTTCAACAGAATAAAATCATGCTATCAATAAAGGTTATTTAAAAAAAAACAACACTCAACTGATGTCAAAGTGAAGCCTCAACTTTTCAGAGAAATCAACATTGGCAGTCATGATCCATGTTTGTTTTTCCCTCTTCTGTAACTGCTGTTGGCGACCATGTCTTTTTTTTTTTTCTTCTTACACTGAATACTTTTTTCCAAAAAAAATGGCACCTTCCAAAACTATGCCTCTTCTTTTGAAACACAGCATATGCTTGTTTAAATGTTCCATGTGGCCAGAGCTCCAAACAGGGCATTCGCATTTGTTTCTCATCATTTTTGACAATTAGCCTCCCTTATTTCAATAAACAGCTCACTCCTAAAGAGTAGTTCTTAAGTACCATTTATCGTTTCCTGGGTGGAGTAAAGAATTCCCACGAATAAGCATTTCATATTTTTCTTCGCAAAACATTTTCCCAAGTATTTAAGTCTGTGAACAAACCTATAAGGCAGACAATAAAAGGATGTCGTGAGAGTTGAATGTCTAATTCTTTAGTTTTCATGTTAAGGAAAGCCCCCTACCTCTAAGAATAGCCACGATTTAGCATTCAGGATACAGTTTCCCTTCAGTACAGACAAATGACATTCTTGTGGTCAGTTGTCCAGGAAATTGAGTGAGACTTTAACTTGACATATCTCTATGGATACTTTATTTCAGTTATCTTCACTCTATTAACGATCTCAGAACTTGAAGAAAAAATAAGAGAAATTGGAAATAATTATTATAATTGTTTTGAAAACAAGAAAAAATACTCTTATTTTTGTGGAAATGATTGTAAAGTTTATTGGAAACAAACTTTGGTATGCCGTTTCTCTTGGAGATCAATCAATTCAATCAAATGTCATCATTTCTAAATCATGGAAAAGTATGGAAATGTGTAATTTTTAATTGGGGTTTAAATTTAACCCTTATGTTATGGAATTACCATTTTAGGAACATGTCTACATTGGTGTCCAAGTTTCTACTTACAAATCAGAAAGTTGGTTCACTAAGAGACACTAAAAACACTTCAGGCCCACATGCCCACATGTAGAAGATGAAGCCATGGTCTCCCTATTTGTTCAAATGTCATCAAAGCCAAACAAAGTAATGAAATCTAGTCTCTCTCTTCTCCAATTCTCCTTTCTTTTTCTTACATTTAAGTCATCTTTTGTGACTGTATTTCTTTCCAAGAGGAAGGAATTCTACAATTCAAGAAATGATACCAACTTGATATATTATTAGTGGGCACGCATAGCAATACTTGTCTCAGGCTTTGCTCCAATGTTGTCAAATGAAGGAGAAAGACCATGAAGTTAAGAAGTCTGGAAGGAGATTGACTTAGAGGAAGCAATAATCTTTTCTGGTCCCATTTTTCCAACAGCTTAGAAACAAGGTTCCTACATTTATATTGCTTACCTCACAAAATCAAAGTGCTTATGTATCTACAAATGTATAATTAATTTGATCATGCACATGTGTCTATAAAATGCATTATACATAATATGACATGTAAGTAAACTCAGCCAAGAGATAAAATAGATTCCAGGTCTATATTTATCATTTGTTTGTCCTCCAAGGAACTTTTCAACTGAAAACTGATTATTAACTTTCGTATTCTATCTTATAAAATTTCTTCTTCTCCTTCTCTTCTTTTTTTTTTTTGTTCAAAATGAGGTGATATAAACATAGATCTAATTCTTCTACCTGTATGACACTGTGAGTTTGCAAAGAGATACTTCATAGCCTAGATTTCTTCTTGTGTGATTTTATTGGTTTGTGAAGCAGGCTGCTCCTCCCTGGAGAAATTAAGTCTTCAGACTTGTGGTTGGCAAAGTCTTAAGTGCTCTGCTGTGCTCCCCTCGGGGGATGGAAGGGTCTCAGGTTGGTCTAGAGTGACTTGTTTCACTGAGCAGCTTGCTACTGTTCCAGAAGAAACTGCCAATTGGCAGCCATACATGAGTGGTCTGGTCAATTAGCAGGCTTCTGCTCAGTCCTTGCCCTTGAGTACTGTGACTTGCAGCAAGCATGTTACCTAGCTGAGGTAGAAACTCAGGCATAGGAAGTAACTGGCCAGGACCCAGTGGCAACACCAAGTGACTGAGACAGTGCTTTAGTCTTCTACCCCAATCTCCATAAGTCCTCTAAACATACCAAATACACATAAAATCTATGCCAAACAAAGAGTGGGCTTGCTATGGCTGCCTATTCAAGACAACCATATAATTCTCCACTTCCAAATAGGATTTTGCCTGTGGGCCATTCTTGCATGAAAACTCTGAAATTGCCACTGCCAATAGTTTAGGAGAATATACTCCCTGGATTAAAAATGAATTATGGCTGATATTGTTTATTCACTTCTATTTCTGTAGTTACACTGAGATTGTTTGTATTACATAGCTCATGAAAAAAAATCTTTATAAAAGTGAAAAATATACAGAAGCTTGTAGTATCTGGAATTATAAGAAACCAGACAAGAAGTGATCAGATCTCTGGACTTAGAATCAGAACACCTGCCTGATTCTCTCACTTTGATCTGTAAAGCTTTTGCACTCATGTAGAATTCCTGAAACTAACTTTCTTTGTAATATAGTCAAATTTATTTTAAGTATTTTCAACCTCACTTCAAAATTACTGAAATGCTCAAGAGCAATGCAAAGACCTGAAGCATGGTTGAAACACCAGTTAGATAAAGAAAGAAAAGAAAAAGAACCTAGGATCAAAAACTATTGGTCAATGTCAACTTCAAGGAAGACTTCCTATAAAATTCTAAATTTTGTCCTGTCCACCATAGTATCAAACTATTTTGTAGAGATGTAGAATTAATGATTATTAAAGTTATATATAAATGTGAGAGGTGAGCTTTCATTTATAGAATCAAATTATTATTTTATAGCTGTTAAGCTAGACTAAAACACAATGCTAGCTTTGTGACACATAGCCATAAAGTTCTACCTTTAAATTACAAAACCTCAGTAACACTATTATATGATCATGAGTGGACCATAATAGCAGTTCAAAGGAAAAAGCTCTGAGGAATTTAACTGAATAGAAGCCAAGTGGGAGAAAAATTCAGATGATTTTAGTAGTTTCTTTCTTTCTCCACTTAGGCAAATGTTTCTTTTTTCTTTTTTTTTTTTCAATTAAACAAGCATTCATTGAATATTCTACACTTAAGGGACACACTATGCTCCCACGTGATCTGTGCTGTGATAAACGTATGTGTGTATATACAAGAGGGACTTCTGGGGCAGAGAAAAGAGCATAATAGATCCAACATGGCGGCAAGTGGGGAAGCAGCGCTTTCAGTACCTCCTCAACAACGGGGTCAGAGAGATGCATGGATACACTTAGATTCGACCTGCTGAGAAACTCCTAGCAAAATTCCACTAAAGAGAGACCGGCCGGGAATTGGTAGGATTTTTGGAGGTGATAGTTTGCGCTAGACGAGTGAATCTCCACCACGCAGCGCAGAGGTCCAGACCCGCCAGCCGCTGCCCGCGCGACTCGGCGACTGTCGGCTGCCTGCACGCGGCCCCTGCGTCAGGGCAGATAGCCTCCGAGGCGCAGTGCAGCAGGAGCGGTGCAGGGACTCTAGGAAGAGGTCTCTCGCCAAGCCTTCATGAAATAGCGAACCTGGAGCTGAAACCAACCAGAGACAGACCAGTCCCACCCCTCCCTTCGGACACTCCGGCAAGGAGCCTGGGGCCC
>NW_025999842.1:32105282-32129556 GCF_001458135.2 Marmota marmota marmota | reverse complement strand
GAGAGGGGAGGGGGGATAGTAGAGGATAGGAAAGGTAGCAGAACACAACAGTCACTAGTATGGCAATATGTAAATCAATTGATGTGTAATTGATGTGATTCTGCAATCTGTATATGGGCTAAAAATGGGAGTTCATAACCCACTTGAAGCAAAGTGTGAAAGATGATATATCAAGAACTATGTAATGTTTTGAACAACCAACAATTAAAAAAAAAAATTAAAAAAAAAGAAAAAAGCATAATCAATAATACAATTTTCAGGTGTAGGGGTGTGTGTGTGTGTGTGTAGGCATGGGTATACCTGTATGGGTCAGCAAAAGCTAAAGAGGCAAGGATTTGTAGAGTTGGGTCCTGAGGAACTAAATGGAGTTATCTAGTTGAACCATACAGGGAAGGGTATTCCAGAAAACATCAGCTCAGAAAGTACAGAACACGTGGTAGGATAAGTGTTGACAATTCTGTATTGTCAAATCTCAGATTTTTGTGGTATATAAACTAGGTTATGAAAATCTTTTAGTAGAATAAATTAGTTAAATCTTATCTTGTAAATGATGGAGAAACTTTTTACATATTTTAAGTCAGTGGCCTCATCAGATCGTTGAGACAAACAAGTCTAAAGGCTCAATGCTGCATTGATGAAAGTTGGAGATTGGAAGCCAGAAAGCACATTAAGAAATAAGTTAGTCAGGAATCTTTGGTTGCAAGGCACAGAAATCTAAATTGATTTAATTTTACCATAACAAAGAATGGACTGAATCTTAGCCCCAAGGGCAAGAGTAAAATTGTCCTTAGCAATAACTCTATAAAAATCAGTGCCAAATTAAAACTATACTGAGATTCCATCTCACTCTAGTCAGAATAACAGAATAGCAATTATTAAGAATACAGAATACAGGTAATAACAATGTTGGTGAGAATATGGGAGGAAAGGCACACTCATACATTGCTGGTGAGACTGCAAATTGATACAACTACTATGAAAAGCTGTATGGAGATTCCTCAGAAAACTTGGAATGGAACCACCATTTGGTCTAGTTATATCCCACCCCTTGGTATATACACAAAGGTCTTAAAATCAGAATACTGGAGTGATGCAACCAAATCAATGTTTACAGAAGCTCAATTCACAAAAGCTAAGTTGTGAAACCAATCTAGGAGAACTTCAACAGATGAATGGATAAAGAAAATGTGGTATATATACATAATGGAATATTACTCAGCCATTAAAAGAATGACTTTATGACTTTTGCCAGTAAATGGATGGATCTGGAGACTATCATGCTAAGTGAAATAAGCCAATCCCCCCAAGACAAAGGCCACATATTCTCTCTGATATGTGGGTGCTAACACACAATAAGGGGCAGGTAGGAAGAATAGAAGTTCAATGCATTCAATATATTAGACCATGGGGAATGAAGAAAAGAGAGTGAGAATGGGAATAGGAAAAACGGTAGAATGAATTGGACAGAACTTTTCTGTGTTCATATATAAATATACGACCAGTGAAACTCCACATCATGTACAACCACAAGAATGGGATCCTGATTAGAATAAGAATAATTTCACTCTGTATATGTACAATACATCAAAATACTCTCTACTGTCATGTATATCTAAAAAAAAAAAAAAAAAACAAATAAAAAAAATCAGTGCCATTAGGATTTTCTTCTTCTACCTCTTGTTTGTACCTTGCTCTGTATCGGGTTCCTTCAGATTATTTACTAGGTTAAATCTGTTACCACAGGCAACTGCTTAGCCAGGTAATTTAAATGACTGGCTGAATGCTCTGTCTACCAACCTTGAGTGGAATGGAGACAATCAATAGACAAACCATTAAAGTCAAGGGATGAGATGTTTTGATGTTTCAAGCTCACCTGCCTTTACAATACCCATTTCTACCTTCATAATTAATAAGAGAACACTAACCCTCAGTTCCTTTAAACATGTCCTTGGCCTAGCCTCATGCAACTGATCATAGTATGGTTGGGATATGAGGTGTCCCTCAGAAGCTCCTGTGTTAATGCAGAAATATTCAGAGGTAAAATTATTTGCTCAGGAATACTGTAACCTAATCAGTCCATCCTACTTTGAATGGACTATCTGGGTGGTAATTGCAGGCAGGATGGGCCTGGCAGGAGAAAGTGGGTCACTGGGTGCCTGCTCTGGAAGTGTTCATCTTTCTTGCAGCCCCTTCCCTTTTCTCATTCTACTACTTATCCACCATGAATGGAGCACAGGTCCTCCACCATGCTCTTCTGCTATGATGAACTGCCTCATTTTGGACCCAGAACAATGGAGTGGCCCACCATGAACAAAACCTCTGAAATGTGAACCATAAACTTTTTCTCCTCTAAGGTGTGTGTGTGTGTGTGTGTGTGTGTGTGTGTGTGTGTGTGTACAGTATACAGAATATTTTTTTTATTACAATCATGCAGTTTTATTTTATTTTATTTTTTTCTGAGTCGTTCTTACTGACATTTTGGTCACAGCAAAAAAAAAACTGACTAATGCAAACATTGAAACATTACAATATTATTCTAGACTTTTTCATTCTTTTCCTTTTGAAGGGGTCTTTGAAACACACTAATTCCAATGAAATTTCAAAGAAAGTGTGCCAGCAGGAGTTTTTATAAAGCCATTTTCTCTTTTGGTAAAGAAGGATTTGGACTTGGTTGGGGCACTCTTTTCCCTTTTCCAATTTTCTTCTTTCTCTTAGAATGGATAGAATATTTTGAGCTGCAGTAGCCAAATACTGACCATGAGTTAATATATATGTGTGAAATTCCAACACAATTATAAAGATATAGGTCCTGGCTGGACATGGTACCACATGCCTATAACCCAGCAACTTGGGAGACTGAAGTTGAAAGATTGCATGTTCAAGGCCAACCTCAGCAATTTAGAAAGATCCCATCTCAAAATAAAAAAAAAATACAAAAATGTTTGGGGATATAGCTCAGTGGTAAAGTGCCTCTAGATTTGATTCCCAAAATAAAACAAACAAACAAAAAAATAAATAAATAAAAATAAAGGCATAGACCCTAAATTTTTTTGAATCACTATAACCAATGGGAACAACATTCTGCCTACAGAATTTTGTTATGTGAAAAAACAAGTCCTTTTTTTTTTTTTTGTAAGCTACCGTTAGCTCTCTTCTGAGTACTTGAGCCAAATGTAGGTCTAAGTGTTATAGTACTTCTAGAAAAAATAATGTGGCCATGAAGGAAGGACAAGCAAGAAATTGATAGCTACTGTTCAGAATGCATTTTCAGGAGAATTGGCTTTCTTGAAAGAAAGGAGATAGTCCCTGTTGGAATCATGGTAAATGATGCAGAACCCTAATACGGGGTTTACTGCAGAGATATTTGTAAGACTCATCACCTTGCCAAGCCACGGGTTGTGGATAAATACACTGGCAATGGGGACAGAGGAAGGAGAGTTTGTTAGATTCATGCTAGAGGGAAAGTCAAAGGGACTTTATTAATTTTAGCTGTATAGTGGCTTATACTACAGACTACCCCAAGTAGAGGACAGTAATAATGAATGAAATATGTAAATAGCTAAATTTTTTTTGACAGAAACAGAAGCATAGTATCAAGCTCAAGGAATTTTACGCTAATACTTCCTACCTATCCACCAACTATCTATATTTATTCATCCATCATGTATCTATCTATCTATCTGTAAATATCTATCTGAGTGATCATCTAGCTTGGTAAATGTCAAGTTAATAAACTCCCCAAATCTTGCTTGTAATAGGATTTGTAATCATGAATAAGTGATAAGTGAATGTTATCATAAAATATGTGTAAAATCAAAAAGAATTGAAGCAAAGAGAAAGCCAACTCAAGACAATAAGCACAAAACATGCTTGGCATGGAATCCTGTACACCTCCTTAAGTAGAACAGTGAATGCAGTTAAATGAAAAACTAGAGAGGAATAACTGGCAGCCACTAGAAATGAATCCTATACAATATTTACAGTGTTCCCAGTTGGAAAAGCAAACCAGATACCTACAAGAAACACAGCTCTTTGTGATGTGCAACCAGAGAGAGGTTTCTCCTAGTCATCTTCAGAGAGGTTTCTGTGGAAATAGTCTTAAAGTGAATTTGGGAACAGATTTTAGAGAAGTATTTCTCATGATATCCCTCCATCTAGAATGATGATATAATGTCAAGTATAACTCAGTATATGTTTTCCTCTGGATTTGGAGCAAGATAGGTTAATAACCACAATGGTCAGTTATGTCTGGAATGCTCTTTTCTTTTCTGGGAATATTTTACATAGAATAGTCACCACTTGCTATGAACTGTGTACATCTTATATTCTAAACAGTTTCTTGTTGAATGAATAAATGATGGGTTGAGTGAATGCATGAATGGTTACAGGAACTGGACATATTTTACTTAAATAAAAGAGGCCTCTTTTTTTCCCACAAAGAGTTTTCTAGATTAGTAATGGAAGCCTAAAATGAAGAAATAGTAACAGATACAAATAAAAAATAAGAACATGTCAACAATGCAAGCAATATCAGATGGTGGTAACTTATTGTTTAGCAAATTCTATCATCTATCTATCCAATGAATTATAAAATAAATGTTTCCTCAACAATTTTGAGAGAAAAGGTTAAGTTTAAGAGTCTTTATTTTGGTATTCCATTATAACGTATGATAAGTGAGGAGACAAAAGAAAAACCAAATGAGTAAAACAGAACAGGCAGAGATTAAGTTAGACTTAAAGTCTGCCAAGGTCTGAAAAATTACAGATTATGTGGATCATTAATATATGAGTAAAACATAAAGCAGACTTCCAGTGTTTGTGAAGAATTACTCTTGGAAGCAGATAGGATGGAAATGTGTTATGAGTTTATGTATGTATCTGATCCTGAGCCAGAAAGACATTCCAAGCATAGCCATAGAGTGGGTTGCACATGTGAATGTCCTGAAAAATCCAACCATAATTCTATTTTCCCAAGTTGCTTAGCCTCTGACTGACATGTTCTTGGAAACATAAATATGCAGAACACTGTAGAGATCAGAACAAATTATATGACTGTTTTTATACAGAGAAATATTTTAATCTTTGTAGCGTATACGATTAGTATTCCCCAAGAATTATTCACCAGATGCTGATTAAAATTCTAATAGTATTAAGAATCATTTACCTTTTCTCTAAAGTATTTTAATAGCTTCCACCTTACTCGAAACCACAGTTATTTTACATGCAAAGGAAACAGAAAGAAAATGGAAAGAGCCAGGCAGTAAGGGAGTTAAATGGAAAGGCCAACCACAAAATTCCAAGTATTTTAATGGATACTCTTGGTTTTCCCTGGCTTTTAAGAAGAAAAAAAAATAATCTGCGCTTTTGCAATCTGAAATCAGTTTAGTTTGTAAAGTCTAGTACATTTAGAGGCAGAAGTTCTCCAAGATGTTAGGTGAGAGGCAGCTTTTGAAATCCCACCCACACAGAAATCGTTTCCACAGCTCGGCTGCCGGTTACCCTTCTGTCTCTAGCCAAGCCCCTCAGTGAAGAGTAACTCATCACTCCACAATCAACCATCCCATTGCTGAATACATCTGATGCAAAATGTTCTTCCTTATGTAACTCAAACGTCATGCACCTTTTTAGCCTGTGAATATTTGAGAGGTTGTGTTTCCATTAAAACCTGAATTATGATGATTTTCAGTTCCTGTGGGCCCTTTAAGAAAGTGTCTCTTTTTAGAATTTTTGTACTTTGCATCCCCTGTAGAGTGCTGGTCCACGTGTGTTTTTATACAGATCGAACTCATTTCTTCACACTGGCTCTCTTGTGAAAGTGCCATGTCACTGCCTGAAATGCCAGTGGCCCCTGTGAGATTGCTGCTTTGCCAGGCAGAGCTGGCTGCGACTGGTGGCTCCTCCTCGGGAGCTACTGTTTTGCTTTGGCTATTTATTGTAAGTATGGAAAAGAATCTTCATGATTTTTTTTTTCTATAGCACAGGCTGCAACTTTCATCAAGATTTACCAAAGGCTTGGGGTTATTTGTTATAAGGTTTGGTTTCCTTTGCAGGCTGTAAGCCATAGGACTTATGAAGTTCACCCTTTCTATCCCATGGCTTTTTTTCTTGGCCAGGGTCAATTGACCTTCACCATAAAGAGTGTCCTTGGGTTCCAAAATTGCTCACCAAAGGAGACAATAGTATTTGCTCATCACAGCCATCTCAGACAAGCATAGTTTTTTTTTTTTTTTTTTTTTTTTAATTGGGGTTTGGGGGGCTGGGCCTAAGTATGGAACCCAAGGCCTCACATACAGAGCTACATCCTCAGCCCAGGCTGGCATCATTTTATCCCTCAACTTTTCCAGATAATTATCCAATGAGATACAAGAACAATCATGTTAATATGTAATAGTCAAACACCAGCAATTCCTAGTGTGTTTTGTCCAGTGTTAGTTAATGTTAAGTAAAAGTCATTCTCTTAGGAAAGGTTCTGCTGCAGCTAACAAAAAACAACTGAAGCTAACTTAAATGGGAGAGAAATTTGTTAGAAGGAAATTAGAGCAGTTCCCAGAATTAGGCTCAGAAAAAAGACAGTGACCTGTAGAGGTTTTGTTACAGTGAGCAGCCCAGGCCCAGGTGCAGCAGTGGAGGTGTACGAAGCTGCCCCTGGCACAGCCACCTCTGTGTGTTGTCAGCTGTCACTGCCAAACTCCACATGCCCCTCACTTCCCACCCTACACTGTTATTGTTCAGTAGAAATTTGCAGTGATGAAATCTCATCTTTGCCATCAAACATAGTAGCCACTAGTTACACGTGGCTATCGAGCACTTGGAATGTGGTTGGTATGTCTGAAGAGTTGAATTTTCAGTTTTATTTAATTTTACTTAAAGTGAATTTAAGTAACCTCATGTAGCTATTAGTTACTTTACCAGACAACGGATTCTGATCTATCAGAGCCTATTGTTTTGTGATTATTTGTCAAATTTTTCTAAGATCCACTATTCCACGTATGAAAAGGGCCACAGAACTTCTACTGCTTGGCTCCTAGGTCTCTGTATTTGGCCAAAGGGGAAGCAATGCTATCCAGGTCATTGGTGCATTACATAGAGCAGGTATCCACCAATCATTGAAGTAAGACACTTCATTGGGCCCATGTCACAAGGCTGAAAGCACCCAAGTGAAGGAGTCTCAAGAAATCAGTGCATCTATCCACAACCATGGGGTCTTGGTTAAAAATTATAACATTGAGTTTGAATTCTGGTTTTGACTCCTGTTCAGTGACCTTACATAAGGTACTTAACTAAGGTATTTGTGCTTCAGTTTCCTCATTCATAAAAAGGGTATGGAAAGATTATCTAACTCAGAGAGTAGAAATATAAATGCATATGAAGCACAGAAAAGCATATGGTACACAGTAATGTCCCAATGAACGTTGGCTTTTATTGTTGTTGCTTCTAGACACATAAATGATTTGCCATAAGAAATACAATGGGTACTAATCAGCTCCTATAAACACCTGACTAGGTATGATTACCAAGTATGTCTACTACAAGTCATATAAAGACTGCAAAAGTTAAAGATGTCTAAAGAGTTTGTTAGTTAATAATATCAACAACCTGATTCCAAGCAAGACAACCCTTACCTTCTTGGATGGTTGAGAATTTATCTTATTTTGAAAAATCTTGCCTTCTAGAAGTAAGAAGTTGTTGGATGATGAGATTTTTACTTGGTATGTCAAAACATTAAAATAAAATTTAAAGCCCTCAGATTGAGGCTGAGAGTGTGGAAACACACACCATGAAGGACACAATGCCAATGAGACTAATCTCTGCTGACTCCGAGGAACACATTAGTGGCTTCAGAAATTATTCCTGCCATTATACTGAGGGTTTTTATTTTTATAAAAAAAGAAACCAAAAAATGTAGACAAAAACTCCAGCACTCAGATTAGTACACGGCACACTGCAGCCCTGAAAGAAACTTACTTGCCTTACATTTAGAAAAAAAAAAATCAGTCTTGAACTTTGCTTGGATCTCACTGTGGGACTTTAATAGGCATTGCTCAGCATCACGCAGTGCTGCCTTTAGTCTTAGACAACCTTTTTATTTATTTAGTTTGTGGAAAGAAAGAAAAAAACCCCACAAACCTTAAAAGACCCCCCTAAACCTTAAAAGAAATTTCTTTTGTAAAAAGATTTCAGAAAAATGCGAATAAAAGACCTCGCTTATACATTTTCCCTGCCCATAGAAGACATTGCACTAGCCAACACAACTTCCATCTGGTTTTAAAAGCAAACACACATATTTTAGTTCTTTACTATGTTATAAGCAGTGAATGAAAGAGTTATAATATGACTTATTCCACAGAACAAACCAACCTGGAGATCCCCTTTCATATGAAATCAATAAACGTGCCTTCACGTGCATGCGGATATAAATTTTGTTAAGACTCTTACACATGTGTTTCTCAAATGCCACTAGTTCATAGAAAATAACAAATCCCCTAGTTTTCTAGAAACCAAATCAATAAGACATGGAATCTTCATCAGTCAAGAGCCAAGTACTTTGAAGTATTCATACACACCAGCTGGAAGGCACATACCATGCTACACTTAAACCTAAACATGTGCACCGTATGATATTACTATTAAATTGGTTATATTAATGTTCACAATTTTAAGAATGAAAATGAATATTTTTATGCAATTTCTAAGTGAGACATAAAGTCAAAAAAAATAATATCTAAACAGATGCTTTAATTTTTTTTATTACTGATTTTCCAAGAGAATATGACTTTTGTATAGTTTCTTTAAAAGTATGTGTGTTTTGAGTTGGTTTTCTGATAGTGGTCATGGTCCTGGAATGGGTTTTCCTCAATACCTGTGCCAAATGGTTCCATGAACCATAGCACACATTTGTGAAACAACTGGAAAGAACATTTTTATTTATGCAAAAGCAACATGTCCATATGTTAATTGACTTATAACAAGTTTGCACTAGACCTATGTTATCAAAACATGAATAAATATATATTGAAATACTGATATTTACTTTAATTTTCCACAATCCTCTTTTGAAATGAAAATTCAGAAAAAATTCCTACAGAATTTTCTGCTTTCAAATAGTAACTATTAGAGCCAACAAGGAGTGCTCTGGGTAGATCGATTGTGCTTACCACAAAGGCAAGGGCAAAGCAAGTGATGAACATGTTAGGAGTCTTGATTTCTCTTTATACTGAAATGCAACTTGGTCCTTCCCAAGATCACTTCATGTTAGCAATATATGGTTTTTAGGTTATCTAACATAAAGTCTGTTTATGTTATCTTTGGAAGATAGTGGACAATGGGGTAAGACCATAGCAACTAATGGTCCTACTGTTCCCAGAGTTTTCTAAATATAAACCCCCAACCCAAAACTTCTGAAGAAACATAATCTTCTGTGAAACTACCCCATTCAATTCACTTACAAATCTCTTCTTCCTTCCTCTATCCGATTTCTTACAAATACTACAATACTCAGTGTCTTGTTACCGAAGGAAGAAATTGATATGTTATTCAAATGAGCTAATAGTTCTTGATGAATGAGAAAGAAAATCTGAGAGATTAATGAAGACCACTAGGTACATTTCCTCTTGTTTGGGAAATAAACAAGTAAGGATACGTTATTAGGGAGAATTATATAAGCATTTAATAAGCATATTAAAACACCGGAGACCTGGTAGAGATGCAACCAACAGAGAATTTTCTGAATAAAGATAATCTTAGGGGCTGGGAGGGCCAAGTCTAAATAGCTTTAGGAAACTCACAATCAGACTCTCTTCTTAAGATAAATTTGTGCAATATTTTAATAATTATTTGGGAGTAAACATTTTAGCTGGTTAGGTGGCCATTTTCTTTATAAAACCACAGATGGATTGTTCACTTGAGTGACTAATCCTGTCCCTTTTATAATTCATGTTTTATATACACATACAACACAAACACATGCCATGTACATAATTTAAGATGGTGTCAATGTCACACTTGAGGGTAAATAACTAATTGTGGCAATCATTTTGTAATCTGATCATGAGTAAATTCTTAATCAAGTGATTGCTTTTTAATACAGGGATTATATATCTGGTTTAAACATTCCTGATTCTTGGAAAAGAATGAATCCCAATGTAGTGTTTCAAATCACAGTTCCAAAGACTATATTCTTACCCCAAGAATATCCTCTTACTCCAGAGGAAAATATGGTCAAACACACTATCTGCTTTTTTTGAAGATCACCTGAAGTTAATTCTCCCTTTACTTTCTCATCCCAGGAAAACCTATGGTGCCCATTGCTCCATGCTGGGACCTTTAGACAAAAGCATGGCAGTGAATCAGAGTTTCAGTCCAAGCCCTGAAAGATACTTTGTATTAAAATGGACAACAGATGTGCACAAAGAAAAGAAACAGATCAAAGATGTGAACTCCATCTGTGAGGATATTTGCAAACACAAAGTATGTAGGTTTTTGTTATTTTAAACTTTCATCAATGCAACCTTCTGGGTGGAGGAGGAAATAAAACTGAAAACTAAAATATGGGAGGGAGAGGGCAGCTATGGAACAGAAAGAGTTGCATCTGTGGAATGGAATGGGTATTAAAAGAAAGCATTTTTAAGCATCTCATTTAGGTAAGCACTGGTGAATGCAGAGGGCACAGGCAGTAGTACAATTTACCAGGATCTCTACATAGGAAGCCCAGGCTTCAGTAGATGTATTTAAATTTCAAAATAACCATATGTAATAAAAAGGTAAAAATTCAGAGGATACAGAGTCAAATCATATTACAACCGCTGATATAAACCATTAGTGTCCTTTGCAAAAAAATTGAATGGTTTAATAATTAAGTAGCACTCTTCTGAGCTAAGAATAGCTATTGCATCAGAATTGAAACAATTTGGGAGCAGTAGAGGATATGGTAAGCTACTATGATTTATTGTTTTTATGCTAGAGAGTCTAAAACAGTTCTTGTAAGAAACAGTTGAGACTACAGTTAGTAAATTTGGAGTTTGTAATTTTTACAGTCACTTCTTAAGCTTTGAATTGGACCACATCCCTTATTCCTTACGACTGATCATGGATGGCATGACAAATCATGATGCCTTTTACTTGCTATTTGGTATTCCTAACCCAAAAGAGGTGTTCATGAATTACTACTATTTAATCCAGCCTTCACAATTCTTTGGATGTCATCTGAAGATTTCTGTTTGAAAATACAATGTGACTACTAGACCCTTGCTTATAGTTTTCATTCTTCTAATGAAGGGTTAAGGCCAGTAATTAGTGTCAGCTAAGTTTCAGAATGACCCAGAAGCCCTACAGCAATGAAGGATGAAAAGAAAAATGGCATTTCCTGTTTCCTGATGGCCACTGAGTAAGTATCAGGAAACCTTAGAGAAACATTTTGCCTTCAGCTTTCCATTAACTGTAGTGTAGAAGAAAATGAAGAAAAATGTTGGGTTTGTCCTTATTTTAAAAGCTTGCTTTTCCTTTTAAGAAATACCAACTAGATAAAAAATAATAGCCACGAACCATGTATTTTTGGATTGGAAAACATTTTCAGATCTATGCAATAATTTTGAAAATCTCTTCCTTTGCTAAAGATAGTCATGAAAGGTGGAAGAAAATAGTAGTTCAAACTTTTCTACACAATGGACTTAAATGACAAGTACAACCAAAACAAGTCCCAAAGCCATTACAAATCTAAGTCAGAAGACAGATGGATTATTCTTGAGTGTTTAGATAACATAAATTACAGTTAGCCTATTGTATGAGTTAATAAAGTTATATCTTGTGCACTGAATTTTTTTTGATGGTAGATATACACACCAATTTTATTCAATGAAGGACATTGTCTTATGAGGTTAAGTATTTCTAAAAGTTGCTCTTAAAATTTTGTTTACCCAAAGCTAATCCACAAAATAGAAGACAAATTATTTTAAATTTCTTTTATTGTGAGTAGCCATGTCTAGTAAAAATAGTTAATTAAATAAATATAAAGAAACAAAATCCAGTATTTTACAATTTTATTTCTAAAAATGGGTAGATCCCATTTTAAAAATAATCTGTCTGTGACCCAGCTTCTGCAAAACAAGGAAGATAAAAGATTTATTTGTGCCTTTAAGCAAAGAAACTTCACAGATAAATATGGTAATAATTGGGAAGTAATATTTAGCTTTCTACTCTGATGAAATGAAAAAGGACACAAGGTAGAAACAAATCAATAGTACTTCAGAGTGATCAAATTACTTTTACAGTAAGTGGATGGATTCATGAACAAGTGAGTTTTAAAAATAGAGTTAGAACACAGAAAAATAGGTATTTATGATCAGTAGGCTTAGGAGGGGAAACTAGAATGGGAATTCAGCTTAATAATATAGTCATTTTGATAATTTATAATAATGAGGGGTGGAGTAAAGAATACTATATGCAAAATTAAAAATATAGAAAAAATCCAATGCTTCATTTCCTAGTAACTTTTAATTTACATATTCCTACCATATTTTTAAAGAAATATTATTTGCCTATAGGTAATAAAATTGTCTAAAATCAAACTAACCTTTTTTTATCATCTTAGAATGATGAATCAGACAGAAGGATCTAGTTTAGCAATGATCTAAAAGGTCAACTAGATGATCAGTTCTAAAAACATCAAGCAATGACTGTACCTAGGTACCTAGGAGAACTTGGAGTGACAGAAAGCACAGAAACATTTAAGGACCATAAGAAAAGGCTGATGTTCAAGATGTCAATGAAATGGCGAGATATGTCACATTTTCATAAGTCACAGAAAGCACACTAAGGGGATATCCTGTTAGGGGATATCACAGGTCCATTTCTGGTCCCCATAAAGCAGAGTTTCTTCTTCCCCAGTCTCATCTTCTGTCAGAATCTGTCATGCACTGCACCTTTCAGACACATCCAAGTGTGTGTGTTTTCCTTGTTCTGCCTATCCCCTTCCTCCAATAGACACTTACCGCCATACTGTTTCTCAAGAAATTCTCTGTCCGTATAAAAATTTTCATATCTCATTACCACTAATTCATCTTTTAATAAATGCAATTCAAGCATTCTCTATCTAGGAAAGCTTCCTTGATTCCTGTTTGTAGTTAGTTGCATCTTGGCATACCATCACTAAAATCGTGTGTAATTACAACATAAAAATATCATACATATATTTGTCTCCTTAAGTAGACATCCTAGCATCTTATTTAGCATCTCCAGTATAGGTATGTGCTTTCATCATCCTCTTCCCCTTAGCATGGCATGGTCGACAGTATTTTTCTGGTGATACAAACCCCAGAGAGCTAAAAGCCAGACTATATCCATTCTGGTAAAAGTGTGTCCATAGATTGATACCAGACTGCAAACCATGTGTCTGAAGTTCTTCAATAAGTTCAGAAACAGAGTAAGCATTTAGAAAACTTTTATTGCAATTTAAAATTGTCATGGTGTTTGGACTTATGACTCGTTGAACAGAGCATGGACCAGTTTGATTACTGTTGAACTTGTATGGTGACTCTTATGTGGCAGGAGCTGTATGATAATCACATTTCAATATACACTAGTTTCACCTTAGACAACTGCAACACAAAAATACATAGAAATATGAGGAAAAAATAAGCATTTGTTTATTCTTACAAGTTTTCACTCATATTTGTAATTGACTTTATAAGTTAATATTATAAGCTAAGTAATAAATGATAATTATATTATTTTAAAAATGTTTTTATTAGTGCATTTTAATTAGTAAATTACATTATTTTCATTTCTAATTACATTGACATGTTAAAATCAGCTTCACTAGATTGATTAATTTGGTGAAAAATACATATAGAAATGAATGCAATGATGATGATAATGATTCCAAAGAAATAAAATCTAAAAGAGACTGTGCCACTTCTATTTGGAATTATGATCTCTCATATACTAAGTTAAATTTAATTCCTTCATAAACATTATATCATCTATATCATCTAGTGAGTTTGTGTGAGATCTAAGTTCTAGTCAGCTTGTAGGGTATGCAATGTCCATATTAAATATGTTCAATTAAATATGGAAATATAGCCAACAACTCAGAAATAAAAAAAAAGAATGAAAGCTGATGTCTACACAGTCTGCAAATTCATAGTCTAAATAACAGTGTTTACTGATTGCAAATATACAACTTAAAATAAACAAAATGTGTACAGATAATGGCATTGAATACAAATAAAGAAATAAATGCAAATATAAAACTTATCCTAGCATAGTATCATTCTGATTCTTCCAAAGAGACATAATGTCTTAATTTTATCCTGTTAATTTATGTATGTTATTTTGTCCTATAAGGTATATCCCTGTCATTTTACCTCTATACTGATTTGAAATAGAATTTATTATAGAAAGAAAACTGAGATGATAAACTCCAAATAAAAACCTCAGCTTTTTCTTTGAGTATCAATTAGAATATTTGAAGAAAAAAAAATTGTTGGTATTGTGAAGTAAAAGGGCTTTTTTAGAATATCTTTTCAAAGAGATTTCTTTACATTTGTATACATTATAAAATTAAACTTAAATGGTCATATTAGTAAACTGTGGTACATTATAACAATTACCTATTATCAAAGCAAATTTAGGAAGGAATTATGTCTTACTTATTCATAATAGTATACATAAGTTTTGAAAAACCTTTCTTGACCTGTAGAAATGATCTACTGTCCTTGGAGGAATATTTAATATGATTGTGATGATAATAATAGCAATAATAAAGAGCTTGTAGTACTGTTGTTTGGTAACTAAAAATACTTCAACAATTTCTAGTTAACAGTATGACAAATTAAAATGTTCAAGATGTTACATGGTATTATTCTTCCAACTCTCCCCAATGTCATTTGGAATTTTATTTTATTACAAAATGTTCAAAATGAAACCCCTTTCGTCCACATGATTGCTTATTCTTTCCAACCGTAGATAAATAATATCTGATTATTTATAAAAGTGTGGAATGGTTTTCTGGCAACCAGCTGTCACAGCTTCATCCTGAGAATTAGGGAATAGGTAGAGTTAGCAGAAATAGAAAAATAAAATAACCAATATTTTACTCATGTCGGATATCTTTATAAGGTGTTTTGAAATAGAGAAGGCCAGAAGTTGGAGTTGTGAACACATGAAGAGAATATCTTTTAAAAGTTTTACTTTCATAATGACCTGAAGTAATATACAAAGCAAGTAAAATCCCAGAAGTTTTACAATTGTCTTTGGTCTAGAATATTACAATATCCGAAGAAGCAAATAATTTCTTAGATCGAATAATCTAATCATAATAGGTTGTATTTATATAACCAATCATACTCCTCCTTCATGTATGTGTGTGCTTTTTTTTTTTATATAGTTTTTCATGTACCATATCCCTTCTTTTTGGGTAGCCTGTAGGTATTTTCATTTTTTTTTTTTTGAACCCAGGGCCATATGCATGCTAGGCAAGCACTTTACCATTGGGTTACATCTCCAGGCTCAAAAAAATTTTTTTTCTTTTTTTAATTTTTAAATTTTGAGACAGGGTCTTGCTAAGTTGCCAAGGCTGGCCTTGAAATTGTTTTTCTCCTGACTCAGCCCCTTGTCAAGTAGCTAGGATTATAAGCATATGACACTGTTCCAGGCCTATTTTTATAATTTAATATTAAAATAGAAATTTTAGAAATTTCTAATTTTGTCAGGATTTTAGAAATTTGTAATTTTTTAGAAATTTTTATAAATTTCTAATTTTTTCAGGATTTATCCTTTCTTTCTAAAAGGAATTGCTCTCATTTAATTTAGGTTATTGTGCCTGTATCAATTTCTATGTTTGGATCCACTGTTGAATTTTTAAGTCATTGCGTAGGCATCTATTTATTAATTTTAGAAAATGCTGGGATATCACTGTAAGAATATCGTTATGTAGTGATGTTATCTTTTGAAACTTTTACCAATCTGACCTTAAAACCCCTTTCTACTAATCTCATGACTTAGGTGCTATACTTGCCTAGCAAAAGAAAGAAAGAAAGAAAAAAAAAACAAACATTGTACATAATTAAGTAAAAAAATATCTTAGAGAAATAAATGTCTCCTAAAAAGTTTGACTATGCCAACAAAACCTTTATTTACCAATTAACATACTCTTGATATATCAAGAGTTCTAATAGTGCAACCCAGGATAACTTAGGTTTTTACTTTTTTGTTGGTTTTCTTTGTACCTCTTATTACCCTCCTTTACCCTCACTTCCCCCAGAATAGGTGTTTAAGTACAAATTCTGTGAGAATGTTCTTAAACACTAAGTCTCCACTCATTTCACAATCTTCAATAGAATTTATGCCAATTGAGAACAAATTCTTATCTATCATTTCTAAAACCTTGGCCATAAAATATGTACTAAGGTGTACATTGGATCAGTCATTACTATGCATTATCATGTTTCTCCATTGCTTAATATTTTCAAGCTACTATCTGGTATGTACTATTCTGGTACATAAGACTATTTTAATCTGAGGCTCAAAATTCATCTTTGTCAATGTTAACAATTTTAATCACATTATATTATATACTTTGCATTCATGCACGTTATGATTTCCGTACTTTGCAGATAGATGGGATATGTACACAGAACACAGACACTAACAGTAATTATAGATCAATACCAATCAATTACCTTCCCATTAGAGACAGCTCTATAATTTGAAGAATATTCTGAAAATATGACGTTTTACAAACTATTTTATAAAGTCATGTTTTAGTGTGATTATTAACATGATGCCAATTTTAACTATGAATCATAACTCTGCTGAGAAAACACACATTTTTTTTTATATAAAGCCAAAAAAAAAAAAAAAGAAAGAAAAAGAAGTATGTTAACAAGCCAAATGGCAAAATTCTGGCAATGTACAATATAAATCTGCCAAATATGTCCTGCTGCTTTACAGTGTGGCCACCTGCCAAATAGCTCTGCACTGTGTCCTCAATTCGCCTGACAAGAGGAAGTGAATGGGGCCTCCACTATGTTCCTATGGCTCAATTAATAAATGCTCATTGAGAAAACCTTTAATTGTTTAAATTGAGTACCTTGTCTGGTGGAATGTGTCAGCTTTACAAGATCAGAGCTAATTCCTTATAGACAATTTAAAATACCTCTTTTAAGGACATCTCTTATTTATTAATTATAGAGTTAACATCTACATTTTAGATAAAGGGCAAATTAAAGTACAAGTCCTGGAGGGTTAGGTTAATAATAAATAGAGCATAAACGTAGACTTTCCTCGGTTCCATATTTAAAAATTTATGATTTTTGTTTTAAACCAAATGAATTTCTCAAAAGCAGAGATTCCATCAGAGTCCAATGTTCCCATATTCCTTAAATCAGTTTCGTCTCTGGTTGTCCAAGTGCACAAAGTAAAATGTATCCTTTTTTATATATATTCATAAGTTAGGAGAAATCCTAAATGAGGAGGAATAAAAGCCTCATGGATAAGCCTTAGGCATTGGAGAGAACACATCAAGAGGAATAGTAAAAAGTATCCAAGAGAAAGACATGGGGCAATAAAAATATTTAGAATCATGGATACGTGTAATTATCTAACCTTGATTTTAGAATCTTAAATGTGAGGTCAGGGCTTTGTGATTTCCAGTCCAGTGCCCCTCTTAGTGAAGTTTGTAGACTCAGAGTTTTCCTTTGAGTGTGTATCAAGATGCTGATTTAGGGTCCCAGTGGTTCCTATGTTTGTAGTGTGGTGGCAGAAAGCCATGTTTTCAAGAGATACCCAAAGTGATTCCCAAGCATGTGACCCATGAACTTACTTTAAAAAAACCTGAGGATTTCACAAACTCCTCCAGATAGAGAATAGCACTGAAGGTTGATCAGTAAAATGATATAAATGCAAGAAAGCAAGCACATTAAGGTTTCTCAATTGCCACGACCCAGTGAAACCATATTGGGGAGCAATGACTTCAAATGTGACACCAGTGTTTCCATTCTGACCTTTGAGATAGGCCACATCCCATGCCAATTTGTAGTCAGCGTCACTCCCCACTCCTGCTGTTATTTACACCTTGTGGGTATGAGTATGTCCATATCTGCCTCTCCTCTAACACCATGATCTCCCAAGAAAGGAACTGTTTTATGTTTTCACCTCTTCTCCACATCTCTCCCCTGACTCCTGGAACGTTTCACATAAAAGTAGGGTATAAATAAAGTACCAGGGAGAAAACATGTTCCTGGAATTTGTCTCTGAGAATGTCTTGTCATCAAAAAATCTTAACACAGACATGTGTCAGACCCCTTATATCACCCACATTCTGATGGTCTGGGTCCACGCAGGGCTTTGCATTCGAGAAGACATCAGTGCGTGCAGAATTTGATGATGAGGGCTGGGATTACTTACAGATGAAGTGAAGGCTTCCAGGAAAGAAAGAGGGCATCTCGTGAGGGCTTCTGTCCAAGTGCGTACCCTCTAGCTAGTTTGTTAATGCTTTAATGTTCATCTATTGAATTAAGGTAGTTCCCTTATTAAATTTCAAACAGTCTTGGGAAAAAGAGAACATATTATTTGTATCACCAATGATAACAAGATACCTGTTAGTTTATCAACAGTAGATAATCAATAAATCTCTGCTAAGTAAATGAATTAGTGAACAAATAAGTATCTGCAGCAGCAATTGAACTTATTAGATTTATAGAGAACTAACAATTAAATCCAACTCCAGTGGGCTAAACTGGATGAGTTATTTTGGTTCTATGCTATAGCCTTAGGGAATGTAAGTCTCAGGCTGAGGGACTGTTGCTGAGGCTCAACAACAGGACACATGACATGGAGGAGCAGATGTGATGTACCCATGATTTTGTCTGCTATCAAGAATTCCCAGCATTTACCAAGTTGGGGATACAGATGAATGAATGAAGACGGCTAGGGCACATCTGATATAGGCCATTTCTAGCAAACTGTTATCCACTCTGCAGGCACTTTCATGATGCTGCCACAGCTTGGAGAGTATCAGGTGAGTGTAATTAATGGGGCATTGGTTGGATAAACATCAATGAACTCAAGTCTGCATCCACTTGGCTACCTGCTGCAACGATTGAGCCACAACCCTGTGTTAACAGGGAGACAAGAGCTAACTTAAGATGATTAAATTTTTTTTGTTTGTTCTAATTAGTTATAAATGACAGTAAAATGCATTTTGACACATCATACATAAATTGAGTATAACATTTCATTCTTCTGGTTGTACATGGTAGAGAGTTACACAGGTCATGTAATCATATATGCATATAGAGTCATAATGTCTGATTCATTCTACTATCTTTCCTACCCCCATATATCCCCTCCCCTCCCTTCACTCACCTCTGTCTAATTCAAAGTACCTCTATTCTTCCCTTGGAACTCCCATCCCACCCCTTATCGTGAGTTAGCATCCACATATCAGAAAAAAAACATTCAACCTTTCATTCTTTGGGGTTGACTTATTTTGCTTATTATGATATTCTCCAGCTCCATCCATTTCCTGGCAAATGCCTTAATTTCATTCTTTTCATTGTGTATATGTACCACATTTTCTTTATCCATTCGTCTGGTGAAGGGCATCTGGGTTGGTTCCATAGTTTAGCTATTGTGAATTGAGCTGCTAAAAACTTTGATGTGACTGCATCACTGTAGTATGCTGATTTTAAGTCCTTTGTGTATAAACTGAGGAGTGGGATAACTGGGTCAAATGGTGGTTTCATTCCACGTTTTCTGGGGAATCTCCTCCATACTGATTTCCATAGTTTGTTGCACCAATTTACAGTCTCACCAGTAATGTATGAGTGTTGGTGAGGATGTGGGGTCAAAGACATATTAAGATGATTTTAAAAATAGTAACAAAAAGGTAATAGAAGAGCAGTTATGTTTATAGTCCTTTCTGTAAAACTACCTCAATGATGGAATGATGAGAGTAAGTGATCTTTCAATATTTGATTACCACCAAAGAATTTTTTCTTCATATATAAAATATGGGTAATGATACTTCCTTTATTGGTCTGGGGAAGTGAAAGATTTGGTCAAGAATTCAAATAGCCTTTAAGTAGAATTGCATCTTAAAACCTACTGTTTAGAAGAAGCTGAACTTGAACATTTTTTTTTTGGTAGATAAAGAAAAATTTTGTTTATCTTCATGACTTATAAGATATAACCTAGATACTTTACATTAATATTTTTAATTAAAAATTATTCTTAGATATTTAAATAGTTAAAAACAATTCCTATGCAAACCAAAATAGTTACTTTTGACTTAATGTTTAGCTCATTTCCCCTTCCTCTACAACCAATAAGTAGAATTTTTTTACAGGTAAATATAAATAATACTTATTTTTTCATAACCTTATTTCTGTGCTATCCACCCATGGAAAATCATTACTGTGTGATTCTAGCAGCTTGGAACATTTTTATTGCATTCATTACAGTGAGAAGGTTCTGAACTCAGGATCATGAAGCCTGTCTTTTCATAGTTGTTATACACATAATATCAGAAAGCACCAGGCAAAGTTTCCTTTACTTAGACTCAATTGTCTTATTTCTAAAATGAAGTATGTTGTTTCTGTGTACTTTGCAGCACAATTATCTCATTTTTTTTCTCTGAATTCACTTTACTTAGTGTGACTTTAGGACTAAATTGTTTATCCATTGCTTTGTGTCCAAAAAACTTCAGATTCTGAGAATAAAGTCCATGTCTAATATATTCTTTCTACCCAACAGAATCTAGCAGGTGCTAGATACAGAGTAGGCAATCTATATTGATTGGTAAGAATATATTACTGGCTATGAAATCTTACCCAGCAATCAAGTTTCGGTAGTAGCAAAGGAGCAAAGAAATGTTGGGGCAAATAGAAACATAGGTGATGAGCAAAAGAAAAGTTGAGAAAAATAGACTTAGATATTGTGAATGAGAGAAAAATGAAGTGAAGGATTAATTCAAATTCATAGATTAAACTCAACAAATGCATTTAATATGTTTTTAGCTAAGGAATCGTGTGTAATTTCATTCAACTAAAATTTAAATCAGTTGTCTGGTAGTAATGCATCAAATATGCAGCAAGATATGCAAAAAGGATAAAGGGAAGGAAATTATTATTTCATTTGTCAGTTATGTACCAGGGTCTGAAAAGATGCTTTATATAAATTCTTCAATTGAAAGAAAGAATGTGGTTCTGCTAAGCTATAGACAGAGCAAAGGGGAAAACAATCCTAAAGATAATACTTACATTAAGAAAGATGGGGCCATTCTGAAATTCCAGTGTTATGTGTTTTCCTTTCTTGGCATTAGGAGTTATCATGGAGTATGAACGTATTTGTTGATGCTCAACAGAAGAAAGCCCGAGAGAGCTGGAAAGGATAGAGAGTGATTGATTCCAAGAAATATTGTCTATGATCCAGCTGTAAAAATGGCAAAGCCTGTGTATAAACTGCAATTCATAAGTAAACAGAAAAATCACACTGTGTTCTTTCACTTTCTACTAAACTTACGAAAGAAAGTAGAACAAGTGAATTAGAAGATACATTTTGGGGAGAGGTGTTGGAATAATCCACAGAGAAAACAGACTAAAAGTGAAGTTAATAATCATGATTTGTAGGGGTGGGAATGTCAAAATAATAATCTTTTATTTTATTCTAAGAAAAAATTGAATTCTAATGGCTCTCTGATGATATACCATATTTTAGGGAACATTTTTGTGTGCGTGTGTGTGTGCCAAGTTATTGATAAAGGACATTTTCCTATTGACTCTAGATAAGAATAGGGTAAAGGTGTTATTGTCTGCAGAAGTTCAAAGTCACCAAAAACACATTTCAGTAGAGAATGTAAAAGTAGGTTTAAGTCAAGGGTAAAAAGGTATGAAAGTGACATTTTAAAAGAGAATGGGGTGTCGTTAAAAGTTTATTTCATGATAGAGGAAAACTCTGCTGGATTTGATTCTTCCAGCGGATTCTTTCTCCTCCCATAAGCAATGTCATCACTGGGTTAGAATATGCAAGCAAATTGTTTACATGCATTTTTTTTAATGTACTATAAATCAGTAGAGTAGAAGGCACACATTAATAAATAATTTGAACTTTCATTTACTTTTGGAGAGTTGAGATTTGAGGCAGCTTTAAAAAAAAAAAGCATTGGCCAGTCCAAACTTGGTAGATTTCTCTTTTATTTCCTTGAGTAAGTTTTCTCAACTGCCAAATAGAAAAAAAAAATTCTAATTTATTAATGCTTGAATGAATAATTCACTCTCAGACACTGAATGTTCCAAAACAAACAAGCCAGTTTGTGTATTTAGTTATATGAACTTTTGAATGTACTGTCTCATAAATCGAATACTTTGTTGAACGTAAAAAACAGAGCTGACCCCTGAGGTTCTGCTATTAATTATCTCCCACTGCAGACATCATGTCTTCCCCTTTGTTGTTTCCTCCTCATGAAACTGTAAATATTTTCTATATTTTCCCCTCTTAGGACTGGTGTTCTCCTTAGTAGACATTGACTGAACTTTAGTATGGTTTCAGAAGGTTTTCCAGGATATTCTTCTGTCTCAGTAAAGATGCTAGATGTGATTTATTTTCTAATATAAATACATGGTGTTTACTAGCATATTCAAATTCACTAATGAGAAGATTGAGCTTTAGGAAGGTTGATATATCATCAAGATCCTTTCATACCCATGTTTTGCACTCTTCCATGGACAATAACCCATGTTCTTTGCCTGGGATCACTCTTTTGCCCCATGTCATCCAGCAGGCCTGATGACATCCTCCTGACTTTGGCATTACAAATGCTTCACCTGATAACCTACTCTACACTGGGTCCTTGTTATACTTGAATCACATTTGTGTAGCTCTATTTTTTTATTCCTATAACAAAGTACCTGAAGCAGGCTAACTTTATAAAGAAAAGAGGTTTATTTAGCTCACAGTTTGGGAGGCTGAAAGTTCAAATGGTATAGTGCCAGCTCTGGCAAGGGCCGCATGAAGGATTACATGATGGAAAAGGAAATCATATCTGAAAACAGGAAGCTAGAGAGTGACGGGGTCTCATACTCTCTTCCAAGGGCACACCCTTATTTTTTAAAATTACATTAAATTTAAATTTTATTTTTTTTCCGGAAGCACACCCTTATTGATCAAAGGACCTCCCACCAAGCTCCATCTTTTTCAAGTTCCTCACCATCCGTATACCACCAAAGTGGGGACCAAACTTCCAAAACATGAAACTTGGAGGAACACACGTAAACCATATCCAGGTTATAATCTCCTTCTACTTTTCCCTTAGTACAATTGGGGATTGTCAATATGTGTGATTGCTAATACCTGTGTCTCATACTCTCTCATAAGCTCCATGAGGGAGGTGATTTTATCTTCTTCATGCTCCCTGTTGCATTGATCATGAAACTGATAGAATGGGTGCCCAGGGAACACTGGTGAAGGCGTGAGTTAAAGTAAGATCCAAAACCAAGTCTGTGTGACTCCAAAATCATGGGCCTATCCACTGCAGGAGTGGTTGCTGTGCCCCCATGACCCATTCCTAAACATGGATTTGCAAGTCTCAGTGGCTACCCATGAGCTATTTAATACTCCATATCCTACTGCCATATTACTACTAGAGTGGAATCTCATGGAGAGCAAGTCGTATAGTTGACCTTTACAGTAAGCAAAGATGTTGGTGGTTGGTCTTCAATAAGCACTAAATTAATAACATTAAAGGTTTTAGTGTGTTGCAGAACATCCTCCATTTCACTACAGCTGTATTCTCATCACAGTTGTCTGTTAGGCTTTGCTCTTTGGTTATAATGACTGACGATCCTAATCAGGAAAGCCTATGCCTGCTGCTAGTTCCAGTTTTTCTCCGTTATTCTCAGATGACTGAGGTGATCGAGTTTTCAAATGCTCGAAGAGGTGAACTGTGTTATGTCTGGGACAGGCTCCATGTTTTTATTATCTACCACACAGCTCAAATAATACAGAAATTCAGCTTGAAAAATGAACACTTTCCACATTTAAAAGGGAGTTACATGTTTTTGGAGTTACATATATTCTTCATACCATTTATAAAATCCAGAACCCGCAGCTAGCCACAAAGTGGGACATTTAATACTCTTCTGCTTGTGGGTCTTTGTTATCTTTTTCTTACCCATTTCCCTCCCCATTCTAGACCATCCCCTTTTCCTTTGTGTGTGTCTGTGTGTTCTTTATAGTTTTGTGTTAATTTCAGACATGTCATTGATCACAGATATATATA
>NW_025999842.1:32098552-32105095 GCF_001458135.2 Marmota marmota marmota | reverse complement strand
ATATATATATTAAGAGAAAGAATGCTAAAATAATTCCTTTCTCAGGCCTTAAAGATAGATGATAGGTCAAGACACTTTGCTTCATAGCCAAACATACTAAGGCACAGAGTGACATGGCGGTAATTTGAATTGTGAGTGCCAAAAGTGCTTGTTCAGCACTAACAAGAAATAGAACAGGATCAGTATAATCACATATTCTTATTAGATTAAAAAGGGAGAGAGAGCAGTGCCAAGGTTATGACATGAACTGACAAGACCAAAGAGGGTAAAAAATAGTTTTTCTGATGCTTCATCCACTATTTGCAGGCATATGAAAGAATAAAAATAAGCCCCATGGCATGAGTTATGGATGAAGTATCTGCCTTTAGTTTGGAATTTCCTGGCATTTTTCAGCTTGTGACACAGACTTGATGTGATTAAACAAAGGCTTTTCTCCAAACTTAGTGTTCTTAAAAAAAAAAAAAAAAAAAACAACACTGAATCTAATACTCTCTAACTTGTTTTTAAATGAGAGCAGATGCCTCTATTCCATGAGCTGACTACCAGGATTCGAGAAATAAGTGAAGAATGGAGGCCTGTTTGGGTAGAGGCTAAGATAACAGCAGGCCATATGTGCCTTTTGGAACTTCATCTTGTCCCCCTGCTCCCTAGCAGCAGGACCCACATTCTTCCACAGGATGAAGCCAGGGTGGAGGATGGCTTCCTGCAGACTGGATTTCTCCTGGATACTCTTGGGGCAGTCCCCTGAGAAAGCACAACCTCAGAGCCAAGCTCACCCAATGATGTGAGCCACAGTAACACTCCTCAGGAGAAGGAGTCTGTAAAATAAGTACCTACAGATGGGTGCACAAGATGGCCAATTTGAATGATCTTGAAGTTTCTTTCCAGATCTTACATTCTCTGATGCTCTAATGGGGGAGTAACCCTTCAGAGGAGGCATAGCAAATGGCACTAGAGGTGGCAGGGAGCTTGGAAATGGTACCGAGCTTTTTATGAGACTCTGTTTGCGATTGATAAAGAGCACAGTTTCCAAAAAAAAAAATATATATATTTTTGATTGGAATTTATACTTATTTGTCTATCAGGCATGTTCCTTCGGACTTATTATTTATAAACAAATACCATCCACAATCTGGCATATGTTTAAATAGTGTGTATGCGTGCCCATTATTCTGTGTGAATCTTCTAAAGCCTACCCCCATTCATGATATAAATTCTTGCTAGTTAGTTCACAAGTTCTTGACTTCCAGGGCTGTAATGTCTGCAGTAAATTCACATTAAGGTACAATAAAGCTTCATGTTAAGAAAAGTATGAGGAATTGAAAATCATTTTGCCTTAAGACAAACTCATTTTGTAATGGCTTTCACCATTCCTTACTTTTCCTAAAACTTATAAACCTTGCATTCTATTTAAAAATTGTTTTTAGGTCTGGGGTTGTGGCTCAGTGGTAGAGCACTCGCCTAGCACGTGCGAGGCCCTGGGTTCTATCCTCAGCACCACATTAAAATAAATAAGATAAAAAAATGTTTTTAATGTAACCTCAAGAATTTCAGGGTGCTTTGAGAACTTAAGCATCAAAGATCATATGGTATATATGCTGTGTCAAAAGTTGCTACAGTTGATTTGAAGCTGTGCTTTAGTATTAGACCCATCAGGGGATGTGAAGAACCCTAAAAGGTGAAACCTGGAAGTCCAAGGAAAAAGCTCATCGTAACAACACTGTCAGAGACAATCTTTGACTTCATTAAATGTTGATGACATTAAGCCATGAGCCATGGGGAATTAACTGCAATTTTCACTAATAGTCTTTAAATAATGATGGGCCTGAACAGATACGCACTGAGACCCAAAAAGAAGTGAAGTGGGAAGGAAGAGACGTTTTACAGAAGAGCAGAATAACTTAGCAGTGGGTTATGAAAGGTGACAGGAGTCAGAATTAGTCACTTCCTCTTAATGCCCCTAAAGTGCTTTTCTTGGGGCCTATTAGAGTAATAGCCAAGAGTCTTACCTATAATGCAATCAGCAGTAGACATGCGTGTCCTTCTAATGCTCTGTTGGCTCCTTAAGGAAGGGAACATTGCTATTTATTTCTGTCTCCTGCATACCTGCTGTTCTGAATGTTAAAATGCTGATCGCTGAGATCTTCTGATCCCTCACTCTTGGCCCTTTCTTGACTGACTACTTGAAATTTTGGCCTGGGAGTGTGAAAGTCATCTCCCAGCTGACATTGAAGGACAGAACTCTTGCTTTCTACCTCCACCTCTACCAAGAGGTTCCCCCCCATTCCAATAGTTGGCTTAATTATGCACCAGGTTTTCAGTCCAAAACACATAAACTACTCTCCGCTTATTTTCGCCATTTGCTCTGAATCAGCAACACCTTCAAAACTTATCCTGAAATAATTCCTCCTTCCTCCTCCTCCTCCTCCTCCTCTTCTTCTTCTTCTTCTCCTCTTCCTCCTCCTTCTTCTTCTTTAAATATTTTTTTATTTGTATGTGGACACAATATCTTTATTCATTTACTTTTATGTGGTGCTGAGGATCGAACCCAGTGCCTCACACGTGCTAGGCAAGTGATCTACCACTGAGCCACAACCCCAGCCCCCATTCTTCTTCTTTACCTCAGTGGTCACTTTAACACAAGTCAGCTTAACTACTTTAATGGCATATGCTGGCTTCCACACTTGTCCCTGTTCCAAACAGAACTATTCACCATATAGTAACCAGAGTGATCTTCTGAATAGTTAAAACTGAGTATAGCACATCTGTGTCACACCCTCCACTTGATTTCAACTGCACTTAGAATTAAATCCCAGACTATTCCCAAGGTTACAAGTCCCTATAGGCCCTGCTTGTCTGACTTCTTTGATCTCATTTTGTACCGCACTTCACTGCTCCCTGCTTTCTCCCTTCTCTCTGTTCTCTGTGCTCAAGGTTCCATAAGATGCTTGCCTTTGTTCAGCAGCAAATTCTCTGCTTCACGAACCTTGGGAGTTGACCTCTCCAAATCATTGTGGTGTCAGTCTAAATGTCTATTTCCAAGCAAGGTCTTATCAGACCACGCTCCCTAAATTATCACCCATCCGACACCCCTTTATCTCTCGTATATCTTTATTTGAAACATTTATCATTGTTAAATATTATAACTTGTTCATTTTGACTGTGCTCATTTATTGTCTGTTTTTTTTCCTGGTCACCCACTGCCCGATGAGTAAAAGACCGATGGAAGCAGGACACTTGTCTGTTGTGTTCCTCATTGTAATCCCAGGGCCTAGAGTAGTGCTGGTACATAGTCGGACTCCACAACTAATTAATGAATGAATCAGTGAATCCCTCTCATCCCTGGTTCTATTCCTGAACTCTGCCTTTAATGAGAAACCTATGATGACCCTGTTGATATGGAAACTGATGACCCTGGTGAGACAAGCCAAGAAAGGCTTAACATATGCCCTTATTTGTCTAATCCACCCTACTACTAGTCACCAGAGGATGTGGGAAGTGGCCAATGTGATTGTGCAGGGAAATCTGGGCACTATTTTCTCATTTGAATTTCCTAGATCATGGTCAAATAAGTAATGTTAGTAGTGATATGTTAGCAAATAAGAAAGCAAGTTTAAAGTCTAAATCCAGACTCCAATATGTGGTTTTACTAGTTTCACCCTTTACATTGATGCAGCCTGCAGTGGACACTTATTTCACTGTGCTTTGGGATACACCCGGACTCTCTGTGATCTTGAAGAGCTTGAAATACAACTGGAAAGGCATGGCATATGCACAAAGAAAACTCAATGAATTTTTAGGGAAAAGATTTAAGGAATGTTATAAAGCAACAATGTGTTCAAAATGTCAAGTAAGGGACAAAGACATTGATGACTTCAAAAGCAAAAATAGATGGCTGTGAATAAAAGTGATTAGAGAAGTCTTCACCCACATTTTATCAAGATATGTACAACCAGAGAGATTGTACTGAGGTTGGGACAAAATAGCTTTCTCAATAAATTGAAACTAAATATTCATCCTTTTTTTTGCAAAGTGCAGTGAGATCCAGAATTGATCCATGTTTAATTAACTATCAATTAGCATAACTAACATAGCCTTTAAAATTTAAAACAATGAACGACATGATACAATGTTCTTCCATCTTCAAATACTAAAATTTTATTAAGAAAAAATTACTCCTGGTTCTATGTGTAGATTTCTAGATAGAGATTATCTAGTTTCTCTTTTCTTCTGTCCATACACTGCCTTTCTTTTCTTTCCTAGCAACTCGGAGAGGAGTTTTTAAGTTATTTTGTCTTTCAAGGTTAGCAACTTTAATGAAAATCTTAAAAATTTTAAACCAATGGTTTAACTGAGATTTTGAGGTTATTTGGTGATTTCCATTGATTGTGTTCTTAGGGTCACCTTAGATGACCATAATGGTGAGTAGGGTCCTGATGTAATATGGTTTATTAGGTAAGATTTTAGGATGTACCCCAGGCCTTTCTCCACAGCTCTTTGGTAAGATGCCTGGCCCTCTTCTAAGATCTCCTTTCCCAACCACATGGACTCTTTCAAACCACTAGGGAATACTGCTGGCTTTGTTAGCACCTTCACATGACAGTCTCAGGACGCTCTGGCTCTCAACTCATAAAATTTCCAAAAGAAATATCTTTGGCTTGTGAAAATGCAAAGTAAATGCAGAAGAAAGTGAGTTGGTTAACATAAGCTTTCCAGTAAAAGAGACACTGAAAATCTGCTCTTAGATTGTTTAGACAAATCTGAGCTATTTCAGTTTTCATTTACTTCTGGTCTTTAGTAGAGAAATTTTTAGCAGTGATTAGTGGAATGAGTTTCTAGGGTTGTCCCTGCATATGACATTTGCTGGTTGAGTAGCTCTTATGGCTGAATCTTTTATCAGAAAGACTTCCCTAGGAAGCTTAGAATTTTGTTGCCTTTTTTCAGTCTAGTTAACAAGGGAGAATACTCCACTGAGAAATAGATAAATGTATATTCGACTTATATTGTAGCAATTTAAAAGTGTTCTGGAAGTGCCATGGGCATTTTTATGGATAGTGAACTCTTTCAATTTTCAATTTAAAATTTATATCATAACTGTAAAAGTTTTGAGGACCTTGAGAAAAAAAACTCACTTCCTTAAAATTTATGTCTGAAACTGATTAGCCTCATGAAACTCTCTCATATGTATGGAGAGAAATTCATAAAATCAAGGGGTTTACAACTGATCAAGACCATTTATATCCTAACTCATACTTATTTTACCTGGAATATTCATACTGGTTTAAACATTCCTTTTATGATCCTCCAGTTGTAAAGTCATAAGGGTACTGAGACAGGACAGGGGTGCATCCAGTGTCTATGCCACAATCTCTGACACATTGCTGCAGCTGATTCTCCCAGAGTAAGAGGAGCCATATAGAGGCTCCTGCTGAACATAGCACATTCCTTTCAACAAGTAGTATGTTAGAATTATAATTAAAATTCATCTTATCAAATTGCCACAACTCAGGACAATTTGCTAGTTTCCAATATTATTCATTCCTTATACTATAACCAATTATATTAATTTATGCATAATTTAATGAATTTATATTTATTCCACTTCCTTAAAATATTTTAAGCAAAATTTTAATCATATAGCAAGAAAACTATTTCATGGTCATGATTATTTCTTTTCTTTTTTATGGTCTTTCATATAGAAAGTGTGCCTTGTAAATAGAAAACAAACTGTACAACAAAGCATTTGCTTTAGAGAAAATTTCAAGAAAAACATTGATAAACTATAAGAGAATTTTCTTTGTTTTAATATGAATTGTAACCATGCACACATTATATATGAGTGACAGTGGATGTGTATACATGTACATATAAGTGTTCCTTCTTTCTCTTTTCTATAGTGGTGAAAATAAGGCTGACTTCAACTCAGAACATAAAAATAAATGCTTATTAATTTAAAATTTTACTCGCTACCTAAAATTGTCTTATAGTAATCTAAAATGCAGGGTTTTTTTTTGTATTTTCATATGGATTCTAGGCATATAAGTACTAGAAAGTGGAGGGAAAGGAAACTTTAATATAGAACAATGTGACCAACATTTCTGTATTTCAAGATGCTTTTTGTTCAGGGATTTCTACATAATGAGATTTATGTTTGACTAGAAGATAGGACATTGTTTCTGTTATGTTCATAATGCTAGAGGTTTAGTCTTCAAATTTTTCAAACTTTTAGGGACAACATGCCTTTAATTGTGAATGAGCATAAATTGACTTCTATCATACCCATGTTTTCATTCCCATTGTTTCTAATATCTTTTACTAGAGACTACATAACATGAACCATCTGTAAGATACATATAATTCCTAGCTTTTAGGTAAGGAAACTGAACTCAGAAAGCAAAGTAAATTATCATGGTCACAATCTATTAAGAGAACCCTTTCTCAAAAAAAAAAAAAAAAAATCAAAAAGGGGATGCCCAATGGTTTAAGTCCCCCTGTGTTCAATCCCTGGTCCAAAAAAAAAAAAAAAAAAAAAAACAAAAGAAA
>NW_025999842.1:32040186-32096690 GCF_001458135.2 Marmota marmota marmota | reverse complement strand
ATATATATATATATAAATTATGTATATCCATCCATTCTGTGGGACTCCTTTTACTCCTACACAGTTAACCCTCTGAAAGCAAACTTGATTGTTGAAAAAAAAAAAAAAACACTGGCTAGAAGATTAAGGAGTGAATTAAGAATTCAAGTAAACCTGGAGCTCCTGGATTGTCTCTATATTGCAGAGGAAAGACTCGTTTTTTTTTTCTGATTGACATTGGTGGCAAAGCAAGATCACAGGCCCTAGTTCTGCTTTCCAAAGTACTGCTTAGCTCTCACGTCTTCTATCCTGTGCTCCCTTTGGAGGAGAATTTCCACCTCTTATTTTGTGTTTTTAAGAAACCAGACCATTCATCTTGCCTGATGTCTGTCTTGCACCTTATGTAACTAGGGGTTATTATTGTTCCAGAATACATTAATGAAGAAAGCAGTGCTAAGGCTGCAGTTTTTACTTTTGATTGCTTTTTTAAAAATTATTTTAAATTCCACCTTTGCAGCTTTGTGCAGAAGAGCCTATTTTCTAATCATTTGTTTGAGACCTTAAATATTTCATAGATGTAACTTCAGTCATCCCATTAGAAATTCCATTGACTGCTTGAGAAGCTTGTCTAACCTATGTTCTGTTGACCTGTTGTCAATATACCATAAAAGTTGCAATGGAATAGAGCATGAGCATGTGTGTGTAAACTCAAGTCAGGTGCCTCCCTTTCAGGTTCGTGGGGGGTATAGGCAATCCCCAGTCACATTCTTAACATACATTCCTCTAAACTGAGCTAAAAAAGTGGTGTATATTTGTATATTAAAAGTACCTGACATATCTTCGGACATGTGGGTTAGACAATGCCAAATGATTGTAAGGTAAAAATGAAAAGCCTGCTTATTTCGGTGATACTTCATGTTAAGAAAAGAATCAGCCCCCCACCCTCTCTTTGGCAAGGCCAAATGCTGACTCCAACATTTACTAAAGTCCATTTGGAGAAATATCAGTTCTGCTGAATGAAAACTGGAATTGGAGTTTCGTGGTCAAATATGTTTGGGAAGTGCTGTTGTACAAAGCCAATCACACTTTGGCACTGCTGGAATTCTCAAGAATTTAATAAGGGCTTTGTGAATTCTTCAGTGAGGGATATAGCTGGTACACACTCTCCTTTTTTATGGGGTCATTTTTTCGGGTAAGTGAAACCACTTTGAAAAATATAGGCCAGCTCATTGGAGAGCCACTGATTAAAAGTGACTCATGCAGGCAGATTACAGGATCA
The DNA here is from genome assembly GCF_001458135.2 of Marmota marmota marmota. Classification (NCBI taxonomy): domain Eukaryota; kingdom Metazoa; phylum Chordata; class Mammalia; order Rodentia; family Sciuridae; genus Marmota; species Marmota marmota. Next base: position 32,095,432 of record NW_025999842.1, on the reverse strand, counting down.
AGACAACTAGCTCAGGAACAACATTTTCCCACTGAAATCACTGGCCAAATAAACAGCAACAAGATTATTCCTGGCTAAGTCTAGAAGACAGTTAGGTCTAAGTTAAATGGCTTCCAAAAACTTATCTAGAATAAATAAATGCCTCTGAAATATGAGATCCTGGCTATGTGTTTATAACAACGCCCTACAAAAATCAAGCTGTTGGCCTAAAACTTACACAGCTGGCTTGAAGAACTTCGTCTCTTAAACGATTTAGGGACCATTGAGAATGTTTCCAGATAGCAACATCTGAAGAGAGGAATTAGCATAATTTAAGTGGAGGTTTTAGGAATTTTCTGTATCTATAGAAGTTAGTCCTCAGCTCTAAAGCCCCTAACATTTGCAGATATCCATATTGGTGCCTCTAAACTGGGGGCTGAGGTTGGAATTTTTATGTTCCCATTGGTGCCTGGCCAGAAAAACTTCCATAGGTGCTATCTTCCAGGTTGGGCTTAAGAATCACCTCCTGGGAAATTTCCATCATAGATTCAGGAACCAAAAGGGCATAACTTGAGGTTCTCATGAGGTAGATGAAGTGGATATTCACTTAAAAAGTCCACTAGTGAAGAAATTTTAATGCAAAATAAATGGTAACTAAGAAATCTTCAGAAAATCAGGCAAAAGGGCTCTTTAGAATACTAGAGGAGGGAGTATTCCACAGATACCTTCTTCCTGAATCTCTGAGAATGAAGAAATACAGTCCAAGCTTGAAGAAAGTGGGATAATTAAGCCTGAGGCATCCTACAGGCTGTCAGCCTTCTCTCTGGGGCCTTCGCCAGGAGCCTCAGAGAAAGACGTATTCTCCCATCAGACAGATTTAACCAGGTAGGTACCCAACCAGTTCACTGGAGGAGAAGCCAGGAGAATCACCTGTCTTTGGCTTCTTTAGACTTTTAGTTCTCTATTTTTTTCTTTGAATGTCATAAAATACAATTTAAAAAAAAGATGGAATGTAGCAGAGCATGATCCAGATAGGTAATTTATTCCTATAATTTGAGACTTCCTTAAAAGAGGACTTTTGCTTTATTATGTGAAAAATTAAGGTGATACAAAATTTAGACTTTACCAGCAGTTCTCAATTAGCTCAAATTGTCACCATTTGCAAAAATCATATCAGAATAATGTCATTCTTAAAATTACTTTTTCCAGAAGTTAATGTAAAAAAAAATTACAAATACATTTTAATTTTGAATCACAAGGAAGAATATTTTGGCTATTATATTTTCTTTATTTTACATTGTTTTCAACACTGGATAAAGGAAAAACAAAAGGAAGATCTTTAAATTTTTGGTATTGAAGATAATTGTCATAAATGTTGTGGCTAATGATTAAGATTTTGTTTAATATATTTGAAAGAGATAACAATTTAATACATTTGCTTATATTTTTCACTGTTCTTTAAAAATGTAAGGATTTGAAAGGAGGTTGACATCTGCAAATATTTTGTATTTCTATACATTCCATAATTTGCCAAGTGAATATATTTCATCCAATGATGATTCTAGAAAAGAAATAAGGAATACTCAAATTGGTAGATAATTTGATGAAAAGAAGCACAACATCAAGAGCATGGACACATTTTTATAATTGTTTCTATTTGATGCAGTAAGCCCTAAACTAAGTTTTGGTAAGCACTGGAGGTAGAGAAAGATGAAGTGTAGGGTTGAAACTTCAAGGACTTTATGGCCAAGTTGGAAGCAACATGAGCCCAGGGACAGTAAAATTGTTAACAAAGAGAGTAAATATAAAAAGTCAGATGAATAGTAAGGGCATAATTTGTTAGCAGAATTCTACTGTGAAGTAGTGTCAGGAATTGGCCTGACATTAAATGATGGGTAAGTTTGCATTGGTTGGAGAAAATGTCTCCAGGTCATTGCATGTGAGTGAGAGTGAGAATGGTAAGAAGAGACTGCAGCTACAGGATGATACCTGGAATTCTCAGGCTAGTGCATAATTCAGTTTGGAGCCAAGATTTTTTCTGGGTCATGAAATGAAGAGTTACAGAAATGAAAAGGAAAAATGAGACTGGATTGTGGAGGCTTTGCATGCCAGACCAAATCTGAACTCTGTGACGCAAGATATGAGACACAGGGGCATGAGGGCCTCCCCTGCTTTTAGGAAGAGTGGGTGTCATGCAAGAGAGAGAGAGGCAGGGGCACCCAGTGGACACTCGTGTGAGCTCAGAAGCTCCCGGATCCCTGAGTGAGGAAGGGATAAGGAGTTGAAAATGAGAGAGAGGAATCTCTGATGACTTCGTCCTGTCTGTGTGTGTGTATGTGTGTGTGTGTGTGCGCGCGCGCCGGCCTTTCAGTGTCTAAGAAATTACAATCTCAGTGCATTTTAGTCACGAATTATCATTTCTCTGAATCTTAGGGCTAGAAGTGAGATCAAGTGACTTTTGATCAGGTCCTATTTTTGGTGAGGTTTGTTTATCCCTACTTGATAGACATAGTAACCAGGGTGACTGAGCTGAAGTCCCCTCTGCAGCAGCACAGTAAGTGACAGACAGGAACAAGAGCCAGGTCTCTGGGCTCTTGAAGTTGGCCTGCGACAGCACCTTTCCCAGCAGAGGAGTCATTATAGATGCAGGCAAAGGTTTGTGTTGATTCTTAAAATGTGTGAATACCAGTATCTGGGATTTTATTACAATGATTTAAAACATAAAATTAAAATCATGGTATGCTCAGCTGCATATTTCTCTGCCAGTGCAATGTGTTTGCATACCAAAAGGATTTGAGAACAGTTTTATATTTCAAACATTTCTTTTAGCAATTTCATTAAAAACTTAGCTTAGTCCTAATCATTTCTATGTGAATTCTTTCTTTAAAAGATCAAGGGGAAAAAATCTAACTCAAGAAATGAATATGTGAAATAACTTGAATTTCTCCAAGTGTTCTTTGCAATGCTTTTATAGTATTACAAGTTCAATATCCTGTTTTAGCAACACTAATTTAACTAGTCACATTTTAGTTTTATGGGGGAGCAATGAATGCAAAAGGCACATAAAAGCCACAGTCAAATGGTTGACATCTGACCTTTAATCATTTCTTGGACTTGCTTTAGTAACACACCACCTCTTCTGCACACAAACTACACATGTTCATGCATGCATGCACACACACACACACACACACAAATCTGCACATGTGCACATGGTGCATATCAACCCACTTTCTCATGTACCAAACATCATGGTGCTGCTTAAGAAAAGAAATTGCTGACCTCCTTGACCATCATGGACATTTGTTTTTCCCGATCCCTTCCTGTTTTTTAACCATTTTTTTTATTTTCTGATGTTTGGTTCTACAATTTCTCACTTCCTTTATAATTACAATTAAGACTGAGGCCTCGAGAAAAGGGTTAAATGTGATTTATTAAACTATTACAAGATGATTAATAAAGTAAAAGTTTGTTTTGAATATTAAAATAATTATCACAAATAATATAGTTTTTAAATTTTATTTATTCTTTTGGTACTGGGGATTGAGCCCAGAAGTGCTTAACCACTGAGCCACATCCCCAGACCTTTTTATATTTTATTTAGAGATAGGGTCTCACTGAGTTGCTTTGGTCCTTGCTAAATTGCTGAGGCTGGCTTTGAACACGTGATCCTCTTGCCTAGCCTCCTGAGCTGCTTGGATTACAGGAATGCACCACCACTCCAAGCACAATATAGTTCTTAATTTTTACTAATACACAAAAAATCATCTTACTTGAACACACATGCACACACATGGTATGAAAGTAGAAGGACCTGAGGGATGGCATGTTTACCAATCATTTGACAGAAATGAGGATTGGAGGAACTGGCATGTCGACATACCTGGCTACTGAGGACAGAACCAAAATATGAATTAAACATTCTGGGGCCCAGCACTGCTCACTTGCATATGTCCCCAAATATGAAATTACTGTCAAACATGAATGCCGTGTCTTACATGAAGTTTGACCTAGAATGTCACAGAGTTCATGGCAAACTTGGATATAGACCCATCCTGAAAGCAACTTTCTTGATTGCTGACCCTATTTAAATCTCTGGCAATGATGTGTGCCCATAACTCCTCCTCTTCTTTGTTTTGTCTTCATGGAATGGGAGAGGGTAGGGAAAGTCTGGAAACCTGACCCTGCTCAGTCAATAAAAAGGCTTTTGTCTGTGAAACTGACCACAAGTGATTCATTAAGGGCTGATTGAAAGATTTTTGTCAGGAACTCCTCCCCATCCTTTAGAGAAATAAACAGTTTGAAACAAAACTGAAGTATAAGGTGGAATCAATTCCTACTTGGAAAAAGTGCTGTCTGCTACATGTAAAGGTATTTATTTACTCATGACAAAACATTTGTTATAGTTTTACTTCCGTAAGGATCCCCTTAATTAAATCCACCATTTGTTTTGTCAAAAGGAAAGCAGAAAAAGTTCTTTACAAAATGTCTTTAGCACATCCTGAATTATTTAACAGCTAAATTAGTTTTTAAAAATCTTAATTTTGTGTTTCTGGCAGATGAATAAGTATGCCTTATCTTAATTTCAGGCAGAGTTGTGTTTTCATTTATTGTATAATAAGATTCAAAAGAAACTATTAATTCAAGTTAGAATTTTTTATCATTTATTATTTAATGCTAACAGCACTAAAGTTTTTATTAAAAAATGCTTAATATACGTGCATTGTATTTCATTTCCATAGCATTCTTCCCTAAGAAGAATTCGTAATATATGACCTTTTAATAACTGATTTCAATTCAAATTTTAAAAAGTAGTGGCATTGAACTGTATTCAACATTTTTTAATCTAACATTTAAACTTAAGGAAAATGCCACACTCAAAAATTCTGACAATAAAAATTCATCCTAATCAGCCTTTGTTTCTGCCCTTTGCAAGAGTTGCAAAAATCCAAGGATATTGTGTCTTCGAGTTCTCTGAAATATAGTTAATAGCACCCATCTGTGAAGTCAAAAGACTCTTTTTTTTTTTTTTACATTTTTACATTTTATTTTTGAAGAAAGGTATGAGGTTCTGTGCCTTTCCAGCTTGAGTTGTGAGATGAAAGCATTCATCATCACTAAGAGGTGGGACTTCTAGAGATTATTTCATTCAGAGGGAAACAAAATATAAATTACATTTGGTCATGATGGTAGTAGTGGTGTGATATTTTAAAAAGAAATTATCAACTTTAATTTGGCTGAAAGACCTTCTTATATACTCCCCACGATATTTCAGCATTAACCTTCACCTTGCTTTCGATTGGCTATATTCCTTTAAGACACTACTGTTCTATTTGAGTTCTCTTGATAAAAGCAAGACTTCAGCCTTCTAAAAGCAGCATGGGCAAGGGATTCAGATTGAGGGTTGATTAACAGACACTGTAGTTCTGCTCTAACAAGTCAAGCATTTCCTGGAAACCCGCCCACAGATTGTGGGACTATTTTTAGTAGTTTACCTCCCAGTAAATGTAGCTATTAGATAGCCAGATATTCCTGCCCCTTTCAGATGCAGTAAAATAGAACATAAAAGGGTGTAATTGAATGATTACAGCAAAGGGCTGTAATCAGGAGCCATAGGGTCCCTCTCCTTCTTCTGAGTGCTCTGGGATACAGCACCAGGTGGGGGCCCTTTCCCTTCCTACTGCCTGGTGAAACCTGCAAGCAGAGAAAGGGCCCAGTGCCCCTCCCCAGCAGATACAGCGCAGTCTCAAAAAGGGGCAGAGGGGACACTATTGGGATTGTTTTCTGTTCACACGTGTAGGGTAGAAAGGAAGAATAAAGGAATTTACATCTTTGTACAAAGACTGTGTACAGATCCCGTGTATTCATGTAATTATTTTAATTATTTTAATAGCAATACAAGGTAAGTGGGCAGTTAGTGTGTATCATTGTGCCCATTTTAGCAGTGAGCAAAGTTGACTGCCATGGTCTAAATGTGGGCTGTGTTAGGGTTTGGATGTGAGGTGTCCCCCAGAAGCTCACATGTGAGACAGTGCAAAAAGGTTCAGAGGAGAAATGATTGGACTGTGAGAGCCTTAACCCAATCCGTAATAAATCCCCTGATAGGGATTAACTGAGCTGCTTCCCTCTGCCACACACTCTGCCATGATGTTCAGCCTCATCTTGAGCCCAAGAAATGGAGCCAGCCTTCTATGGACTAAGATGACTAAAACCGTGAGCCCTCAAATGAACTCTTCCTCTATAATTGTACTGGTTGGGTCCTGTAGTAACAGCAGCGAAAAAGCTGACTGAAACATGTTGTGTCCTCATAAATTGATATGTTGAAACCTAATCCCCAATATGAGGGTATTTGGAGGCAGGAATCTTTGAGAAATGATGCCCTCATGAATGGAATGAGGATCCTTATAAAAGAGGTCCTAGAGAGAACTCTCACCCCTTTCACCATGTGATGACCTAGCTTGAAGGTCCCATTTATGAACTGGAAAGCAGGCCCTCACCAAAATGTGAATCTATAGGCTTTCTGAACTTGGGCTTTACAGCCTCTAGAACCATCAGAAAGAAATTCAAGTTGTTGATAAACCACCCTAGGCTGTGGTCTACAGGTAAAGCAGCCCAGATGAACTAAGCCCAATTCCATGATTACCCAAGAACAGATGGCTCATGAGCTATAAGGCTGGGTTTAAACGGGTTCATGCTCTCCCTTTTGCACTGGGCTTTTGGAGGAGAAACAGAAAAGCAGCCTTGATAACTAGGGTGGCCAAGTAATTTATTGTCCAGACCAGGACATATTCAAGAAAGAAAATGTGGTACTAGTAATAAAAACTGCAAGCAATAAGCCTAACTTACAGGAGTCTTGGGCAAACCAGAGCAGTGAAACTGTGTCACTGGACTAACTGCTGATCACTTGCACTATAAATATATTGAGAGAATATAAGAATTCCTGACGTTTATTGACTTCCTACTATGTGTCGGGCACTGTACAAAGTGCTTTAATATACATTATCTTGTTTAGTTATCTCCAAAAATCATGAAATAGGTACATATATGGTCCCCATTTTACAGATAAGGAAGCTCAGGCACAGAGAAATCTGCTCAGCAGCATACAACTATAAGTGGCTCAGTTGTATGCACACTGGGGACTTCTGTCCTCGGAGTCTGCATCTGTCATTATGATGCAGCGTGATGTGCACTATATTGATCTTGGGGCTTGTAGTGCCACAAAACAGTGTAACAGGGATCCTGACTTGCAAAACTTTTAGGTTATTGAGGGACATTTATTTTACATTACTGTGTTAAAAATCATGTTTGTTGAGGTCTGGGGATGTGGCTCAGTGATAGAGCATTCACCTAACAAGTGCGAGGCCCTGGGTTTGATACTCAGCACCACATAAAAATAAATAAAGTTATTGTGTCCAACTACAACTAAAAAAATATTTTTTAAAAAAGTGTTTGTCAAAGTCATATTTGTATTTTTGCAAATACTGATTCAAATGAATGTCACAGATCACTCTAGCATATCACAATGCTTTATGGATGAGAGACAATGTGGCATGAGATCATGGAATACATTGACATTTATCTTTTTAAGTATCAATCTCATCTTCCCCAATAGCACAGGAAGTTTTCAGCTCTTTTAAGCCCCAATATATGGCACAGTACCTAGCTCAGAATAAATACAAATGACTGTATTGCATGAGGCCTGAAGTTGTAAGCTGAATTAGAATATTCAGAGCAGGCAAAATCCAGGGAGGTTGCAATACAGATCTGGAAGGCTCTATGGGGTATACAATAGGATAAGAAAGACTTTGAAAAAGTGAAAACAGAGGAAGGGATTCCAGGTAGGAGAAAATAAATTAAAAAATGAGGTCAAATGGGAATTTTCTTTTGTTCTAATTAGTTAAACATGACAGTAGAATACACTTTGATACATCATACATAGATGGAGTATCATTTCTCATTCTTCTGGTTGTACATGATATAGAATCCCACTAGTTATACAGTTATATGTGTACATAGAGTAATAATGTCTGATTCAGGTGGGAATTTTAAGGGAAAAAGAAAGAGACCAGGCTGTCTAGATTGAAATGTCTTAAAGTAAGACAAGTTGAAAAAGACAAGATCATAGTCTTTAATGTCAGGATGAGGAGATGTTGGTTGGCCCTTATTGGATAAAATAAGTGCAGCCCTTGACTGGTTCTACAGAGCAAGGACTACTTGGTGCCATATGATTTAGTATCATGAATCAGACAGACTAAGTCTTCTGCTTGTTCAGGAAGACACTGGTTATTGGACAAAGGACCTTATAACTGCTGCTGGCCAGTTGTTATCCGATTTGAGATGAAACTGGTAGTCCTTAAGGATTCTGGGAAGGAAAGAATTGTTGCAAAGTTAAACTTGATGAAGATGGTCAAGTGAATCATGTAGAAAATACTTTCTCATAAAAGCCCTCCTTCTCTAGAAGGAAGAAAGGAAAGGTAGAACTTACTGGAGGACCAGGTACTCAGGGAGTATAAGGAAGACAAGGCTCCAAAACTATTCTTAGAAAGCCCCTGACAGTAGAGAGTGGAGCAGAGAACAGTGATCAAAAATGAGCTTTCGATGGCTGTTTATCTTCTTATTTTTTTTTCCTTTTCTCATACTCTATAAGTTTTCTAGCTAAAAAAATTTAAGTTTCCACAGCTTTACAAATATGTGAAGGGTAAGGACATTTTCTCTGAATCCCTACAGCACGAGGATCTCCCCAACAGCAGAGTAGGGGCAGCATCCAGGACACCCGTACCCAGCCAACATTCGCAATTCTGTAAGAGAAAAAGCAGTGAAAGTGAAAGTCTAAGTACCCGAAATTATACCATAGAGCAGAGACCATCGAGAGGCCTTTACAGCTTTTCAAGAAGAAATGATCATTTGTGATCCCTTCCACTGGTTAAACCATTTAGAGCCAAAATTTGTTGAACCTTTTGTGCACTTAAAAAAATTTAAAAACCTTTTGTATGAGGTCATGTGTTGTTATAATTAATGAATAATTCACCCAAATGGAAGATACCTTTCATTTAAATCCTGAAATATGACCAGGGTTCCGAAAGCAAATGAAATTGATCTGTAAGTGGGAAAGAATTCTCACAAACCCTATGCATGCTTTTGTTTCGGGTAGAGAGTTTTTGAGGATCTGAAGCCTGGAACTATCTATAAAATAAGACAGCAATTACAGAAGCCTGTATTTTAAAAGGATGCATTTAGAGATGACAGCACAGGAAGTAATCAGAAATTATACTCGACCAAGAGGTGGTTAGTAGTAAGATAAAATGGATGTCCATTTCTTTTTCTTTTCTGTAAAATTGTATATATTTAACGTGTACAACATGATGTTTTAATATACATATACAAAGTGACATAATTGTTATAGACAAGCAAATTAATATATCCATCTCTATCACTACCTCGGGTGTACAGTGTGCATGTGTGTATAAAGACCAAGTTTCCAGTATGCAACACAGCATTAGTCACTACAGTTGTCATGCTCTATGTTAGATCTCTAGACTTATTCTTCCTACATAACTACAACTCTGTACCCTTTGACCAATCTCTCTCCATTTTCTTTACTTCCTCACTCTGATAACCATTCTATGCTTCTATGTATTTAACTCTTTAGATTCCCTATGAAAGTGAGATCTTACACTTTTAGCAAACTCTTGAAGGTATCGGTATCATTGGTGTCTCTATCAGTTAACATGGGTAGCTTGTGCCATAGTACTAAAGTATCCTAACACCTAGGTACTGTGGAACAGCAACAGTATATCTTTTGGTCATTCTGCGTATCACTGTGGATTGAATGGAAGCTTACCTTTGCATCACCATCGTCCTCACCTTGACTAGAGCATCCCCCGGGGAACATGTTAGTGACTAAAGCGGAGGGGAAAAAGAGGAGGGAAGCAAGCACAAAAGCTCTTCAGGCTTCTACATGGAAGTGATCATATTGTTTCTGCCTGTCATTGGCCATTGTAAATCACATCCCTTGCCTCACAGCAAAGGAGCAGGGGAGCATAACTCTCTTAGCCAAGGACAGCAGATATTGGTAACTAGTAACACAGTCTTTGGCAGAGCCCAGGACATAATTGATGATTTTAAAATGAAGTACTCTGTGTAATGAGGAGAAGTTAAATGATTCCATGTATACTTCACTCTACAAATTTACCAGCTTCCTTAAATATCAGTCAGTGCACTAAACACTATTTAATAAGGCAGATGAATGGATGAGATATATCCATCAAGTGCTTTCACTTAAAGGTATAATTTTATTTTTTAAAGCACTTTTAATGGTCAACTCATTTCCTGAAAATATGGCCTATATTAGTTCTCTATTGCTGCTTTAAAAATTACCATAAGCTTAGTGGTTTAAAAAAGCCCCAGAGATTTACTATTTCATAGTTTATGTTGGTCAGAGTCTTGGTGTGGTATGATTGGATTCTCTGTTCAGCATCTCACCAGGCTCAATCACGGTGTCTGTTTGGGCTGTGGTTCTTGTCTGAGTCTCAAGGTTCTCTTATAAGCTCAGTGATTGCTGGGAGAATCCATTTATCTCTGGTTGTGGGACTGAGGTCCCGTTTTCTTGCTGTTTCAAACTCATAACAGAGATATTTGCTTTTTTCTAGGTTAGCCAGAACATGTCTCTCTGACTTCCCATTCTTCCACCAGCTGGAGAAAACTCTCTGCTTTCAGAATGCTGGTATAATTAGTTGGGGCCTACTAGATAATATTTGTGGTGTAGGAACAACTTGAACTTCAACTACATCTGCAAAGTCCCTTCACAGCAGTATCTAGAATAGCATTTGACTAATTTAAAATATGTGTATACCAGAGGCTGGGAACTGTGGAAATCTTTGAGAATTCTGCCTGCCACCTGGCCCCACCACAGAATGATGGGTGCTAGGGCAGGGGAGAAAAAAATTTATATTTTCCTCACCCATCACAAGGATCGCGGCTGAAACTTCTACAACAAAACACAGATCAACAAGAGAAGAGCATACATAATTATTGTTCAACATATTACCCACATATTATTTAACACCAGTTTTTGTGGGCATGGGGTACTTATTTTTGGTACCAGGAATTGAACCAGGGGTGCTTTTCCACTGAACCACATCCCCAGCCCGTTTTAGTTTTCATTTTGAGACATGGTTTGGTAAGTTGCTGAGGCTGGCTTTAAACTTGCAATCTTCCTGCCTCAGCCTCCTAAATCTTTGGGATAACAGGCATGCACCACCATATCCAGCTTCTTTCTAGTCTTCCATTGCCTACTTCTGCTATTTCTGCAAATTCCAAGGCTGCATGTTTTGAAGCAGCATGACTGAACCCTGTCATTAGTTTGACTTGCCTTTGGCAGAATTGTTGAGATGGGGCCTGTTCCAGAGTCATATGGTCCTTCTGGGTGAGGAGTGGAATACCAGGAGGGGTATCTAATCTAGGGCTTTCATGGCAGATTTGCTCAGTACCTAGCAAAACCCCAAGCTCTGCTTCCAAGTTGGCTTAAATAAAAGCCAACTTGCTAACATAAGAGGGTTCCTGTAGAAGGCAGAATCCTGGCAAGAGCAATGTTTTCATACTGGATAATTGTAGAGTTCAATAAAGGATCTTTTTTAATTTACAAAGATGTGGGCAGAGTTGGGGAAATACAAGGGATAGTGTAGTCTCTTTCTAGGCTGAAAGAGGAGAGGGGGCTGGAACCTGGATGGGGAAATATATGGAAAAGGTCCTTAACAGAAATGTAGCCTTTGGTAAGAAGAGGCCACCAATACATGGAAACTTGGTAGGAAAGTAAAGGACCATAAACAGGCTGAACTCTTCTCCATCTTCCTTTTCTCTAGCAAAAATGACAACAAACAAACAAACAAACAAAAAAACCTGTAGAACTAGTTTTCAGAGATAGAAGATATGTGGAGAATTGTAGAGAGATCTATAAGGCAAATCAGAGAAACATAGCAAAGGTGCATTTCTTGGCTGTGGTCAAGGTCATGGGCTCTACTGCAGCTCACCAATGAAATCTGTTTCTTCCTCACTTCAGACTGTGTTTTAGCTGGCCTAAACATAACTCTGTCTCATTATATACCATTAATGTGTATGTCTGTCTTTCCTGTGTGTATAAGTCAGGTTTGTGTCACTATGACCAAAATACCTGATGAGGACAACTTAAAGAAGAAAAAGTTTATTTTGAACTACTGTTTCAGAGTTTCAGTCCATGGTCAGCCACTCCATACCTCTGGGCCTGAGGTGAGGCAGAAGATCATGGCATAAAAGTGGAGCAGAGGAAAAATGCTCAGTTCATGGCAGACAGGAAGCAGAGAAAGCTTGAGTGCAAGGAGCTAGAATAATATAACCCCCCAGGGCAAAGCCCAAGTGACTTATTTTCTCTAGCCATGTCCTACCTGCCTATAGTTAACCAATTCAAAGTTTTAATCCATCAAATGGATTAATCCACTGATTAAGTTACAACTTTCATTATCTAACAATTTTACCTCTGAATATTCCTGTTATCTCACACATGAGTTTTGAGTGAACAACTAATATCCACACTTTCATCTGCTATTTTTATGGGTTACCTGAAAGCAAAGGCCACCTCTAATTCATCTTTGTACCCACAGTACCTATGTGCTTGATCTAGAGTAGGTGATTAACAAATGCTGTGGAATTATAGAAGAAGAAAATGGTAAACAATTATCAAAGTCCTAAGTATGTTGTGTGTCAGGAAAATAAACATATTCACAATGCTTTATCACTCTCTAGAATGTTCTATTACAAATGGGCTGATAGCATTAGAAGGTTCATTTACTATTGCTACAACAAATCTCCTGATACCAATATTATGAAAATTTGATGTTCCACTTTCATTTTCTACCTCAAGGTCATCAATTTCAGGTTGTACTACACATTCCATTCAGTAAGCACTAAAATCTGTCAAAAGAGAAGGATGAACACCAAATGCAGGGCAAATGAGACAGCTCAGAGCTACTAGAAATCAAACAACAGTTGGCTGCCTGTAGGGATCAGTGGCCTTGGGATAAGATGTGATGCTTTGCCTTCCTGTCCTTGTCACATGGGGTTCTGGCTGCCAAACAGGGTGTGGAGTGTGCTTACTTTTTGGAAAAACTGTTTTCTTTTATTTTACTTTTTGACATTTTCAAAGCACTAGGTAAGGATAAATGTGGTCAGCTTGATTTACGATAATTGTTTTGGTTCCCGTACAATCATATGCTGAAGAATCACAGGGACTGACAGTCAGGGGAAAAATGTAAATGTCATAATTTTGCTAATTGTTTTAGCATGTGTCTCTTTCACATGTCTGAAAGCAAATGTAATTGAGGGTTGTGGTTTCTGGGGCATGGCCAAAAGTACAATGTGACTAACAACTGAGGAAAATATCATGGGATATCACATGGTAGAGGATCTTTTATCTCTTCTTTCTCCTCCTGTCAAAGTGAAGGTTTTTCAGTATTTAGGTATGTTACTGGAATATGAAAGGAAGATTTATACAAATTGAACCCTTGGATGGATATTTATTACCAGATTTAGAAAAAAAAAAAAAATATATATATATATATATATTAATTACACTTTTAAGATCTGTGACTATTGAATTCCATCCTAGAGTTTTCTATTTCAAAAATTGGGTTTGAGTAAAGAAAATAGTTTTTATAATTCTTTAAACATTTTGATGATAAGGGTCTTTCTCAAGCAAACAAATAACCAGGAAATTTGAATACTAGTATGAAACCATAATCTCCCTCTATCTTATTGCTCCAAAGCATAATAACTCTATTGAGAACTCCTGAAATAAGTGGGTGATCTGACCTCAAGCTTCATATACTATTTCTTATTTTTATGAGAGGAATTTTGTGATTTCAAAGTAAAGTTAAAAAACAGTCTGTTTTCTCCCTCATGCGGGTGATCAGGTTGCCGCAGGAACAAAGCGGAAGGCTAAGCTCACATGGAACACTCTTGAAATCTTCCTGGTTTGGGATGGACTGCAAATGCTATTAGTGTATTTCCTGGTGCATCCAGATTTCTGTGAATTTCAGTAACTAGATCTTTGAGTAGCGAGCATCTGGTTGGCAAAACTTCACAAAAGACTTTCCCATGTCATGTGGAGCCTTCTGCTGGTTTTGAGACTCTTCTTTCCTTGTTTCATACTATTTGTTCTGTTTTTCTCCCTACATGTTTGGGATTCACAAGCATTTTTGTCACATTGAAGGCTGACTGTATGTAAGTGACTAACCTGATCATCCATGGGTCCAGCAGGTTGGAGGAAGCTGTTCCTGATGAGAAACCTCCCTTCCCCTTCCCAACCACAGCCTCCCCCTGCTGTGGTTGGCTATTCCATAGTTACTAACTCCAAGTTGCAGAAGAAAATGGAAAGTCTTTGCTAGAAATGGCTAGGAGAAAGTTTCCGCATATTATTGGGAATAATTCCAGATCCTCCCCATCTCCCCACAAAAATCATCAAATTAAAGAGAGCAGAGAAGGGGAAAAAAACATCCAGAATAGGTCAGGAATTCCAGCTCCTTTGGGAAACTTGGGAAGTGTTCTGAATGCTAATTAAATATCTATTTATATGATTCCTTGTACAATTTTTTTATTCTTGAAAAGAAAATTTATGTAATATTCTCTAAAGGTTTAGGCAACAATTTTTTTTTAGAGAGAGAGAGAGAGAGAGAGAGAGAACTTTTTAAATATTTATTTCTTAGTTTTCGGTGGACACAACATCTTTATTTTATTTTTATGTGTGCTGAGGATTGAACCCAGCCGCCCCACGCATGCTACCGCCTGAGCCACATCCCCAGCCCAAGATTTTTTAATACCTTTATTTTATTTATTTTTATGTGATGCTGAGGATCAAACCCAGTTCTTCATCTGTACTAGGCAAGCACTCTACTACTGAGCTATAACCCCAGCCCCAACAAAAGATTTTAAGACTGATTATTGTCAAGAAAAGTTAACTTCAATTAAATAATTTTTATTTTTAAAAATACAGGAAAGAATGAGGGATTAAAGGGAGCAAAAAATAATGCAAGTAGAATAAATAAGAAGAAAACAGGGAGTGCAGAAAGATTGGCACCTTGTGCATTTTATCATTTACTTAAGACACAGCTTGATGAAGTTGTGTTTGGGGATATCGTCTCTATCAGATATGCATCTGTTTCCATGTTAGATACAGAGGTTAGGCATCATGCACAGTCACTTAGCTGGCAAGTACCAAATCAGCTTGGGAGGCTGCTTTTAAACCCTGTTCTAAACCTCCAGGTTTCTCTTTCTTGATATGTTTTACATTATTTTTAATATGTATGTATTAGTCAGGTTTGTGTTTCTGTGACCAAAATATTATATATTATTATATTGTTTTAATGTATATTTACATTATATAAATGTATTTATGTATATGATATACACATTATAAAAATATATATTATGTTGTATAATATAGAATTTGGATGATAACATTACACAATAAAATATTTGGATTTCATAATTATGGGTGATTTGAAATTTTATTCTTACTATACTTTATACATATTTATAATAAATATGCCTTAAACATATAAAATGAATAATAATTTGACATTATTTTCACTCTTCTAAGAACCCAATATCAAACTGTTGAATCTCTCAGGAACAACCACATATTTACTGAATGAAGGGCACCAAATAAAGGCCATGAGCAAGTGACTTGAAAGAAATTGGTACTAATTTACAATGTCCACTTTCATAATAATAAAAATGATTTGTTCATAGTAACTGGTGAGATAGCTTGATATAGTCAGTGAATAACACATAATCCTAGCCAACAGTAATTTCCATGCAAAATGATTCAGAATACTTATTCAGCTAAATAGCTTTCCATTATCTAAAGTATGCATTGATAGCCCATTGCCACATTTCCTGACTGTGTCTCCATAGTGAACTGAGGCTCGTGGCAAATTCTGCCTTGAAGATCTTTGCTATAGTTTGGGTAAGTGTGCCCCATGGCCCATGCGTTAAGGTCTTGTTTGCCAGCCTGTAGCAGTCGGGGGAGGAACCTCTAGGAGGTGAGACCTAATGGGAGGAAGCCTAGTTATTGGGGGAATGTTCTGAAATAGGATATTGGGAACATAGCTCCTTCCCCTCTCTCTTTTTGCTTCCTGGATGCCACGAAATGAGCAGCTTCCTCCCCTATGTGCTTCTGTTATAATGTACTGCTTCTCCATAGGCCTAAAGGCAACAGGGCCACATAACTATGCACTGAAAATTCTGAAACCATGACTCAAAATAAATCTTTCTTCCTTCTAAGTTAATTTTGTTGAGTATTTTTCTATCAATTATCTTTTTTTTTTTTTTAATCACAAGGGTTGTGATTAGGATTCTTTATTTTTTTAAAAACAATTAAAATTTGAGACAATAAATTTTGTTAACTAGGAAGCTAGTTAACAAAATCTTCTGGGCAAAACTCATCTTGGTGGTAGCTTTTAGGGGCTAATTACTTATTTGCTAGGAGAAACTAAAGACAGCTGTTTGAGGAAAATATTCTTATTTTTCTATCAATTATCTTTTTTTTAATCACAAGGGTTGTGATTAGGATTCTTTATTTCCAAGGGATGTGAAACTTAATAATTACCCTGTTTCCCAATATCCCTAATATAGGATGCTCCCTCAACTAACAACTCAGGAAAGGGATCTCATATTTTTTTTTTCAACCTTAACTTCTTCCTACAGTTTCTGAACTCATACTGAGAACACAATCTTAAGTTCCTTCTAGGTCATTTCCTCAAAGCCCTGTTGATAAAGTAACCATTTAAATCCCCTGGATACTCAAAGGTCCATTTATGTATCAGACCAGGAATCAAAAAGTGCTAACATTTGGATCCTATTATCTTTGCCCCATTCAGAAAGGCTTTCTCCCTAGAACACCTCAGTCTTTATCAAGGAACTCTATAAAAACTACCTATGGCTGTTTCCAGGGGCCATCTAATACTTAGAACAGAGTATATAGCCATAAAATCTTACCTGAGAAATTTTTTCCAGAAGTAGCACTATGAAAAAAAATCTTGTTTCTTTTTCCCTGATGATAAAAATATGTGTGTGGGGTTAGGATGCTGGAGGACTATATGAATATAGTTAATTTTCTCACAGGGTTACCAATGTTTCAGGATCAGGGAGGTTGGCTCATTCTTATCACATTTAGAAGATTCCGACTCATAGTCTGGAATGCCAATCTCCTTCATCTGGGATCTGTTTTCCTGCTATGTTGAATTTTATGAAATATAATGAGCATATTCAAGACAGATGGGCAATTTTAAGACAAAAGTCTTATTAGCTGTAGGATCCAGTGAATAATTCAAAGCAGAAAACATGCATTTCTTTTTACTCAAGATGTAATTTCTCTGTTTCCAAGATGGTACCAGATAAAATTGTGCTGGCTTCTGTGACTTTATCCTTCCTTTAACTTGATGTGGAACAATGAAAGACCTTTCCCTTTCCAGTAATATAGTAGTTCCCAGGATGAATATAATAAAATTGCTTTTAGAATTTGCAATGGATCAAATGTGGTATAAGCATGGCCTACAAAGTCTCATATATTGGAAGCTTGGTCCTCAGTTTGGTTATGTTAAAAGGTGATGGGATCTTGGAGAAGTGGGGCCTAATGGGTTATCATTAGGTCAGAGAGAGCATGTCCTAAGAAGGAATTAGGTAGTTCTCATTAGATCTTGAGTGAGTACTCCATGAGAATGTTATTATCAAAAGAGTGGGACAGGATGCTCCCCTTTGCTTTGACTTTCTGTTTCAACCTGTGCTCTCTTCTTCTCATACTCACTCCTGTTTGGTGGGGTCCTTACCAAGGCCAAGACTATACTATTTGGACTTTCAGCCTCCAAAAACTGACCCCTTTTAAAAATATATATAAGTACCCAACCTTGTACTTCATTGTAATAACAGAAAGTAGACTAATACAGATTCACCTTAATATGCCCAATGACATCATAGATTGCCTCATTAAAATAAATTTCAGTCCACCTTAACTGAAGTATATGCTCTTTTTTTTTTTTGGTTATTTATTTATTTGTTTTTGGATTGGGGATTGAACCCTGGGGTGCTTCATAACTGAGCTATATCCCCAATCCTTTTTAAAAACAATTAAAATTTGAGACAATATTTTGCTAAGTTGATCAGGATCTCCTTAAGTTGCCAGGCTGGTCTTGAGTTTATACTCCTCCTGCCTCAAATCTCAAAATTTTTCTCTCTCACAGCTGCCAGATCACACTGACTAATATGGTTTTTACTAATTTGACATTCAAAGACCAAGCTTTTTTCAAATTGGGGGATTGGGAAAGTATATATCAATATTTTCTTCATACTATGAAAAGGATTATGGTACTTAACTCTTGTTGATTCTGCTGCAAAACAAACATAAAATAAAAAAAAACTATGAGGAATTAAGGTTTGACCATGGGATAACACAAGCCCTTAGAGCCCTCTTATTTGTGAAAATTATTCAAATTTGATCTTAACTGTGTATTTTTTTGTTTGTTTGATATTTTTAGTTGTAGGTTGACATAATACCTTTACTTATTTATTTTTATGTGGTGCTGAGGGTCGAACCCAGGGCCTCACACATGCTGGGCAAGCACTCTACCACTGAGCTAGAACCCCAGCCCCTTAAGTGTTCTTAATGATGTTTCTAGAACTATGATCTCACTTGTGCTTTAACTTTTATTATTGTTGTTTTTAATTCCTCTCAAATCCTCCATGGGCAGAGTGAGGCAAAGATCCCAACAATTGAATAAACAGCCTTTTTTTTTTTTAGCTCTTCTGTTCTACATGTGGGAGTATTCTGTGTTCTATTAAGTAAAATCAAAATTCCCTACTTATATAAGTTTTCTACAGGTGAAATGAGAGATACCACAACCTACTTAGTAAAACATATTTTAAGTTTGAAGAAAATTTTTAGAAGTCAAATTCTGTTGTTTAGAATGAACAGTTAATGGAGTAGTCTAAATATTCTATTTAACTCAGAGTTATCTTTGCCATTAGGCATGGATTTTATATATACATCATATGTTAAATATAATATATATATAAATATATAACATGTGTGTATATCAAATGTATCAAATGTATGTACCTATGTGTATTTATGTAGTATAAGAATATCGTATGCTGAATTCTACATGGATGTTTGCTATCTTTCGAGGTAATCAGGTACTGTTGGTAAGAGCTGGAAGGGATCTAATCCTGTGAACTTTTACATTCTGGTTTCAATTCTAGATAACAAGAGATTTAAAATATTTAGCCAGATGATTATGATATGTTCTGCACAAAGTAAGCAAATAAAACTTTATCTACCTAGTTATAAATACTCATTCTCCTTGTTTTGTTGCCAATTAGATATGGAATGGGATGGATTTATTATGATCCATGCACATAAATGTCAGCCTCCTCTTGCTGCTGCCATTTCCCAGAGTCTCAAGTTTATGGCTATTTCTAGGAATTTCTTGAAAAAGTTATTAGGTGCTAAGAGCCAAGTATATGATGCATGGCATTTTTGGTCGAAAGGTGACGCCAGCTAGCCATTGAGATGATATTATTATGTTAAGATTTGCATTCATATGGATATTGGACTCCTGCTGTTCACCTAGTCCGGCTACGGGACTCCTGGAGAGTTCCCATTGGTTGGGGAAGTACAGTAGGAGGGAGTTCCGGAGGAGGAGGTCTCTCTGCGGGTCCCGGAGGAGGCCGCGTGGGTGGAAAAAATCTGCCCGGGCGGTACTGGACATTGGCGGCAGTTTCAAAAAATAAACTTTGTTCCTGCTTGAGTGGCTCGTGATTTTGTGCCCAGCCAGACTGCGGCAATTAGGAATAGGTAATTCATCATATCCTTTCCCAAATATGAATCTGTGAAAAAGGGAAGAGCTGATGACCTAATATTGTTAACAAAAACAAACCACAAGTTTGAACCTTTAGTTTCCCCATCACAGGAAATTGGGAAAGGAGTTTTGTTCCAACAGTGAAGAACAAAGGCAATTTCTTTGAAATGTACGTATACCATCCTTCTCAATTTTTCTTTTTTTCCTGGAAGATATCATTCAAGACATAAAAATGCAAATGAGGGGAGTAGTTAAGCAAGTTTGTGTCACGTTACATTTACATTTTAACAAAGATTAATTTTGGAAATAGTTTCATGGATGTAATAAATAAATTGCAACTGAAATAAGTTACATTGAAAATGCAAAGAACTTTGGAAAAAAATTGTAGGTATGATCAGCCATTTAAAAATGAACTTAATTAAAAAATAAAAACCAAGCATTATGGCTGAAGATCTCCATGTTTGTGCTCTATTTTTTTAAGCTATTCAGATCAATTAGAATCGTTGAAAACAGGTCTGGAAACTAAGGGTGATACACAATCCACTTTACTGAAAATCTCACTCCATTGTTTGAAAACTTGGATTAACAGAATAGTATCAATGAAGAACATTACATTTATTTTGTTTCTTACAGTAAGAAGTCATTATAGTCATTTAGAGAATCCTCAGGGCTGACAACTGTCCTTAGTAACTTAGGGCCCATTTGCATTCTTTATATTTTTCCTGCTGACAGAATATATACTTCTACATGTGACCTACAATAAATGCTCTTTTGAGTAAACCAGTGTTAGAATGGTGAAGATGTAAGTAGGATGTTACATGGGGCAGCATGAACTGCTGTCCAACTCTAAAATAGGGTGTATGTTCATACTTCAATTTTACCATCTACAACCTAAGTAATTTTTTATGCCTTTTTAAATATCTTATTCACTCCCATAAGTTTTGGACTCTTTAGGCAGGAGAAAGAGCTATTCTGAGTCATTGACCAACTTTACCAATACTGATTCAGAATGCAGGACACACTGTTCATCTGATGCTGAAAAATTTCTCTGATATACTAGCCCACTTAACGCTATTGGAAAATATCACCATGCAAAAGAACCCAAGAACTCGTCCTGTACTGTCATCATCCATGCGCTCAGGAGCCAATTTGCATTTGTTAAGAAATTGTCTTCCTGTATTTAACA
The DNA here is from genome assembly GCF_001458135.2 of Marmota marmota marmota. Classification (NCBI taxonomy): domain Eukaryota; kingdom Metazoa; phylum Chordata; class Mammalia; order Rodentia; family Sciuridae; genus Marmota; species Marmota marmota. The sequence goes on along the minus strand of NW_025999842.1, from coordinate 32,074,381 downwards.
CAGGCTACCCTGACATTGGAAAAAAATAGAAGACACCTGGATAACCAAAAAAGGGTGGGGACAATCCTTTGAAACTTTCTGGACAGACAGGACTATCTGCATATTACTTTACACTCCCATAATTACATAATAGATAATTAGTACTGATTAAAAAGGTAAGAAGGACCTTGGGGGGCAGGGCGGGCAATGCATGAAGTGGGATCTGCAGAGTATCATCAGGCTGCTAGCTTGTTTTTGTTACCACTTCTGAAGGAGTAAAAGGACAGGGAAGGACTCAAACTTATCTCCACATTGACCCAAGGATCAAGCTATGACAAAACTACAACATTTTTCCTTTAAGAAAAAAAGAAATTGAAAGATGAAAATGTTTTTTCTTTCATTTGTTAGACCGTGGGGGGCGGGTGGCATTAGATAGGACTCTACTCTTTTTGTCCCAGGCTGCAAGTAACTTCACTTGCAGCTAGAATGTGGGTAGGCACTAGCAGTTGGTGAGAAGTTCAAAGATGGGGCAGGGAGGCCTCTTAGAGCAAGGGCATGGGAACCTGGAAGAAGTAAGTGGCATTTGAACTGGGCCTTGAACGATTATGAAATTTGGAGAGTGGAGTGCAAGAGGGAAAAGAAGGTAAGCGTGTTCTCAGATGACGGGCACAGGGTAAACACGGTCAAACAGGCAGGAAATTTGGAATCTGGTTGAGAAATGATGAGGTTAATTTTCTTAAACCAGAGGATCATAAAGTATGACTGAAAGAGAAGGCTATTAAAATAGGTCATTTTGAGAGCAGAGCTTTGGATGTTAGGCCAATGAGTTTATTCCTTAAGTTATTAGAAAAACAACTTTAATAGGGGAACATTGAGAGTTTGTGAACCATGAGTGTTCAGCACTCTATTCCAAGCAAAATTGAGCCCACGTCATCCTTGAGGTGCTTAGCTTGACAATGAGCCCTTCACTGGCTTCCTACCTGTCACTGTGTCACCTGGGTTCCCTCATGGATACTTCCTGAGATCCGCTCCCAAAAATACCATCTTCCTGCCTGTCTTAGGGTTGGTTTCTGGGGGGAATGCCTTCCTCTGAATGCTTTATACATGAATTCTTTTTCCATATGATATAGAATCGGGAACTTATTCTAGATCACGGATTGTAGAGTGATTTTATTTTATTTTATTTTATTTTTGTCCCCAGCGGATATTTGGCAAATCCTGGAGACATTTTTGTTAGACACAACTCAGGGACAGGAGCTGTACCTGCATTTGGTGGGTGTAGACCAGGGATGATGTCAAACACCCTTCAGCGAACAGGTCTTTCTCACAAAAGGAAGAATTATCTGGCCTAAAATGTCAATAATGCTGAGCCTGAGAAATTCTTCTCTGTATTTATCCACTTTAAAGGACAAATTTTAAGCAATCCGTAATCTTTATAGTTTTCACTAGCTCGATATGCAACAAAATATAAAGTTTTTCATTTAAGATATATGTAATGATAGGTCAATGGGGTATGAAAGAGAAAAAAGCCATAGACGTTGAATTTCTGCTGTATCTGAAAACAGCAATTTCTTATTACTTGAAGCAATTGTTTGACATATCTGACCGATTTCTCCACAGGTACACCATATAATCAAGTTCATTGAGAAGTGATACATTACATCTTATTTCCATCATTGGCAGAGATATTCTATTTTCTTATCTTCTTTAATTTCCTTTAGTGCATTTGATCCTTCAGTAGCTTTTGAGATAAAGTCTTCTAACATTATTAAGTACCTGGTGAGTATTTATCATAGAAGTAAATTTTCAGAAAGGTGACTTTCCTAGTTTTGAACCCAATAAAGAGCTACATAATATTTGAATCTGATTCTTTTTTTAAAGGAGTTGCCATGATTCCTCGTACCTTCCAAATCACAACAAACTGTAGTTTGCAAGTGTATTTGTATCATTTTTATTGAAGAGAATAAATATTTATTACCAACTGTGAAAGGGCAGACTTAATGACGGGTAGAAAAATCACACTGCTTTGTCAGTTCGCACAAATAATAATTCATCAGAGAACACGTGTTGATGAGTTCAGTCTGGTTTGAATTTAATCCACAGTGCTTTCTTGGGAAACAGCTGAAGTACCTGTGCCTCATTAAAAAAAAATCTGAGCATATAAACAAGTTTTTCTAGGACATGTAATGAATCTTATCAAAAACAGCAAGATATGCATGCTGAGGGCTCCATAGAGGTTGTCTAGGTTTACATTGAGAAAAACACATATGGGTGCCCATGAATGAGTACTTCAGAAATATGATCTGAGTTCACTTTTCCATTAATGCTCAACAAAATGAGAAAGGGGTCAGATGAGCATTTACCAGACACTAAGAAAAATAACGAGGATTGACTGATCAACTCCCTCTGATAATCATGGTTTATTGTACAAGGGATAGAATGTGATATTTTCTCTGGTGAGCACTCCATCTTAGGGCCACCCCGATCCAAAAACCCTCTGTGCTGCTGCTTAGTAGACAGAATCTGACAAGCCAAAGTGTATATCTGGCAACCAGGTGTCTTGGTGTGAGTGAGACAGGAGCTAACAGATTTGACACATGGGAATATTACTCCCAGATGCTCCCCAAAGGAAAAGAATAACTTTCTTTCAGTGACCTGTCCTTTCAAGATGACTCCTAAGGCATATGTGCTAAGATTATTTAGCTCTTTGAGAAGAGGCAATGCATTGTGGGTGCTGTTTTGCCAGAAACAATAAGCATTTCTAATGGGCTCTGTTGTATTCCTTATTGAAAAACAGTGGCCTGTATCGAGAGGTCATCCAAGGCAAATTAAAAAAAAAAAAAGCCTTCTGATGTTGAAGAGATAAGGAAGAAAGATCGTACTGAGGATGTGTGGTGTTGATTTTAAACTGAAGGGAAATCTAACCAGGCTGAGCCATGTCACAATCAGTTGTGGCCCTTGCTACAAAAGCTGGTGCAGGAAAATACAAGTCAAAGTTATTATCATTTATCCTAGTATTCTAATATCTGCAGCCCATCCAGTCTTAAATTTTTTCATGTCAATTGGAAGGGCAGACTTAATGACTGAGAGTATTTTCTGCCTGTATTTAGGAAATTTTGGTTCTCAATATGTATAGTATTTAGAAAGCTTTCTCAATTGGTCAGGTCCACAGATGTCTCTGCATTCTTCTCATCTTCTGGACTTGAGAATACAATGTTTGTTCTCATAATTGATTTCATGTTTCTAGATTACACATCTTGAAAATGATATACATAATATGTAGGACTACACTCACAATATCTAAATCCATATTTGTAATGGAAAATTTAGGGAGAAGTCACATAAATTAATAGAAACATTTTGTACTGTGCAGGTTTCAGGGTAATGAACCCAATTTGTGACTCTGTGGTCCTCTGGTACTCTCTGTCCTGTACCCAGTGTCTAACAGGTGAATTTGATTGATCTCTTTTCATGATGAACTTTACTTTATCCCTTCATTCTGTTTAATGACATATCATTGCTAACTGGCCAAAATTAACAGTTTGATATTTTTCTTCTTCCCTTTTTATTTCTTTAGTCTTCCATCTTCTCTTACTATTCTAATGCTGAAAAAGAAATAATTTTATTCTGTGAAAAATATTTTCTATTGTGGATTTTGGATAAGATAGTTTATAGCATCCTGATAATATTTCGATTACCTCAAACTCATCATTTCTTGTTATATAAACTGTTTTAGTCAGCTTTTATGATGCTGTGACCAAAGGACCCAACTGAAAATTGTAGAGGAGGAAAGGTTTATTTGTGGGCTCATGATTTCAGAGGTCTTAGCCCATAAAAGGCCGACTTCATTCTTTGGGGCTCCAGGTGAGGCAGAACATCATGGTGGAAGAATATGGCAGAAGGAAAGAGCTGACATGTTGATCAGGAAGCAGAGAAGCCTACTTGCCAGATTCAAATATATACCCAAAGCCATACCCAATTCCCACCTCCTCCAACCACACCCTACCACTTCAGTTACCACTCAATTAATCCCCATCAGGGAATTAAATCATTGATTATGTTAAGGCTCTTACGACCCAATCATTTCTCCTCTGAACTTTCTTGCATTGTCTCACATGTGAGCTTTTGGGGGACACTTCAGATCCTAACTATAATATAAACCTACCTTTTTGTTTGACACTAGAACTTAAAAAAAGTGTTTTACTCTGTATTTTAAAATCTGCAATCAATAGAAACCAAGAAGCATTACATTTGCATTGTTTTATATTAACATTTTTGTTTTGTTGACCTATAGAAAATAGAAAAGATATTTATAATTTTCTTTCAAGAATAAAATATAATAGGTTAACTTTGCCCATAGAAATTCCTGTTTATTGATTTTATGTCTTACATATAAAATACATTAGTTTACCTCCTTGTTTAATTTTGCTTTGAATTTGAACCAGTTTTCAATTTATTATCTTCCAGTTACACATACACCCTTCCTTGCCTTGTTTTGTGAAACTGTCGCCGAACCTGTAAACATTTCTCCTTTGCCAGCTGGCTTGGGGTTAGCTTTTGTCAATAGAGGGACTAGTGAGACACTGGAACGTGATAACAACAGGAAGATACACCCTCCTTAATTCTGGCTTTCTACTTTTTAGTTTAGGGTGGAAGGACTGCAGCTCCAGCTACGAGAGTCAGCTGGGCTTTAGAAGGGAGCCAACACCCTCAGGGTCATGTTTCTCCCAATCAGAGGTAGTTTCTGATCAGCTGGAGTGAGCCAAGCCTATGTAGCCTTGGTTGAGCCCTCAGACCCCTCCTTTCTGAAGCGATCTGAATGCCAGTCTCAGGAAGGCCCTCTGTTAAGTCTCTGGTACCTTTGTTGCCCTCTTTCCTTCAGCCTAATGGTAGCAATTGCTTTTTTGCCCTTGCAAATTCTGGATTGCTTAGAGTTCTCTTTTAACCATCTCTTACTAATTAACAATTCTTTGTATTACATTTTTTCCTGTTCAAAGTGCTGATATGATTTTTGTCTTCTGGCAGGATCTTGACTGATATAAGTTTATCTTTAAGTATTTTTAGTGTATGCATACCTAACTCACCTAAAAAATTTTTACATTCTCTGAATGGGGAACCCTTACTTCTTCATTTTTGATTGTGTTAAAAATTCCCTTCAGGATTTTATAGTGTACTCCATTTTTATTAAATGCTTCTGATTGGCCATGGTGAATAAACAACATGGACCTCAAGCATCTCATCACCTAGCAGAAAAGACATATAGACCATTATCATTTATTATGCAGTAGGATCAGCACTGCTATGAAAGAATGTATAAGACACTGTGGTAGCTCCCCTTATTGGGCAGAGCTGGGGTACAGGTCAAATAGGATTCATAGGGGAGCAGTCATTGAGCTGAGTCTTCAAGGATAAGAGAAAGAACGGCTCACATAAGTAAGGGAGGAAGAGATAATGCACACCAATGAAAAACATCATGAGATATCAAGAACATATAAAGCAGAAGAAAGCAAACTTGAGGAATGTCCAGGAGTTCAGCACTGTTCTGACCTGAAGGATGCAGGCAGGTGTGTACTTGTGGGATGAGAACATGGGTAGGGGAAGAAGCAACCTTGAGAAGAGCACAGAATGAGGAGGCTAGAAGGGTAGGCTGGCTCCAGACCAGAATGGATTTCCCAGGTTTGTATTTTATTTCAGAGGCAACTGCAAGCTCAAGGAACACAGAGGATATGAAGACACAGGGATGTTAAAAGTTAATCATTTGTTTTTTGCAACAGGTATTTTTAACCCTTCATTCTGTGGAATCTGCTACTGCAGGATTAAAATAAATACAAATCCTAAAATGTGTCTTGAAGTTTAGAAATGAGATGATCATATGTGAAATAATTATTAGAACATGACAGGAGGTACTAAGTTGAATGGTGAAGACCAACATGTGCAATGAAGTTTGAAGGCAGGAGAGGCTGCAGTGATCAGGAGGAGTGTTGAACTCAGGCAAGACCCTGGAGCACCGGAGGGACAGCAATTTAGGAAAAGAGTAAAACGAGCAAACTTCTAGAAAAGAAGAATCATTACCCCAGAATGGTTTGAATGCACAGGGCAACTCCAGCTGAAAGGTGATTGTGAGAGAGAAGGTTGAGAATATAGGACAGGGTCCCCCAATTAACAAACCTATGGCACTGTGTGTCTTCCCATTCTTCAACTATGCCACCTCTCTTGCCTCTGCTGAGTCCAGATGAAGCTCCACATTTCTTCCCAGTCCATTGCTGAATAAGCCATTTCCAATTGGGAGTTTATTCTCTAGGATTCTGTTAAAATATTTTGCTGGTGGATTGTTGGTTATAAAGATTTTTCTGGTTGTGTAATTGTAAATAATGAATTGAAGGGAGTGTCCCTAAGGTGGATGCCAGAACCTGTTGAAATTTACTTTTACATATAAATTACATTTCAGGTATTAAGAGACTACATGATTCAGCTATTAATTTTGAAGATATTAAAGAAAATTTGTATTGAGTTTTTATTGATTCTATCTCCAAAAGAAACAAAGCCATAACATACCAGATGTCATAAATCAGAATGTCATGCTGAAAAAGCATCGTTTCACATTTCCATGTCTCCCTTAGGATATGGTTGACCTCAGATACAGGAACTCAGAAATCTTTCCGCCTGTCTCCTTGCCACTAAGAAAACAGATACCCATACCCCGAACCCATGATTAAAAAGGAAACTGGAAGAACTTGCAGAAGAAGTTTCAAGACTGTGAGTAAGCCTTGCCAAAACCCAGGAAAAGTCTCTGGAGAAACAGGGGCCATAGAAGTTTAAAGGTTTGGTTACTTTTAAAGTTTTTCTACCTCCCCAGTAAACATTGCCCTAATTCTTCATTCTTACTAGCGAATTGTCATTTAGTACCTAGTAATTCTCTTATTAAAGTCTAGAGAGTTATTATTTTCAGGATGGGTAAATTTAACTGCTTTGCTCTCTCCCGCAACTTTGCCAAGTATTTCAGGCGACAAAGTTCTTCTCACTTTTTTCTCTGGATCTATTCCCCTTTTATTGTGAAACATAAAAACTTAACTACTGGGAATCAAAGGTACCATAAGAGAAAAATTCCTCATGGAAAAGTGACTGCTCAGTGGAGGCGTCCTTAGACTTTAGCCCCAGTGTCGACTCTGGGAAACACTCTCTAACTCTGTAACCTTTGTGAAGTGGCTTAACCTTTTTGTCTGGTCTTTTATAGTTAGTAAATATGGATAAAAATACCATTTGACTTCTTATAGAAATGTTATCAGAATGAATTGGAATAATAAATATCGAGAGTGGCAATGAAAAATAAGAGTTATTATTTTTTAATTTTATTTCCATTGTGTGTATGTATGAGTATGTAAAAACAAATCTCATAGTAGGTAGAATTATAATGCACCAGTAAAAAAGAGGAAAAATAATAAAAAATTAAGGTTAAAAAAGAGATAAAAAAGAATGTTGTAGAAGCATAAGAAATTCTCCTCCATTATGCTAACTGTTCGTATATACCCTCATGTATAGAAATCTAAGTGATGTGTTGGAAAACGTGCCCTGATGGAATGCAGTGGGTGCATGGCAGTAGATATAGTAGACAGTATATTTTAGTGCTCTATATGTATGTGTAGTAATCTAGCATCAAAACAGACCAATGATCTTCTGCATAGTTGCATCTTTATTTTCATTCAATCAGTCACCATTAATTCATTCAACAAATATTAATGCCTTCTATGTATTAGGCATTTCTGTACATCTTGGAGGTACTGCCTAAATAAAAGAAACAATGAGTTTCCCTTCTTGTATCCTAACTCTGGAAAACAAACTAATCAAGTAAATAAGCAGTGTGTCAGATTATGTTAAGTGGTATGGAGAAAAGCAAAGCAGGAAGTGGGTATATTGGACAGGGGATCCAAAAACTATGGCTAGCTGACCAAATCTGGCCCACCACCTGGTTTTCTATGTAAAGTTTTATGAGAACATAGCTATGATAACTGATTTACATTTTCTCATGAGCTTCTTTGAATTAAATACGACACAGAGTATAGCGCCTTAAACACCTTAAGTATTTACTCTTTGTCCCTTTTCCAAAAAAAAAAAAAAAAAATTGAGACTCCTGATGTTGGCCATTGAAGACCAGCTCAAGGACTTTGAGTTTTATCTTGGTTAGCATGGGATGACAATGGAAGGTTTGTGGAGTAACTTTATCTATGTTTCTTAAGGTATTATTCTGGTGACCAGGCTGAGATGAGAGTAAAGGGCAGGATTGAAAGCAGAGGGACTAGCTCAGAGGGATTGCTGTGGGGTGAAGAGGGAGGATCATTCTAACGTGTTGAGGAGATAAGAACAAGGTTGGTTTCTGAATATATTTTTTAAAACTAATAGTGAAGGATTTTTTTTGTGAACAACTGGAGAGATGAAATTTCCACCATGTGAAATGAGACAGCTACCAGACAAGCAGGTTTGGTGATGGAAATGAGCAGTTTGGTTTGCACATAATAGCAGTTTCAGTTTGTACAGTTTGGTTTGGAAATTTGAGATGTCTTATCGTCATCAAAATAGATGTGTTGAGGAGGCAGGTGAGTATATATGTATATAAGCTTGGATTTCAAGGAGCAGCTCTGGGCTAGAGATAAAAATCTCATACTTAATCAGCATATAGGTGATCCTTAAAGACATGAGACAGAACAAAATCACCATGAGACATTTCTACCACTTTATTGCTTCAGTTTATTTTCTCAGCGAGTGTCCAGATGTCTTTTGTATTTGCTGGACAAATTGAGCTTCATATTGTGGAGTACAATAGGATCCCTGCATATTTCTTGATAGTTATTCGAGTCATTGGCTTAATCCTACTGTGAGCTTGAAATAAGTGGAAAAGGGAGAATTTGGGAACTTAGACATCAGACATTTGACCTAGTTTTGAAAATCAGAAATCCTGCAAGATGTGTGTCTGTTTCAAAAGGTTAAGATATTCTCAGAATGGATTGAAAAAAAGAGGAGGAGAAAATACATTTATTTATTATCTACTGTGTTTCAGGGATTTTGAAAACAATGGTTCATTCCATAGTTCTGCTCTTGAGTTTGCAAAACCAGGATGGAGCTACTCAAATATTTCTATCATTTTTTTTCCTTCCAGATGGAAATTCAATGAGGACAGTTTCTGGCTATTTCAACATCTCTTAGATCAGAGAGAAACTGAAAATAAAAATCTCAAGTTAGTGCAAACACATTCCTGACTTTCATAAGAGTTCACTTTCGGGTCGCTTCTAATTATTCTATTTATCAGAGCAGGTTATTCTATCTCAGTAATTGTTCTACTCTTTCCAAGGCTAAATAAAATTATGTAAAATATCCACTTAAAAATATCAGTTGTGCAAATTTATTAGCACCGTATGGTATTTTATTTAAAGTAGGCATATTTGTAATCACAAATACAAAATTAAGGACAAACAGAGTGTGAATTGTTCAGCTGAATTGTGATTAAGGTGCATAGATATCTCACATAGCTGAGAATGGAAAGACAATTCACTAACTGAGTCATCAACCTGGAATAGCTCCTTATTACCTACAGCCAGGTTTCTCAGCCATGCTATTATTCATACTCTGAGCCAGAAAATTCTTTTCTTTGCATCTGGTGATGTATGATGTTTATTTAGCAGCATCCCTGTCCCCTGCCCCCTAGCTGCCAATAGTAGACAATCCTTGCCCAATCGTGAGAACCAAAACTATGTCTCCAGAAACTGTCAAATGCTTTCCAGGGTGAGGGGTGGAAGTGGGGAGGGTCGACAAACACTTAGCTAGAGGGTAAGTTGTTTCCTTAGTCTGGGATTGGAAATCCTCAAACTTTTTCAAATTTTTCCTCTAAACATCTTCCTCATGGTGCTTGATATAATTATTCTTTTTTAAAAGTATTGTTGTTTTAGGAGTTCATGTAAATATTCCCCTCCTCCCATATGGGATTCCAACTGTTTCTTCTACTTTTCTACTATCAATACTTATTATCTTGATGAAGTTCTTTGTGCTTCATGACATTCTGTCATTAAGTTATAGGAATTGAATGAGGCCGGTCTGGCTCATATTTTGTCACTAAAGACACTGAGGCCAGAGGGGCATATTACTTCCCAGCATCACAGGGGTTACTCTGAAGATAGATAGTAGAACCCCAGAGCTCTACCTCTGAATATGCTGTGGTTCCATACACCTGTTTTCCAAATGTCTCTTGTTTCATTTGATATTTCTCCTTCTTTGTCCTTGAAACTATTATTTTCGACATTAGAGTCCTTCCACATAGAAACATAACATTATTTAATATACATGTGAAGTACAGGGTTACTTTCAAAGACAAAACAGAAGGAAATAGTCAACTTCATAGGTATAACATGACCTGGTACTATAATAGTGATCTTATATTAATACAGGAGGATTTTGTCTAGCTCAATATATTATTTAAGAAAAGTTTCTTATATCATCACACTCCAATAGAAATATGAGACATGTACATTTGATAATTTCTGGTATACATTTTTAAAAAGTAAAAAGAAATAGGTGAGTTTAATTTTAGTAATATATTTTACTTAACACATTATATCAACATATAATCATAATAAAAATTAAAGAAATTTCTATGGTTAGAATATGGCTTGTTCCTTCTGAAAACCATGTTGGAGTTTAATCTCCATGTGAAGTAATCCAACTATGGTGGGGCCTTCGGGAGATGATTAAGATTAATAATGTCATCAGGGTGGTGGTGCTTCAACGTTATATCCATGGCTTTATAAGAAGAAACAAACTAAAGGACACATACATACACCACCACACACTCCTTATCTCCTACCATGTGTGCCCTACAGCACCATGGGACTCTGTCAGGGAGAAGACCATCACAAGATGTGAGCCTCAGTCTTAGACTTCTGCAACTGTGATCCTAAATAAACTTCTTTAAGATTTACCTTGTCAGCATCTCAATAGTATTGTGTTATTAGTAACAAAAACAAACAAACAAAAAATACCCTTCTCAGAGATATTTTATGTTCTTTTGTCTGTATCATATCTTTCGAACCTGGTGTGTATTTCACACTTACACATATTGTACACTGCGGTCTTATATGTATTTCCTCAACTTGTGGCTACCACTGTGTTTAAACTACTTATCCTCAAAACCAATCTCTTTTCTCCATGCACCTGCTTCTCCCAGCTCCTCATCTGCTAATGCTAACACCACTCATCTAAGCCTTTGTAACATCTTGGTACCATCCCTATCTTGGGCTTTCTTCACACATCAGTATCTGATAGGCCCCCAACACCTGTCAATTTTAACACAAAATTTCTCAAATCTGTGCCCTTTGTATAATCCCACAATTATTGCCTCACTTTGGTTTCCAAAGGGCTTCCTACCTCCCATCATGATCTGCAGTTTCTTGCCCTGTCCACGCATCCTCCCCCATTGTGGAACGTGAGTGAAGACTGGGCTGTACCATTCACCAAACCTTCTACAGGATGTGGTGTCAATTCCTTTCCTCTAACCCAGCATCTGATGAAGCTATGAAATGCCATGCCATCATTCTGCTAGCCTTCCCTTCCCTCGTGGCCCCCCATGCATTGCTTTAAATGCTGAGGGTCACTGTTCTCTGAAGACTCTGCACCTTCATTCCTTTTACCAGGGCCATGTCCCTCCATCTAGTATGCCCTTCACCCTCTTTACCCCGTTTTTATTTGTTAACAACTTAACCACACTTTGACAACACAGACAACTGGAAAATCCTCTGGGAAGCACTATGGAGTTGTTCTTCCTCCATTCCTTCCATCTTTTCTCTACCCTACATCTGGGATGCTAAGGGCGTGCGTGTGTGTGTAGTGTGTGTGTTTAAAGAGCACTCTTCCAATGTACCAGGAAATGCATCTCCTGACTTGTCTGTGCCCTATTGTTCTGTCATATTAACAGTACAAAATAAGTTATTTTTATTCTTAAATGAATTAGTTGAGATGGAATTGTTAACTCATTTAGTAGACAAGTGTTCACTACAAAAGGGCTCCAAAAGTTTTTTAGTATATGGCACCACACAGAAGCATGCCCATTTATGTCTCTTAATATAACGTGGAATATTAGGTTGTGTTATAAGTACATATATTTATGTGTTTGTTTCTCTAGGAGGTTATAAGCAGATTTTGCGCTTTATTCATCATCATAACCCAGGATTCAGAACACAGATGAAGGACTGGTCAATAATAAGAATTCCACAAATGGTTTCTTTTTAGTTGAAATCACTATTTCTTTCCCTGTGACACCCAAGATGAGTCTTGGTTGATAGATCCTGTCTTCATCCTTGATTGCAGCACATCTTCCACCCTCAGAGTGGATGGTGTAGACATATCCCTGTGTTCTGCATACCCTACAGGAGTACATGTATAAAGACAGGTCATAGACACACTTTTTCATGTGCACAGATAAAGACCGAGACCACTTGTTAAAAACTACATCTATTTCAATCAACCCTACATAACTCTGGCTAGAAGAAAACTAAGTTGTCCAACACTCAGATAATATTGTGCACCGCATTGAAAAACAAATATTTTGAACAGTGTTATTGACTGTTCAATATATTGACTCAGTCCTGAGTTTTATCTTTTCCTGATTTCCCAAGTTCAGATTCTGGTGCTGATCAATGGACAGTGAAATAATCAATAGTCAAATAATCAATAGTCAAATAGGAAAATAGGAAATAAGGATCGTTGAAAAACGTTATAAATATCCCTAAAATACTTAGTTATTAAACTTTAGTTACCATTTCTGTATTACTGTAGCAATGATTTTTTTTTTTTATGCAGAGTTAAATCTGTTTTTAGGTTTGGGGCTTGGGAGCTAGTACATCAGGTCACATGTCCTCAAGGAGAAATAGGATGTAGTGGGTTACAACTTGCTTCCAGGGAGCTCCAGAGCTCCGTGATGGGACATGTTGATGAAATTCGGTTGGTGACACAAGACACAAAGGTAAATTGTCATCTGTAAAGAACATTTTCATCCTTTAAATACATTCCTGTGGCTAAGGCTAACATTGACCCATTTGAGGTTTTCTTTAAATAGAAATTCTTAATAATATTTGAGCAGCTGGTGTGGTAGATGTCAGTGTCTAAACCTCATGATTTCATATTATTTTTAAGGGCTAAATATAAAATAAGCCTCTTTAAGTGAAAAATAAGTCTAATAATTAATTAGTTTTGATTTTTATGCATACATTTACGTTACTTTTTTCTTAGAAACTTTTTTGTGTCAAATATTAATCTCATCCTTGAAATTAGCAAAAATCAGGACTGGAGTTGTGAATGGTATTTTCAGGAGGGGTTCTGGATTCTCTTTTTGAGTTAGCATTTTCAAGACGCTTTTTTCTTGTACACACCTACAATACAGACATACCATCCTATTTGACCCAGATTTAAAACCTAGTCCTTTCAAAAGATTCAGGGAAGGTTGTTTCTTATCTGCACCCTGATGGAAGGGCTGCTTCTTGTAAATAGTAATTGCTCCTATATGGCATCAATTCTGGTTATTTGCTTTTGGCAGAATAACAAAGAAACATAAAAACACACAAAGACACAAATCTGGGTGAGGTTTCTTGGTTCAAGGACTTCTCTTTATCAGATGCAAAGGGATATTGTTTGGTTCCTTGGTTAGTTTGTTTTTCTTCTATACATTTTGAAGACGAAAAAGGACTGGGGAGAGGAGAATGGTAATAACAACACTGAATTCTTGAATGTTGTGTTGAGCATTATATCAGGTTCTTTTACATGAACTATCTCAATTTATAAAAAGTTTTCTGAGTTATTAATTTTAGTCCCAACCCTCAATTGTCAAAGTGAAGAAAATGAGGGTTGGGAAGGTTAAGTCATTTGCCTAAGGTTCCCAGAGTTCATGCATCTCAGAGCTGGTGAAACCCAGCTCCTTTTCCCTCCTGTAACATGTAACCTTCTTGGGAGTCACATAATGGAATAAAAGCATGTGCAGTTCACTAACACTTAATCCAAGCAAATTTAAGTGGACAATCATAGCATGTGATGGAACTGGCTTACACCAGCTCATGGGAGCTGTTAGTTAAATCCTGAAGTGCTCGTTGTTACATAAAGACATTTAAAAAATTAAATTCTATAAACTTAAAATGTAATAAATTTCATTAAACAAAGGTACTAAAAATCAAAACTGGTAACTACTTAATTATTTTTCTGCATTTTAGCATGACCTACGCACTTGAGGTCATTCATGTCTGTTGTGTCTATATGGCAGAAAACTGTATGATAGTGTTCTACTGACCATGACTTCACAGCTCCACATGCAATGACTTCACGTTTGTTAATATTTACCAGCACATCACTGTGTAGGACTCTTAAAAATAATGTGCAGACTTCGCTTCTTTTATGCTCTTTATGGGAATTCACAAATATTCAACACATATTTACTTACCACTCGTTTTATGCGAGGTAATGTTACCCACACTTCTATAAGCATTTTCTTGCTTAAATTGCTTAAGTAACTGTTAGACAGATATCATTATTCCTTTTCAACAGATAAAAAAAATTCTCAAATTTAAAGTAGTTAAGTAACATTCCTAAGATTGCATAGCCAGAAAATAGCAGAGCACAAACCTGACTACATTGTGTGGCTCTGTGCTTCTCAATAGCACAGCTGCAGTGACACTGTGGGGCTAGCCCAGGAGAAGCTTAAGTCGAGGGGAAATGCTCCAATGAAGCCCTACTGCATGTTTTATCACTGCTCTATCCATTTGAAGGAATAATCAACACATCCATATAGACAACATGACAATCTATAATATTGAATAGAAGAACGAAGGCTAGAATACAAGACAACGGGAGTCGGGAACAAAACAACTGGCAATCCAGATGAGCTACCTCATTCTTATAATGTGCTGGCACTTGACAATGGGCGATACAGTCACACTGTCTGAGCACAGTTTTCCAATTAAGAATCTTACTAAAGATAAAAAGAGCTGACAGCACTCATTCTTGATTATGTTATGGGTTACTTACTTGATGCTTTACAACATGGAGTGAAGATCATTCTAAGAGGAAATTGTAAAGGAATTTAGACGGTGACACTCAAATTTTTGTTGTTTTTTCAACAAGCAGTTGTAAAGGTCAGTGATGCACATCCCAGAATCTTGGTGACTTAATCCAACACCACTGAGTGGACAAGCTTCTCTTCTTGCTCACATCATAATCTGATGCAAGTCAGGTGTTGGTGGCTTAGTGGTTCTCCAATGATGTTTCTGGAATCCATCTGCTTCCATTTTTATAATGACTCTGCTTCAGAGTTCTTTCCATCCAAGGAGTCAGTGGAGACTTCACATCTGTTCATAACTGCCTGAGATCAGTCTTCCATTCATATTTTCATTAGTGAGGCTTCAGCCACATGGTCACAACCTAACTACAAAGGAGACTAGGAAACGTAGGGGAGCCCCACATGGATAGTTGGTGCCAGGAAAGGCCTCCTCCATGTTCCCTGTAGCCAACAAAAGATTTCTTTTATTCCACCCACTCTTACTCTGCTCTCTAATCAAAGTAGATTTCTGTCTGCCAAACACACCAGAAGAAATGAAGCGTGACTCATTAAGAATATATCTATTCTTTCTCCTAATGGCAAGATTTAGACAATACAATTTGAAGTTGAGTTGACAGAGAATAGTTAGTGTGGTTGAGCTGCTTCACTGGTAGAGCATTTTCTAAAAAAGCTGTCAGAATTCTTTCTCATTATGTTTGCTCCTTGGCATTTTAAGTCATGGAACTCTAGCAGAATTTGGAGAAATCTATCATTGTATTTTTATATTGTAGCCAATAAACCACTCAGTGTCTACAGCTTAACTTCCTTCTTTGTATATTTTTATGTACATTTCTTGCTTCTTAATTGGCAAGGTTAAAAAGTATTTCATTGGAGTATTTAACATTTACTCATTTGGGGCTGTTTCTTGGAAATCGTCTCTTTGAAACTCCCAAGACCCATTGTAAAATTTGGCCTTACAAATTAATGTGCAATCTATAGCAGCAACTCCTCTATCCTACCTAAATAATCATTAATACAGAGTCATGTGACCCATTTCTCACCTCTGCCCTGAATCTCACACCAAACACAGTTAACAAAAAATGATTTGCTAGGAACTAAGAAGGTTCTTGTGACACCATGCCTATAATTTCAAAACAAAAAACAAAAAAAAGAGGGAAATTTCCAGGTAAACTGCAAAAATAGTCACCCTGTGAGTGTTTGTCTTTAAAATAGAGATTTGGTTCCTTCTGACTGCATGTTTACCTGATCTCTTTAGGGAATAGAGATACAATGATGTAGTATCGTAGGTATACACAAGAGGAAGAAAGCATGCATATTTTATCCAAATGGATTCCTGATAAATATGTTTAGGGGAATGGAAATTTCATCTTAGGAGAGAAGATTCACCCTCAATAGTCCCACCGGAGGAATACCATCCACACTTCACAATCAGGTCTTTATACACAAATAGTTTCTCACTTGATTTTAAATTAAGATAATGTAGGAAATTATCCCCCAGCACTTACTCCAATTTGGCTTTCAAACTAGTAATCTCTCTCTCTCTCTCTCTCTCTTTCTCTCTCTCTCTCTTTTTTTCTTGGCACAACAAGGAAAACAAATAACAGAGAAAGAATAAGGAACTTTTCAATTGGCAACCAAAGCTCATACCATCCAAACTTCTCCACTTTTGCTTTTGATGGTAGCTGGCATATTTCAATTTATTTTTCCAGAGCCCTGAATAGATAAAAAGGTGAAACTGTTGGCATGGCATTTAATACTTAGGACTTTGGCAAATTTGCTTAAAAGAAATGGGTTTTGCCTTTTAAATGACCTCTTCTCCCCCCGACTATTTTAGTGAAAATTTAAAATATCCTGTTACTTAAATGGAGTTTAAGCTTTTTTTGTTTTATCAGCTTCCCCTGGCACTGTGCTTGTAGAAATTTGGTATTATTCTCTCTCTACAAACATGTGGTACTAAGACATAGAGATAAAATGCAATACAAAAATCACAAGAAAGTTGAATTCAGTTCCAAGCAGTGAAAAAAGGAAAATCAGGTCAGATGTTATAGAGTAGCTTGTGTTCCCTTAGGTACAGTCAATTCAGATGGATAATGAAGTCAACCTAGAGGAAAACAGAGTTGATGCATGGGAACAGAATGCAAAATGGTGATAACTTGTGGTGATAGCCAGAAGGATCTAGCCATAATGATGCCATTTGTGACTTTGGACCAAGCCATGTCTAATGGTTATTCTTAAACTTTTGAATAATATGAATCCATATTTCCCTTCAGTTCTTAAATCATATTTCTTTCAAACATAGGACTTCCAAACTGATGTTCTCTGTGTTAGTTGAATTTACATCACTATAACAAATAGCTGAGTTAATAAACTTATAAAAAGAAAAGGTTTGTTTGGGCACATAGTTTTAGTGGTTCCACTTCATAATCAGGTGGGCTCATTGCTTTTAGGTCTTTCATTGGAAAGCTGGATGTCAATGGCAGAGAATCCATTACAGAGCAAAACTGTTCATCTCATGAGTAGGATGTGAGAGAGAGTGAGGAAAAAGACTGGGTAGCATAATCATCTTTGAGAGCACACCTCCAAAGACCTAAAGACCTTCCATTAGGCCCCATCTCTCAAAGTTTCCATTACCTCCCAGGAGTACCAAGCTGGAATCAGACTTTTGCAATGTGGACCTTTGGAAGGCATTCAAGATCTAAACCACAGCAATCTCAGGAAAGGTTGCATTTTAATTGTTCATATTTTTATGGTTCCTTAGGACTGGGAGCACTGTTAACTGATACCATCTCAATTTTTCCCCTTGCAATGTCAATTTTTATCTATTAATTTACTTAATAAATGTTAATTGAGTGCTTTGAAGAGGTATGGAGAAAGACAATGTGGAGGAAGACAGGCATTGAGGTGGCTGACCCTTCTGCACATTTCCTTCACTTCTGGGTTCTTGGTACCTCTCACCCTTTGTGATCTAACTCATAAGATTGTTTTGAGAATTCATTAAAGTTTCTACTTTTTAAAATATGTAATGTTAAGAATAGCAGGGACTTGATAACTTTTCACTATCAGTTTGTTATTCATATTATTGATATTATCTGTGATATGTAGTCTTCAGTTAGGTGCTCTATGATGTAAATTGGGAAAGGTATAAAATAGGTAGATTTACAACAAATTATTGCCAGTGTGTACTGTAAATAAGCACATAATTATTTAATGGTTCAGAGTAAAAAGATGTTCAAAAAACATTGTGGGTACTTTTTTAAGAACTAAAAATTTCTAAAATGTGTTCATATATGAACTATGTAAGCACAAAAGGTTAAAAAAAGCAACACATAATGCTTACCATTTTAAAATAATCATAAGCTTCATATTTTACATGACAGGTTGCACATAATACCCATTGTTCTATAGCTTTCAATTTTCATTTAAAATGCATTACATGATAGAAGTGTGCCACAATTTCTATTTTATAGCTGCAATTGATTGGAAGCAACTTAATTTATGCAATCTGTATGCTAAAGATGGCCATTTGGGTGGCAACTGAACTTAGGTTAGTACAGACAATGCTGTAATGAATCTCTTTCTATGCCTATCACCTGCACATATGCAAATATCTCTCTTGAAAGTGATATTGATGTATCTAAGAGTACATGCATTTGTAATATGGACAATTAACACCTACTTGTCCTCTGCAGGACACGTCCTTCAATAGTGTATGAGAATATTTATTTGCTGATAGCATTTTCCAAAGTGCTAATCAAAATTTCAAGTGCTTTTAATTTTGATAGGTGAAAATGCATTTCTCTTATTGCAGTTGAAACTGAACATCTTTTCATATGTTTAAGAGTCATATTTTCTGCTCTGTGAGCTTTACTCTGACCATTTTCTACTATGTTATTGGTCTTTTCCTTTTCTAATAGTTCTTGAAAAATTTGGGAGATCAGCACTTAGTCTATGATAGAATAGCAAGCAGGTTTTTGTTTTGTTGTTTGCCTTTTAAATATTTTTTCCCATGGAATAAGATTGCATTGTTCAGTATTAAACTTATAAATAAAATGTACAAAGATTCATTTTTTGATTTAGGGCATTTACCTCAATAGGGTTATGAAGGCATTTCCCTATGTTTTCTCCTAGTAGTCTTGAGCCTTAATGTTTTCCAAATTCAACTCTGACTTATTGAGAATTAAATCAATATGCAACCAGAAGGATAAATCAATCCCAACATCATTTACTGAATTGTTTTACCTTTTTATTATACTTTGTATTTACCATTTGTATTTGAGTCAATTTTAGAACTTTATCTATTTTTGTCTCTTGATCTTTTTTTTTAATAATGGATTTAGAAAACTATTGAAGCAATAAAGTTGAAAAACTTCATATCACTGTATATCAAATTCAAAGATACTTCCTGCCCTGCAAAACATTAACAGCTTAAAGAAATAAAGGGCTCAGTTAATTTTTTTAATCTTACTTTTATAAGAGGAACAGAACCAAAAAGATTAAATAAAGTTGTTTTTTTGTGTGTGTGTCTGTGTGTGTATGTATGATTACCTCTCAGCATGTGTAGGGATCTAGTTTGTCTTGGCCATCAACCACAGCCAACCTCCATGATTGCCATTGAGTAACCCTATACTATTTTTTCCCACATAGTTTCCCAGCATACAATAGGTAAATGAAGCCATTAGAGTACTATGTGGAGTGTTAAGACCTAAATCCTGGAGCTAGAAATTTTCAGGCAGACAAAATACATTCCAGCTTGAATGAGAGTCACTTTTGTCCTGATGGCTAAATAAGCCCCCCTTCATCTGATCCAAATCAAGGGACCCTTTGGTCTTGCTGCCACCCATAACCATGTTTTGTCAGTAAGTTTCCAATGAACTGTACTCTGTGTAATTCTGGATCTGTCTGCCTCTTCCTTTGGTCTCACAGAAACTTCTGCCTGTGGTGGTCAGTTTCTTTTACACTGGATATTCTTGGGACAGGATGAGCAAGAATTCTTTTTAAGGGGACACATTTTCTAGCTCAACTAGATTAGAGCTGTTATAGAAACAGGCAGGGCAAACTTCATGGAGATGTGACTTAAGTAGTCTTACTTGGTTTGATGTCTGTTTGCTCTGTCTTATAATTTTAAATTTCTAAACAAGAGGGCCCCACATTTTTGTCTGGCCCTTATAAACAATATCCTGTTAGCAGGAACTATTTTTCCCTTCCTTATCCTCCATGCATAGAAGATTCCAGGCATGTATTAGATGTTCAATAAATACCTGCTCCTTGAATGAATGAATTTTGTACCCATACTCTCCTATGAAATTTTATAAATTATTTGAATATACAACTGTGGTTCTTAAACTTCAAAGAACATGAGGATCCTTTGGACTAATTTGGTTTTGTTAAAGTACAGATTCTAGGCTCCAGCCCCCACAGTTCAAAGTTCAGGTGGTGTGAAATGATTCCTAATAAACTTTTATTTTTAAATAAGTAGCATCCATGATACTGGGAAATCCTTGATCCACACTAAGAGGAGAAGCCATATAGAAAGAGAACTGTAACACATTAATCTTGGTGATCTCCCGTAGTAGTTTTCACCTACTCTCAGCACTGGGGTGAATAAGGAAACAAATTCATCTAGTCTGTCATTACTATCATTCAAGATTTATCTTCATAATTATTTGATCGATGGACTTTTTCTTGAGATTGTATGTCCTAGTATGACCTTTGCATTTCCATAGTTACTCTTCTTCTTGCTCCCATCACTTACTGGCACCCTGGATTTCAGCTGGGTACCACCTCTTTTCTTTTTCTCAGTTCTTATACTTCAGGTAGAGTTGATTGCTTCCATGAATCAAAATGAAAAAAGTGTCAATGTCTGGTCAGAATGTCACATTCTCTCGGTCATGACAATTTTTTTTTTCAAAGATGAGCAAATGACCCAATCAAAATCAATGCAGTATAATAACATTTTGCTGGAAGTTCTTGAAAAACATACTTTGTTACAACAGAAATAAAACTGACAAAAAATGGATCCATTTTGCCACTATGTGGGGTCTAAAAACAAAGTTACCTATTGGAAGAGAGAAAAACCCAGAGATAAAAGACTAAAATCTTTTGATATCACTTGAGCCCCTAACCCAGCTATGCATGAAAATAACTCTACCCAGAAGATTTTCAGTCATAAATGTCAACCTATTTTGAGTTAGGTTTGCTATTGCTTATAACTGAAATAATCCTAACACACATAAGAACCAGTAGCCTATAGATATTCTAATACTTATTGCACTGAATAATAATTATTTGGATTTTCATTGTCCTAATTACTCAGTGTATGCTGCCTTCTATCTTTACTATTCTATGGATAACTTTAGAACAAAGAGTAGGTTCTTTAAATTTCATGTCCTCAGAAATGATTACAAAATACATTGCAAATATCAGGGACACAAACAATACCTTTTGAGTGAAAGAAAAAATATTCTATTTGCCAAGTGAGTTTTCTGAGACTGGTGAGCAATTAAGACATCTGCCATTTTGATTCTTGGCTGTGTTCTCTTCCTTTCCTCTTGGGCCTATTTAGTTTTTAGTATCTTTTATCATACTCATTGGTAAGAACATGTCTTGATTCTCTACATTTATTTTTACTCTTAGGAACTAGCCATTTTCTCTTTGATTTGTGTCACACAGCCACCTGTGTTATTACTTATTCATTTTTTGTCTTTGATTACATTATGTACTTTTTCTTTTTAATAGCAATTTAGAATCATTGAGGCTGTTTTCTATAAGCATTTACATCCACTTGTGAGATCTCATACTGAATTTACTTCCTGACACCTGGAAATAGATATTTATCATCTGTCTTTTCATGTGTATCCAAGACTGCTTCTCTACCAAACTCAGAAGACAACTGAGTAAAACTATTCTCTACAAACCTTTCTAGAGATGAGGGAAATAAACAGACTTTATTTGTTGGAATTATATAAAATAGGCACTATGTATGTTATTCCAAGGTAGAGATGCAAAGATGAAAAACACAGGGTCCTGAACTTTGGAAACTATGATGGGTAGAGGGGAAATGTTATAATTTGAATATGAAGTATTCCCCAATGCCCCATGTATTGAATGCAGCTATGTTCAGAGGCAGGAATTTTGGTAAGTGATTGGGTTATGAGTGCTCTGACCTTGTAAGTAGATCAATCCATCCTGGGATTCATAGAAGATGGCATTATTGGGAGTTAGAAACTGTAGAAGGTGGGTCTCAGTTGGAAGTGGTAGGTCACTGGGGATGAACTCTGGAAGAGTATTTCTTGTCCCTGGGTCCCTTCTTCACTTTCTCTCTCTGCTTCATAGTCTTCATGAAGTAAGCAACCTTCCTCTGCCATTCCCTTCTGCCATCACGGTCTGCCTCACCACAGCCCACAACAATGGAGCCAGCTGACTACGGACTGAAACCTCTGAACATGAGTCAGAATAAACCTCTCCTCTTTCATCTGTTTTTTCTCAGGTATTTTGTCAAAGCTACAGGAAGCTAACTATTATAGGGACAAAAAAAATAATGCAAAGCAAAGTGAAAACATTTCTACTTAATTGTGTAGGCACCGAATGAAAAAGAAGTGAGAGAATCATTGCATTTGACTTGAAAGCTAGGGATGATTCCAACTGGACTGCGAATGGTATGTAATAGTTTTAAAGGTGGGAACATGAAACCCTATGGAGGGAAGAGTAAGAATAAACATAGGGAAGTTTTTATTCTCAATTCTGTGCTCCATTTTTTTGGTGAACAGTGTAACTATTATAATACAGTGCATACAGAGACATGTTGGGCAGTGGGGCCAGAATAGGTAGCATTCAGCACAAGAAAGGTCTCCTCCACTTTTCATGAGATTAAACTGGACCCACCTAGAAGATGTAGATAATCTTCCCACTGCACTGTCCTTAACTGAATCTCATCTGTACACTCTCATCTATACATTATCCTTAACTAAGTCTCTTCTGTACACTCTCATCTGTACAATTTTACATGTCAAGTGATATTCATAGGTTTTGAAGATTAGGATATGAATGTTTTGGGGGTGGGTAAAGAGAGCATTATTCTGCTTACCATAGGTATCTCAAATCATGAAGGGACTTTGGAAAAAATATATTTGAGACTTGGTAATATGGAGTATTATTCTAATGATAGCAAATGTAATTAAAACAGGTCAGAGTGGATAGTTTGAAATAATCAGATCTAAATATTATTGGAAGATGTGACCTCAAAGACAATCTAACTATTTGAATGATTGGTGAGCCCTTGTATTAACCTGTGTATTTACTACTACTGTTTGCAAACAAATCAATGTGTAAGATTTACAATTTAATCTTTAATTTTGGTCTTGGTTTTCCTTTCCTTTAATACCGTTAGTGATATAAATGTCATTCTGAGTATCTTTGAACTAGCAAAAGAAAGTGTTAATAATACCTTTGTTTTTTAAAGAAAAAGTCAAAAACCTAATAGATAAATTGTGATATTGTTAAAAATCCAATTTATGAAAAAAGACTCTCAAAAAGACATTTTCATTGACTAAAACAAAGACATTTGGTTGGAATATGGCTTATTCACCCACCACAGTCATTTTTAGGTAAAAAATTTTTAAGCACCAAAGTGATACAAAGAATTTACATGTCTTTGTTGCTTAATTAATTGGTTAAGCAGATTTTATTAAGGGTCTGCTAAATGCTACTTAGCAACTGTGACAAAAGCAGTAAACAAAACAGGCAGAAATCCCTGATGTTATGGAAAGAAGTGGAGATGAACGTATAAGAACTGAACGAATTAAGTAGTATTTTAGTCAGTGATAAGTGCTAAGGGAAAAAAATGAAGTGGTAACATAAAATTGTAGGGGAGATGAAATTTCTGCTTGTGAAAAATCACTGAGAAGTGACTACAGGAAATGTAGATGTGGACCCCAATTTTCACAGTAGGACTCTGAAGCTTAGCCTACTCCAAATGACTGGTACCAGTTCTTCTGTCCCCTGAGGTCTTTACTCATCTACTGCAACTGCCAACCACCTTAAGGAACACTGGGAAAGTCTGCGGGTCAGCAAACATGGGTGATATGCTCCCTCCACCCTCCAGGATCTTATACTGGGGGAGACAGGGCTTAGACTGTCGTAATCTGAGGTCACTAAAACTATACGAGAGGTCAGTGATACCTGAGATGTGCTTAAGCATGAGTTCCATTTATCTCTCAAAATGGCGAAGAGCCAGAAAATTGTTCAATCTACATAATTCTCAAAACAGTTCTTCAGAGGAATAGCTGCTCACAGCTGCTTTTTGATTTTTTTTCCTTTCTGTTCTTATGCTATCAAGCAAGAACCTAAAGCAAATGAGGGAAAAGGCCAGTGTCCTCAGAGCATCTTGTCCACCTGCATTATTGGCTGCCTGTGAGTGAAGAGAGGTCTCTGTCTTGGCTGCCTCTGGTGAGTTGTCCTCCACACAGGGCAGGCTGCACACGTACACTGGTAGCCAGAAACTGCTGTTGGGAAACACAGGAGCCTTGTCTGGAGTCTTTTTCCTTATGTCCTTGCCTGTCAGTCAGTCTCTAGCCACCTGTGTTCCTTCCATTATGTTTTTGTTCCTTGTAATAAAGTGGTTTTTCTTTCCTTAAGAATGAGCATAAAGATACCCAGAAAATAAAGCCAGGTGCCCATTTGCAAGCAAGCAGATGAGGCATCCCAGCCTCTCTTGCAGGTTTCCCAAGAGGAAAATGCCGCTGCTGACATGAATAGCAGAGGCCAGACAATGATTCTTAGGGAAGATAAACAGCCTGTGATTCCCTCCTGAGGGCTCCCACTCCTCTCCTCCATGACCGATCCTAGAGCAAAAGGTCACGGGGATAATTCTGCACCTGCACCCTGGGAGGGCCTTACTCAGTCCTCAATAAAAAGAGCTCCTCCGTAATTGATGCTAATTATTATTGAGCCAAATGCATCCTTTCATTGAGGGGCAGATGGGAGTCTCTGTCACTGTCAAGGCCATTATACCAAGAGCAAGTTGAGAATTCTTTGCACAGATGTACATATGCCCAAGAAATCCCCAGTGTTGTATATAGGCTGTTCATAAAGAATATATCATCAGAATTTCTTCAGCCCTGTAATGAGATGTTCAGGGCCCAGGTGAATGACAAATGCTACCCAGTACTCAGGGCCAGAATATTGAGCGGAGAGGCATGATTTATTCATAAGTGCTTGAACTCTACTGCTGGGCGTCTGGGTTGCTTGTGAGATCTTGCACCCTGCCATCTGTGCTCTGAGAGAGGTTAACAACAACTCTGGAGACCTTGGAACCCTCTGGAGATTTGCTTCCAAGGACATTCATCTGCTTTCTTGTGACTTTTATGGGAGGATTGGCCCAGTGAGGAGGATGAAGAAAGGAGGAAATGAAAGGAAATTCACCCAGCTGTAGAGCATGACTGGATTTAGCTAAATGCCAGAGTGTACCTGGGGACTTTCCCTTGACATTAACCACCCCTTGTTTTGGAGAAGAATTTAAAAGAAAGTTATTTTTTCTTGTTTCAATCCATCATTTTTTTTTCCTTTATCCCTCTTGGGTTACAACTTAATGTGTTTTAAAGGTCTCTCTTATATGCCAAAATAGCATTGCAAAAGTATACCATGATAAATTGTACTCATGTTTATAACTTATTCCCAGCTTTTATTTTACCTTTGTATTTGTAAAGATACAGCTATACTTCTTAAACCCACTATTACTGGAGGAAGAAAGATCTACTTCTTTACTCATGTATCAGAGAATTACTGTACTCATGCTATTTTCAGGGCATTTATTCTGGGTTCTAATTTCTCTCTCTCATCATTTTCCCCCCCTTCAGTTGTTTGAAGATGTAGCCCACTATCTTCAAAGCTTGCACTGTTTCCAGTGAGAACTCTCAAGTCATCCTTATCTTTGTTCCTCTGTATGCAACATGTCTTTGTTTATTTTGCCTGGATGTTTTTTAAAATTTGAGTTTAATTTAGATTACAGGCAATTAAATTGTGTGAGACCTTGGTGTAATTTCTTGAAGTTTCTTGTCCTTGAGTTTGTTGTACGGTTCTATGAGTTTTTCATTTTTTATGAAATTTGGGAAATTTGGTATTTCTTGACTATATACATTTGTGTATGTTAATTTACAAACTTAATTGTTTGTAAACACACATTTGGGTTAAAATAGACTCCTGGAAGTTCTGTGGGAGGATAGGATGTGGTTACCAGATTGTGAGGATTTTCTCCCAGTGTGAGTGGTCCCTATTTATTCTGTGCTCTTAAACTAGTTGGGGTACAGTGATGCTTTGAGGAATATATTTATTCACATATATTTTGGGAATCTTTTTTTAGGGGGGGACAGGCACCAGGGATTGAATTTAGAGACACTTGACCACTGAACCACGTCCTCAGCCCTATTTTGTATTTTATTTAGAGACAGGGTCTCACTGAGATGCTTACAACCTTGCTTTTGCTGAGGCTGGCTTTGAACTCACGATCCTCCTGCCTCAGCCTCCTGAGCTGCTGGGATTACAGGCCTGCACCACCACACCCAGGTATTTTGGGAATATTTCTTAATGACAAAACACACACTTCCAAAAGTAGTGTATTTATCGCTTTAGTATGAGCAAGCTGAAATAGGGTTACTCTCCTTGTTACATTTTTTCCTGGTCTCCTATGGAGGGTGAAGTTTCTTCAGACTGTACAATTTTTCCCCAAGCTCCATCGTAAGTGTTAAGATACTGTCCTTCAAGGTCACTCACTTATTATGGATCCAGACTTTCTTTAGAGTAAGTTAAAGAAAGGATATTTGGGGAAACCATATCTGCTGCTGAACACTTATATAAGCGACATTAGAGGGGCCAAACTGGCTTAATTAATCAGAATATGGTACCTTCACTACACTGGTTATGACCCATGATCCTCCTCTTTATGGACTCTGACTGTTGTTTTTATGTGAAATTGCTTTTAACAGCAGTTTCCTTATCTCTGTGTTTTGGGCTGTTGTTTTCTCTGGTTTTGTTTCTCTGACATTCTGACGTCATCGGCTTTCTGTCTTTAAAAAATTCCTCAAAATTTCCCAGGAGCTGATGGCATTCTTCCTGTTTGTCACTACTGGTGAGGGGGTATTTCTTGAAAAACATTTAAGGAGATAGGAAAGATGGATTTATGAGCACAGTCATCATCTTGCTATAATCTTTACCTGAAAAGCTTTAGTTTTAATAATTGAATGAAAAAAATTTTAATGATTTAAATAAATTTTTGGAGAATAGTTTTTCTAAATGTGTCCCCAATTTTCAGCTTATTTAGAATCTGTGATCCCTTTTACATGGTTGCCTTATGGAAATTCTCTTATCAGATATCACAATAGGTTAGTATATTGAAAATGCTAGTTAAGAAGGAATAAAAAAAAATATATGTGCATACATGTTATTTCAGTGTAGCTTTATATACATACACATTCTTGTGACATTCGTTGATTAAGGGCTCTCTCTCTCTCTCTCTCTCCTCTTTTCTTGAATATAGATATCCTGTTAGAATTCTGATTCAGTGGCCTTGCGTAGACCATCTTCATCATATCATCTGTGTTTTCTACTAAAGTGACAAGAACTTAAAGCCATCAAAGTGGAACATTCTTGAACATCTTTATTATTTCCATCCCTTTATCCCAATTATTCACCCCATTGTCTGACTCACATATATTTTTCAGTGATATTACTGATTCTCTTTATCATAATACTTTAAAACAGGTTTTACTGAAATGACTGTCTTTGTGCTTACATTTCAATTGTTTATGTAATATTTAAATTATATAGTTATAATGAGTGCAGTAGGCATACACAATTTGGGAACTAAGATGCCTTATTTATGTATTTACTTCTTTGCTGTGCTGGCTGGTAGTCTAACCCAGTGCCTTGTATGTGCTAGACAAATGCTTTCCCACTAAGCTATTCCCCAATCTTTTTTAATTTATTTATTTTTAAAATTTGAGATAGGATCTCACTAAGTTGCCCAGGCTGGTTTCAAACTTGTGATCCTCCTGCCTCAGTTTCTCAAGTAACTGGAATTACAGATATGTTCACTGTTCCAGGCTTAAAATAACTATCTTATTAGCATACAATTTAACTGGTAGGTTCAAAAGTGCAAGGACAGGGATTTCAACTATGAGCATCAGTCTATGTTTAAGAAGGAAGTGGGCTCTGATTTATCTGATGTTAAATGGACACTAGTATAAAAGACTTTATTATAAATACATCATCATCCCTTGTTCAACAATAAACTTCTACAATTATTTGTCCCCTGGGATATAGGGATCAGTGTGATAAGAAAAGATAAAAATACGTACAATAGAATGAAATTAAAAGGTCAGAGACAGGTTAATGTATGCATGTATGATAACTAGAGTACCATAAACAATAGAGAAAAGACTATTTTCTTAATAGATGATATTGAAAATATTGATTCATTTTATGGAGAAAAAAGAAAATGTACTCCACCTACTGCCACATACAATGGTAGTCACCAGATCTATTAAATATCTAAATATGAAAGATAAATTTGGAAAGTTAATAAAAGAAAATATGAGAGACTATCTTTGTGATTAAGAGATGGTGTGGGGAAGGACTTCTTAAAACTTCAAAAGGTATAGATCATGTCTCAATTTCTAGTTGCCCTTCAACAAATGAATGAATAAAGAAAATGTGGTATATATACACAATGAAATATTGCTCAGCCATGAAAAAGAATGACTATAACATTTGCTAGTAAATGGATGAATCTGAAGACTATCATGCTTAGTGAAATAAGCCAATCCACCAAATCCAAACTTTGAATGTTTTCTCTGATATTGAATGCTAACACACATCTAGGTGGGGAAGGGAGGGGAAGAATAGAAATTCAGTGGATTGGGGAATGAAGGGAAGGGAGGGGAGATAGAAATAGGAAAGAATGTAGGATCATCTAACATGACTTCCCTATGTACATATATGAATATACCAAGGCATGCGAATCTCCACATCACGTATATCCACAAGACTGGGATCCTAATTAGAAGAAGACATATTTCATGATTGTATAAATATGTCAAAATATACTCTATTGTCATATGTAATCAAAAAGAACAAATTAAAAAAAGTATAGGCCCTAAGATAAAATTTTGATTGTGTTACATCAAAATTATGCATTTCTGTTTAGTAAGAAATTTGATGGACAGCATAGAGGACATGTGGTGAAAAGGGAGAACATATTTCAAGTGTCTAAGTCTGGGAATGATGAGATACATAAAGAACTCTTGAAACCATCAACAAAACAAAACAAACCCCCCCCCAGCCCTCTCAATATGAAATGTATAGTGATGTAGAGAAGAAGAATCTCCAAAAGGATAGGAAGTACATAAGATGATTAGTTATCTGAGAAATACACACTAAAAACTGAGAAGTAAGTAATACCAAGTTTGGAGAAAGCATGGGTTGTTGACATTCTCCATATGATGTTGGCAGGAGAGTCACAGGTTCAGCCATTTTGGGCACTACTTGGACAAATTATGCATGTGAATTTTCTGTAACTTAGCAATGCATTTCATAGAAAATATTTATGCTTGTATGTACACATGCATAATTATGTATGTATACAAACATACATTATATACAAATGTATACTATATATAATGTATATACACAAAAGCTCTACAGAAGACTTGAAAATACATGCTTGTTGCTTCATTATTATGGTGGTAAGGGTTTGGAAGCAACCAGTAAATATCTTTAAGAGAACCAATAGTTGCACTCTAAAGAACATTATGCACAGGTAAACACAATGTATTAAATATACACATAGCACCATGAATGGATCTTAAAATATAGTGTTTAGTAGACAAATCAGACTATAATGCAGTACCACTTATAAAACTTGTGAAAACACATACACATAAAACAGGAAACAACTTGTAAGAACATATACTAGAGAGTGTGCACTACCACATTAAAAAGGTTGATTGTGGAATGAGAGAGAGGAAGTGATTGATTATACAGAATTTAAAGGAATTAATTAAATGAGTAAATAAATTGTTGAAACTAGATGGTGGGTAGTCTTGCAGGAACCAAGTGTGATAATGAACTCATAAGCAGGCTGAACTTAGCACTCCTCACATGAGATCTAAAATATTTACCAGAAAAGAAACTTTAATAAACATAAATCCGATACTCTGCGAGATCATGAGATAACTCAGTAATAAAAATAATAGAAGATAATGTAGTAATCAACTCAGGGTAGTTAACATTTCTATTTAGATGTCAATATTGATTTAATCTGCTAAGAGTTTATCATGTGAAAATGATGCCTGAGATTCTAAAATATGTATAGGAAATCCATAGTTTCTTTTTTTTAATACTTTTCCATTAGTTGTTGATAGATCTTTATTTTATTTATTTATACATGGTGCTGAGAATCGAACCCAGTGCCTCACACATGAAAGGCAGCTACCACTGAGCCACAGTCCCAGCCCAGGAAATCCGTATTTTTGAATGCCATAGTTCCTATATCAACTAGAATTTCCATTTAACTGCAAGACACCTGGAAAACAGTGGTTTAACCAAGACAGAGGTTTATTCTTCATTCACATAAAGAAGTCTGGAGACAAGCTAATCTGATATGGCATGGCCAAATGTCCCTGTGATGGTTAATTTTATGTGTCCACTTGACCAGACCCTGGGAAAGCCCAGATATCTGGTCCAACATTATTCAGCGCCTGTCTATAAGGGTGTTTGTAGATGAGATTAATATTTAAAGTATAGGTTGAATAAGTGAGATTGCTCTCCCTAATCTTTGCAAACCTCATGCAGTTGAAGGTCTAAAGAGAATAAAAAGGCTAACAGAAATTTCTGCTGCCTGACTGCCTCCAAGCACAAACTCTATTGTGTATTTTCATGATATATAATATAATAAATATACAGATTACATATGCAAATTGGTAGGTAGATAGATGGTAGAAAGATAGAAATACAGATTACTCCTATTGGTCCTGTTTCTCTGTAGAATCCTGATTAGTACAGTCATCAGTGTTCTGCCAATTGATCTGCTTTGGCCTTTTAAGCCTAGAGTTCCAGTCCTTACCTTTGTGCTCTAGGCAACAAGCCAAAGAAAGATGGAAAGACTAACATCCAGCCAAGTGAACTCACCCTGCAACTCCTGCTGTGTTGCACTAGTCAAACCATCTTTATCACATGCCATTTTCATCAAGAAGGAGATGCCCTTCTTCACCTTGATACAGAGCCATTCTCATTTTCAACTGAAAGCAGGATTCTTTTCAGGAAGATGAAAAGACTGATTATTGGCTAGGTCACCTTCCAGTCTCTGTCACAATTTATATCTTTTGACACATAATAGACATCCCATAAAAAGAAGTTGAATAAAAAATTTTAAAATTTCATAAAATTAACCCTTTATCATAGATGTAGAAAAACAAACTATGATCTTTGTATCCAATTACAAATGCCGTTAAATGATGTTTATGTACTAATTTTTTTTTTTTCAAATTCATCTAAAGGGTTAAAGAAAAATCTTCCTGGTGAACAACAGATAAAATTTAATCATAAATAAAAATTACATACATATATAAATAAAATTTCTAAATCAATTTTTTAAAATTGTTCTAGCATTTTTGAAAAGTTATCTATGTTGAAGTAGTTTAAATGTTATCACTTTAGTGTTGTGAGATTAATCGGCTAAGAAAAATCCTCTTTTTAAACCACTAAAACTTAAATTTCAGCCTGGCTCTGAGTAATCATAAAATATAAACAGGTGAACACTATTTCCCTATAAGTTTGATCTGCACAGATATATTCACTCTCAAAGCATAAAATACATACTTCTCGGGCATCCAAAATATAATATATATTTTTCAGTATTAATTGGTGACTAATTATGCTGAATTTTTAAATTTTTTAGTGTTCAGGATATACTTTTTATTGTAATTACTTTATTTTATTTTATTTTTTAGTTTTTTTTTTTTTTCTGAGCAGGACAGAATAGCAAAGTCCTTGAGATAATGGTAATATTCTGTGTTCAGAGGAGAGGTGGATCAATACAGTAATTAATTTTTTATAATTATGCATGAGAAGTCAGTTATACTTACTCTCTCTCTCTCTCTTACACACACACACTGACTCCTACACATAGAGATCATAATGGTATTACTTTAAAGGTAAAAATGATCAAACTAAATAATTTACTCATGGCAAGGACAAAACTCATTTAACCAATGCAGAAATGACACTTTCTGATTTGAGAGAGTCCACAGGCAGGGCCACCTCCACTCCCACCCAGGAAGAGTTCCCAGTGTGAATGATGCTGATTGCTGATGTGCAGGTTCTAAAAGAAGGATCTCCAGGACAAAAGAATCCCATGGCAACAGGACAGTTAAAAATGACTTGGCCTTCAGGTGCCAAAGTCCTTTACCAGGCTGTGATTCAGCCCTTGGTATTAATAGTGGGAAACTGTGTTGTTCATCTGTCAATGTCAATTGTCCATCTTGCACATCCACTGGTCTGCATTTTCTGTCCCTATTCAACAATCAATGCCACCCTTACCAACTGTTCTGCATTGAGTATGAGAATCTGTGACATGAACTAGTCACTGCAATTAGATTATTGCTAGAATGAAGTATTAAAGCACATCATGATTCAGAAGGAGGTGATGTCATTTTGCAGAAAAATTCCTTATTTCTCAGAGGATCAACTTTCTGATTTAATCTTTGAACAATGGAATATAGATGTTAGTTTTTGACAACAACAGGCAATTAATTTTTCTACTTTGTAATGTATTTCACATTGGGAATAACATTTGAGTATAAGTAAAATTCTAGTGTTTGAGTCTGAATTACTTTGACTTAGCTCATGGGCTTTATTTATAAGACATGTATTAACAGTATTCCCCTTGTCCTTATTGCCCCTTTTGAAAATCAGTTGGCAAATTAGAAGCTACATCTAGTGAAAAAAATCAAACAAAAAAGCATAATTACTTATGATTTTATAATGCAGATCAATTTGATTACACTGTCATTGAGACTAGTTCTATACATATTTGATGGTAGAGACCTGATTTGAGATGGCAAAACTGATGTAAGGTAACTACAATCTATTGTTTTCTTTCACCATTTGGTCTAGAATTTGAAAGCAAAATAATAACTAAAATCCAACTTCATGAATGATTTTGGTTAAAGTTTGGAGCAAAGATTCAGGATTTTCTATTATTTTTCATGATTAGTGATATATTTTGAAATACCACTTCTATGGCACTATCCTAGCAAAAGCAGGTCAAATTCAGTGTTTCCTTACACATAGTCAAGTTTCACAAAAAAGTATTCAGATGGAAAGTGATAAGGCTCAGAGGGAAGTTGAAACATCCCCACTGCCAAACAATATCCCTAGCACCTCGGATTTATACTGTAGGGTTTTTCAGGGCTTTTCTTGGGATCCCCAATAACCCATATGTAACTTAACTATATGAATATTCCCTACCTAAGGAGTGATCTAAAAATATCCATCTTGTACCGGTTGTACAAAACAGCTACCTTAAAGAATCTCAGATTAACTTGAACAGTAAATCTTAGATAATTGTCATCCAGTCAATTCCTGTATAATTAGAATAGTAGCTCTGTCTACACTGGGGTGCCCAAGACTTCTTGCATTGCCCTCTGCCAGTGGGCTTTGTTTGCTTTGCTCATTCGGTCTCCCTGGACCTGACCTCTACCCAGAGCTGTTCAAAGTCCCCTTTAAATTGGGATCCTCCTTTAGTAGCCCTTTCCTCTTGGGCAGTGTATCTAAAAGTGTGGACCCCAGACCAGCACAAGCATCATCTGAAAATTATTATTAGAAAGGCACATTTGGAGTTTCTGCCACAGACTCTCTGAATTACATATTCTGGAGATGAGGAGCCATGATACAGATCCTGTTTTAAATAATCCTTCATGTGATCCTGACACCCATTAAAAATTGAAAAACACTGTTTTCTCTTGTTCTCATCAGTGGCTAGAACCTTTCAGAAACTTCCATACCTTTAACAGAACTTTCTGGGGCCCCAACTTTTATCTGTAGGCATAGCCTTACTTTTAAAAGAATATCTTTATACTTATA
>NW_025999842.1:32019551-32037356 GCF_001458135.2 Marmota marmota marmota | reverse complement strand
TGGGGGGCGGCTCTGCCCCTCAGCAGGCCGCTGGGCCTGCTCTGTGGATGGTCACAGTTCCCTCTACCTTGCCGGCGCAGGGGGAGGGGGCGGCTCTGCCTCTCAGCAAGCCGCTGCTCCTCTTCTGCTGGTGGGTCGCAGGCCCGCCTACCTTGCAGGAGTGGTTGGAAGCTCTGTTCAGCCGTGGGCCACTGGGCCTTTTCTGCCGGTGGTCACCATTCTGCCTACCTTTTAAATATCTTTATACTTATACATAGTAGCTGGGTTTGGGTTCATCCCAACAAAATTATACATGCAAGAAATTCTGTTTCAGATCATGATCCCCCCTTCCCCCTCCTGTTTACCCTCCATTACCCATTCCCCTTCCTTTACTCTATTTCCTTTTGTTCATATATTTATATTTGAGTTGGTTCTTTTTACTTATTCATTAAGGTAAAGTTCCCTATCATGCATTTATATATGCACATTACATGATTTTTAAAGAATTCATTCTGCAAATGTCTCCCCTGATTCTGCCTCCTGATCTCCTTCTTCTTGAGTACTGGTCTTTCCTTTACATTTATGATATCCTATCCTTCCCTCCTGCTTTCCTTTATTGTACTCTACCTTCCGCATTTGAGAGAAAACATTCAACATTTGAGTTTCTGAGTTTGGCTTATTTTGCTTAGCAGGATATTCTCCATTTCCATCCATTTATCAGCAGGTGTAATGATTTCATTCTTCTTATTGATGAGTAGAACTTCATTGTGTATATATAACATAATTTTTTAATCCATTAATTTGTTGAAGGGCACCTGGGTTGATTCCATAATTTAGCTATTGTGAATTGTGCTGCTATAATCATTGAGGTGGCTGTAGTGCTATGATATGATGATTTTAGATCTTTTGTGAAAATACTAAGGAGTGGAATAGCTGGGTCATATGATAGTTCTTCTACTCCTAGTTTTTTGAGGAATCTCCTTAGTGCTTTTCAGAGTGCTATACTAGTCTTCAATCCCACTAAATGTACAAGTGTACCTTTCCCCCCACATCCTTGTCAGCATTTATTATTTTTTATATTCTTGATAATTGCCATTCTGATTGGAGTGAGATAAAATCTTAGTATAGTTTTGATTTGCATTTTCCTTGATTGCTAGAAACTGAACACATTTTCAGATGTTTTGGCTATTTGTGTTTCTCCTTTTGAGAAGTTTCTATTTTGTTCTTTTGCCCATTTATTGATTGGGTTGTTTTTTTTGGTGAAGTTAAATTTTTTTTGTATATTCTAGATATTAATCTCCTTCTTAAGGTATAGCTGGTCAAATTTTTTCCCATTTGGTAGGCTGTCTCTTGACACTCTTAATCATTTCCTTTGATGTGCAGAAGCTTTTTAGTTTGATGGCCTCCCACTTATGATTGTTGGTTTTATTTCTTGCACTTTGGGAGCCTTGTTTAAGAGGTTGGTGACCTTTATGATGGAGCGTTAACCCTATGTTTTCTTCTACCATTTACAAGGTTTCTGGTCTAATTCCTAAGTCTTTGATCCATTTTTGCTTTGAGTTTTGTGTGTGGTGATACATAGGGTCTAATTGCATTTCTCTACATATAGCTATCCAGTTTTCCCAGTACAATTTGTTAAAAAGACTGTCCTTTTTCCAAAATATATTTTTGGCACCTTTGTCAATTATCAAATGACTGTAGATATATGGACTTGTCTCTGTGTCTTCTTTTCTGTTCTATTGATCTTCATGTCTATTTTATGCTAATACCATGTTGGTTTTGTTCCTATAGCTCTGTAGTATAATTTCAGATCAGTTATTGTGATGCCTCCTGGGCATAGCCTTACTTCTTAGCTTCCACAAAAAACAGAATTATTTGTTCTTTACTTCAAAGGTGGTATCACAGTTAATTCTTTTTTCTTTTCAGTCTTTTATCACTAAAATCAACTTACCCTCTGTAACTAGAATGCATTGTTTCATTACTAGACTTATTGAAAATTTTGAGTATATATTTGATTCTTTTATTTCATTTTGCTGAGAATTATATCTTTTTTCTCTTGTTTATCATTGAGTAGTGACAATCTGCCTGATATTTAAATTAAAAATAATTTTGATTGTCTTGCAATTTTAGTCCATCTTTAGTCAAGAAAGCATTTAAAATTTTCTATGATGAACAGATCATTTATTTTTACTTATGGCTCCTGTACTTTATTTATTGAAAAATGCTCATGTACTTTATTCTAGTTCTTGCAGTAACATTACTTCATTTAAAATTTAACCATTCTAAACTGGGGTTTGAGCATTTTTTTTTTTCATTTTGGTACCAGGCATTGAACTCAGGGGCACTTGACCACTGAGCCACATCCCCAGCCCTATTTTATATTTTATTTATAGACAGGTCTCACTAAGTTGCTTTAGTGCTTTATGGTTGCTGAGGTTGGCTTTGAACCCTCAATTCTCCTGCCTCAGCCTTCCAAACTGCTGGGATTATAGGCATGCACTACCATGCCCAGCTTGAGCATCTTAAAAGAAAACATTTTCTTATATTTAAGGACAGCAACATCATCCCAGTAATAAAAATTCTCTGAAATTTTCCTGGTTATACTGTTCCTAGTCTCCCTCTGCCCCTTTTTTAGCACTCTCCCCATACAAAATATGTGACAGAAACTTATCCCAGGAATAGTTCAAGTTTACATTTAAAGATCATATCCATCCTGATCATTGGCACAGTAAATTCATTTGGAAATACAATTATCTATGGTGGAAAGAGACCAAACTGGTGTTCTTGCATTCACCTAAACCTGAATAAACAGATCAAGTACCTTCTCTTGATTTTTTTCTAAGAAGTCAAATAATGCTACTATTACTATAGATCATAGGCAACTGGCTTACCAATGGATCCTCCCAGTGTGGTCCTCTTTCTGCTCTTTCTCTTTTGATGCTAATACTTTTGATTTATTGGAAAGTCATTTCTAGATCTTATAGGGGTTCCTTCCAATGACTATCTAAATCCCCTTTTCTATTGAATATTTGTATTAACTTATTAGTTTATTCATTAATTATGATCATGAAGAACCTACTTATGGCAATCAACTGGGAAATATAAGTTACATGGATATGTCAGTTACACAAATCCCAATGGCAGAGATCTTGTCTTCATGGACTTTCACCTCAAGACTATTTGTGATATATGGAGTACAGTGTGTGTGTGTGTGTGTGTGTGTGTGTGTGTAGAATAATGGAATGTGTATAAGGGAATTAGTTGAAAGTATTCATTGATTTGAATGCAGCTATTCTTTCTTTCAGATTATTATTATTATTATTATTATTATTATTATTTGCTTTTAAAAATTAACAGGCTTCATTTTTTAGAATAGTTTTAGGTTTGCTGATAGTTGGAACAGAGAGTACAAAAAGTTGCTGAACACATCTTTTCCCCCAACAC
The DNA here is from genome assembly GCF_001458135.2 of Marmota marmota marmota. Lineage (NCBI taxonomy): Eukaryota > Metazoa > Chordata > Mammalia > Rodentia > Sciuridae > Marmota > Marmota marmota. Next base: position 32,033,933 of record NW_025999842.1, on the reverse strand, counting down.
CATACACATTTTTTTCTGCTACTAACATTTTTCATTAGATTTGTTATAAATAATGAGAGATGCATGTTAAGTAACCCAGTATTATTGTGTTCTGGTCTGTTTGGTTTTTAAAATTGAGTTGGTTTGTTTGATGTACATAGGTGCTCCATTGTTTGGGGCCTAAATATTTACAATTGTTATAGCTTATTGATGGACCATTCCCTTAAGTAGAATGGAATGACCTTCTTTGGCTCTTCTGATTAACTTTGTTTTGAAGTCCACTTTATCTGAGAATAGAAACTCCTGCTTGTTTATGAGATCCATGTGAATGATATGATTTTTACCCTATCCTTTTTACCTTCAGTTTGTGGATGTCTTTGCCTATGAGGCCAATCTCTTGGAAATAACACATTTGTTGGGTCTTGTTTTTTAATCCAATCTGCCAGTCTGTGTCTTTTGTTTGATGAGTTTAAGCCATTTACAATGTTATTATTGAGAAATAGTTTTATTCCCTGTCATTTTATTTTGATTTTTAATTCAAATTAGTTTCCCCTTTGAGTAACTATTCTTCTATTGTAGTTCCTCCTTTGCTGGTTTTCAATTTTATTTTCCATTCATTTTGTGTGAAATATTGTGTTGAGTATGTTTTATAATGCAGTCTAGTTGTGAACTCTTTTAACTTTTGTTTATTATGGAAGATTTTTATTTCACCATCAAATATGAAGCTTAATTTTACCAGATATAGTATTCTTGGTTGGCATTCACTTTTTTTCAGGGCTTGGTATACATTATTCCAAGACCTCCTGACTTTTAGGGTCTGGGTTGAAAAATCAGCTGAGAGTTGGATTGGTTTCCCTTTATGTCACCTGTCATTTTTTTTCTCCAGCAGCCTTTAAAATAAAGGTATCCCTTTATGTCACCTGTCATTTTTCCTCCAGCAGCCTTTAAAATTTTATTCTTATTCTGTAGGCTGGACATTTTCATAATGATGTGCTTCAGTGTAGGTCTGTTGTAATTTTGTATATTTGGAGTTCTGTAAGCTCCTTTATTTGATTTTCTATTTCATTCTTGAGGTTTGGGAGATTTCCAGATTATTTCATTGAAAAGATTCTTCATTCCTGTAGTTTGTATTTCCAAGCCTTCATCTATCAGATAAATCTTAAATTTAGCTTTTTCATGTTATCCTATTTTTTTAAACTTCTCTTTGTGTTCTATTAACATGTTTTCTCCATGATCAGCTTTGTTTTCCAGATTATATATTTTGTCTTTGTTGCCAGACACTTTGTCTTCCAACTGGTCTCATCTGCTGGTGATGCTTTCCATTGATTTTTAAATTTGGTTTATTGATTCTTTTATTTTGAGAATTTCCAATTTATTCTTCTATCTTCTTTTTTAATATTTACTTTTTAGTTATAGTGGATGCAATATCTTTATTTTATTTTTATGTGGTGCTGAGGATTAAAACTAGTACCTCATGCATGGTAGGTGAGCGCTCTACTTCTGAGCCACAACCCCACTCCCTCTATCTTCTTATTGAAATGATCTTTCATGTTTTGAAGCTTCTTTCTGATTTCACAACTTACATCATCTTTTATCTCATATATCAGTTTAACTATGAACTTCCTAAACTCCTCCTCTACGATTCATCCACTGTGATATCATGGATTCTCTTAATGAGGTATTTTGAATTGTTTGAAATGGTTTGTTCCTTGCTTTTTCATGTTGTTTGTATGTCTACCTCTTCATCAGTAAGAATCTGAGGTGGCAGAGCTTCTGCTCTATGAATACTATGAATTTATAGTGTTCCTGAAGATTTCTAGTACTTCACATTTTAGGAGGAGATAAATAATAACAACAATAATTCAGTCAATATTCACTGTTAAACTAAATACTTAGTTCCTATTTTGGCATCAACAATGTTGATTGGCGTTATAAACAGACATGGTATGGTAGGCACTTGCCAACAGTAGATATATTATGTTTATAAAAGTGTTTTCTATTTCAAAAAGGTAAAGAAGGAGAATAAAGAGAAGACGTAGGATGTAATAATTTAGAGCGAGGATGAAAAAGAGAGGTAAAAAAGAGTTAAAGGAAGAGTGAAAGAGAGAACAATAGAATTTAGCTGAAAGAAATGAGAGGAAGAGAATCAAGAGAAGCAGAAGAAAAACAATACAAAACAAACAAAAAACAGTATAAAGCAAAACTAAGGTTTACTAATCAAAAGCCATGTTCAAATGTCCATGAGCAGCACATAAAACTTAAAACAAACAAATAGTTCTTCAGGGAAGATTAACGGATTTTTTTTTTTTCTGTTGTGATGGTTGTAAAATTGTCTGTAATATTATATGTTGGTTTTCAGTCTCCAGTTGTCTGTCTTTCCTTTTTGTATTGATGTATATATTGACAACAGGGTAGTGGTTGGGGGTTGTCAGTTCCTTCTTTTTGTGAAATGTTACCTGTTCTCAGCTCCCCTTCTTAGCTGTATAAGGTGGAGTAAGTCGGAAGGTGTTTACTACTCCACTCAAAGTGAGGGGTCTCTGTAGAGTTCTGGGAAAGGGGTTTCCAGGGACAGAGCTCCTAGAGGAAGGGTTTGGGTCTAGCTAGAACCCCTGTAGCTTTGTGAAATGGTATTTGGTGAAACTTTTGAATCAGCACACCTCCAGAGCCCAGTTGCTTCTGGTCTGCCACTGGGCATCTGTACTGCTTGACTCTCCTCTGGGTTCTGCTTGAGTAGCAGAAGAACCAGTCCTTCACCCCCCTCCACCTCCTATGGCTCCCATATCTCAGCCACCTGGGCTCAGTCCCAAAGCACACATTCACTTTCCTGCTTCCTGATCAAGTCCCAATTGGCCCCAGCTCATTTTGTAAACTGCAAGACTCAAAGTGTGAGAGACATCCAGGATCTCCCAGGTCTGAGTTGCTTGAATTCCCCTGGGTACAGCACTCTCTACACCAGAATTTCACCTGTTTTTCTGGTGACCCACACTCTGGGTCATATGGCAGGCCTCGGCCAGGTCAGGTTTTGTGACTCAGCTAGAATTACATAGGTCTGGGCATTTGTGTTTGGAGTCAACTCACCTGCTACTGTAGCAGCTGAAAAAGATGGTGGCTGACCCTGGCCTGCTCTCTCTGCCTTTCACTGGGAGATGAGCATCCCTCTCACATGAAAACAAAGTGCAGCTTGCCCATTGGATCAGCTCAACAATGTCCCCAATCACCTCTTCACTTCAAGACTAACCTCAGTGCCACCCAAATTGCGGGTTCTCAGTCTCTCTCTCCCACCTGCCCACTGCGGATCTGCATCAGCAGCTGCAGGAGCCAGAGGTGAGGTTTTTCTTTCTTTGATTTTAAGAATTCTATTCTATCAAACCTTCTGTGTCCCTAGGCCAGTCCGAGTCTAGTATTAAATCCCAAGAGGATTTCTTTCTTTCTTTCTTCCTTTCTTCCCTTCTTTCTTCCCTCCTTTCTTTCTTTCTTTCTTTCTTTCTTTCTTTCTTTCTTTCTTTCTTTCTTTCTTTCTTTCTTTCTTTCTTTCTTTCTTTCTTCTTTCTTTCTTTCTATTTTTTTAGCTGACCTCAGAGAGAAGGCATTTGTCCTGTTTCCTAGTTTTACCCATGGAGTAGTTTGGAAAGTAAACTTCTCTACTCTGCCCTCTTGACCCCTCCTCCATTTCTATAATGTTTTGCCTTTTCTAGAATGCCATGCTGTTGGAATCATTCCAAATGTAAGGCTTTTCAGATTCATTTCTTTCACTTTGCAATATACTTTTAAGATTCCTCTATAAATTTTTGTGTCTCATTTATTCTTATCAATGATTAACTTACCTTTTATGGGTATAATTGGTTTGTCAATTCATCTATCAAAAGACATTATGGTTACTTCCAGTTTGGGGCAATTATGAGTAACTTTAATAATTTTTCATGCAGGCTTTTGTGTGTGTGTGTGTGTGTGTGTATGTGTATGTGTGTATACACACACGTGTGTGTGTACATAAATATGTAGTACTCTTTATTGTTTTAATTTTTAATTCTCCAAATAAATGACATTTTTAATGTAAATAAAGGAATTATGTATTAAGCTAATATTAACAATTTACATTAAAAATGTATGAGAAAATTATTAGAAATTATCAGTGTTTAGCAAGATTCATAATTAATATTTAGAAATCAGTTGTGTTTTTCCACACCAGCAATAATTAAAAGTATTTTAAATGCCATTTACAATAGCAATCAAAATATATATGGTACCTAAGAATAAAAGTAGGAAAATATATTCAAAACTTCATAGAGAAAGGAATAAAATTCTAATAAAAGGTATTAAAGATAAAAAATATGAAAAATGAAGTCACAAAATATTGGGAATCAGGTCATACAGAAAATTAAACATTGTTAAATATGTATTGTTTCATCATTTGTGTATAGGCAATACAATTTCAATTGAAATTTCCAAAGTGTTTTGTAATGATTAAACAAATTGACTTTAAAATCATTTTGTGGAAGAATAAGAGGGTTAGAATACACCTTTCTAGATCCCAAGATTTTAATAATGAGGTCAGGTTTTAGTAATGCAGTAATTAGGACGTTTGCTACTGGATGAATATAATATAGATTAATGAATAAGAATAGAGAGAAAATAAATAGAGAAGACTGGATTTATGGAAATGTTATAGGGGAGAAAACATTAAAAATGGAAAAGGGCAATAATAGATTGCTTATATAAGGAAATACTATGGGGAAAACTGTCTTAATGGGTGGAAAAGAAAAAATGTTTCATGTACAAAACTAAATTTGTGAGAAATAAAGTATATAAATGTGAAAAAGCAAGCATTTTAAACATTTGGAAGAAAATGTAAGAGACCATCTTTATAATGAACTAGAGAAAAAACACTCAGGCAAGATACAAAAGCATAAATCATAAAGAAAAGAATGATAATATATATAATTTTGAATCTTCAAGTTATTTTTTACTATAATTTACGTTAAGAGACTACAAGGACAACAAAAAGAGAATGTATTTGCTATTCTTATAAACTTTAAATAATTCTAAATACATACATGGGTCTTCTAACAGTAATTTTAAAACATACAACAGAAAAGTACAAAATATGTGATTAGGTAATCACACACACACACACAAAATCCCCAAATCACAGGAAGTTGCTCAGACTTACAGATTACCAGGAGAATGCAAATTTTGGAAAAATAAAACATATTCTTATGTTTTTGAAACAAGTCTGGCAGCTGGGCGTGGTAGCATATGCCTGTAATCCCAGTGGATCAGGAGACTAAAGCAGGAGGATTGCAAGTTCAAGGCCAGCCTCAGCAAGTTAATGAGACCCCATCTCAAAATAAAAAATACAAAGAACTGGGAATGTGGCTCAATGACAAAACATCTCTGAGTTCAATTCCCTGTATTCTATCTGACCAAAAAAAAAAAAAAGTTGTCAATACCCAGTGTTAGTGAAGACAGGATCAAACACTAAGATAAGATCGGTGGAACTGTAAAATGGTACAACTATATTGGGAGCAATTCAGAATTTTAGGACACTGTTCTTATGACTAAGGAATTTCATGTGCACATGTACAAAATGTTCCACTGTTCTTAATAAACATGTGTGCGATAACAGAGATTTAGCAAAACTTTGGAAACAATGTCCATCAGTAGGTGTTATGGTTTAGCTATGAGATGTCCCCAAAAGACAATGCAAGAAAGTTCAGAGGTGAAATGATTGGGTTATGAGCATAGGTGAAAATGATAGGGATTGACTTTGTGGTAACTATAAGCAGGTAGGTTGTGGCAGGTAGGATGGGCTTTCATCTGGGGTATATATTCACCTATGGTGAATGAAGTCTCTCTCTCTCTCTCTCTCTCTTCCTGGTTCCATTTTCTGAGTCACTTTCCTCCACCACATTCTTCTGCCATGGTGTTCTGCCTTATCTCAGGCCTAGAGCAATCAAGTTGGCCACCTATGGACTGAGACCTCGAAAGCATGAGCTCTGAGTAATCTTTTCCTCCTCTAAAATTGTTCTTGTCTGGTCTTTTGGTCATGGTGGTGAAAAAGCATACTAAGCAATAGAAGAGTATAGGTGTTTGGAGGTTCTTAAGCCATGCCCAGGTTCATTGATTTACTAGAAGGACTCACAGAACTCAGCAAACCATCCTCATGGTTGTGATTTGTTACAATGAAAGGGCACACTTTAAAACAATTAACACAGACAGGCACAAAAGTCAGAATCCAGGCACCAGGCGTGAGCTTGCACTTATCCTCTTCTAGTGGAGTTGTATGAACAGCACTTACTTCTCCCAGCCACAATGTGTGAAAACATACCCCCAAAAGTACTGTCAACTAGGGAAGCTTACCTGAGCCTTAGTGCCTAAGATTTTTATTGGACTTTGCTCACCTCAGCATGGGTGACTGCCCAAATAGCTGATTTTAGGCTGAACTTAGTCTCTAGTCTATCAAGAGTTCAACCAGATAATATGTGGTCCAAGTCCTCCACCTCCACCATAAATCACATTGTTAGCATAGACTATCCAGCATCATCTAAGGCCCCAGCTGAATAAGGATGGTTTTATCAAATAAGATGCTACAAAGGCTGGAAGGTACCTCTCAGGAAATGAGTAAGGAATAAAAATTTGAAATGTGCCATGTGTGTATAATCCAGACTTGCTGACTAGCCCTTTACTGCACAGTATGTAAATAAATTGTGCTATATTCATGAAGAGGAATGATATCTACAAGTATCAGTATGGATAAATCTTACACACCTAGCTACTGTTGAAAGAAAAAACAAAGTAGAAGAAAATAGGTACAGTGTAGACTCATCATATAAAGTTTAAAACCATATAAAACAGAAATATTACTAAAACTTGAAGTCTATTTTGAGAGAAATTGGTACTGTGTTATTTGTGAGGATAGTTTTTGAGTCTGAATGTTGCAGGTGGAGGAGGCATTTAGGATTGAGAGGCAGGGCCTGCTCATAGCTTTCAGAAATATGAACTAGAATAGAAGAAAAGAGAGAGATTTTAGACAGATTTCTCAACTTCACAAGTGTTATGGAGCTAGTCCTGACCCCAGCTGAAAATGAGTGGGCTAATAAGTGACACATTTCCATTGTGCTCCCAAATTACAGAAATTAAAGAAGCATTATATGGTGATAATTGTCCTAGGATTAAAGTTAAAATCCACTTAGAACCCTCTAGACTGAAGCCCCCAGTGAATTACAGTTGGCTGAGAGCCTAACTGGCAGATGCACACAGAGAGGGAAACTTGCATTTTGCACTGGAGCTTAGGGGAAGGCCTTCTAGGTTTGAAGGCCTGTAGCTGAGAATTCTTTATTTCTACAAACACCTGAGAGAGGGACAAAACAGTGTGGTCTTGGAATCACTAGAAAGGCAGAGATGTAGCACCCATCAACCACACAAAAGATCAGATCTTTCCTGAAAGTTGAAGTCACAGAACACACTCCTGTTAATTGCCCAAGCTGTTGTGTAAATAAATCTTAGGCTATTCTACCAAACAAGAATGACACAGTTCCTCTATTGAATATAGCAAAATTTATTTACATATTTTTCAGTAAAGGGCTATTCAACAAGTCTGGATTATACACACATGGCACATTATAGCGTGCTATAATTTTAACCAAATTTGGCATTGATGAAACATAATGGATCATAAAGTCATATACAGTTGCATCTAGGATATATAAATTCCATTTCTTAAACTGTTATTGTGTGTGTGTATAATCCAGACTTGCTGACTATGTGTGTGTTGGGTGTGTGTGTGTGTGTGCATGCTTGTGCATGCTTGAACTCAATTTTAATTTTCCTGTGACTAAGGCTGTAATTACATGGCTCCAGAAAAGGCTAATTAAAATTTCTAAGTCCAGGTTGTCTCAGCACCATGGCTGCTGATAATTATGATGCTGCCTGGTAGTAATAATGATAAAAATTAAGACACAGTGAACACTTATCATGTACCAGGAACTCTATTAACTACAAGTATTTTGCAATTTGCCACTCACTAATAGACTTATGAGGTAGTTACTCTTATTAACTGAACTTTACAGATGAGGAAACAGAGAAGTTGAACAATTTGTGCAGCTTTAAACACATGTCTGTCCAACTCTAAAGGTCAGACTACTGTTAATCACAATGCCTTGGTAACATTTTCCTCTTCTAAGCATTGCTATTAGCTTACAGGGCAACTTTAGTTTGCTAAATGTACCTATGGGAATATAAGAATATTCACACTGGACTATCTACTTCACACAAATTCTATGAGAATAAATGAAATATAGCCCTTAAAATATTCCAATTTTTCCAGAAAATTATGTATGTATATATGTATGTATGTGTGTGTGTGTGTGTGTATGTATATATATATATATATATATATATTAATCATTTATGTCCATATTGAACTCTTGTATCCTGTTGAGCACTAAGCAGAGTTCATGAGTGCTAGAAAGGTAACTATCTTTTGAAATGTTTCTTGTCACAGGACATCATATAAATTGCTAAAGATTTGCATTAGGATAGGGAGAAAGAAGATCCATAGCACTGACCTATAGGGGATGCAATTACTTGATCACTCAGAGGGCCTTGTTCTCAGCTCAGTATTATCCCCGGATTCTCATATCTAATCCTCACTATCAGGCTATAGGTTAAATTCATTTTCTTCATTTTATCACTGATAAAACTGAGGCACATGAGAGGAAAGGTGACTTACCCCAGGTCATGAATCTGGCTCCTATTCATGTACAACACAGACTTGCTTAATCGTGATCACCAATCCGAGAAACATTCTCCTGGTATGAATAGAACTTGGCTTCTAGAGTGAAGGTGAAAGCTGGACATAACACATGTAAAGATATAAATGCAGGGCTGGGGATGTGGTTCAAGCGGTAGTGCGCTCACCTGTCATGCGTGCGGCCCGGGTTCGATCCTCAGCACCACATACAAACAAAGATGTTATGTCTGCTGAAAACTAAAAAATAAATATTAAAAATTTCTCTCTCTCTCTCTCTAAAAAAAAAATAAAAAGATATAAATGCAATCCTTCAAAAAGTTGTATACTAAAAATAAAATGAATATATTGGTGATAGGTTGAATTAATCTCTTCATAATCTAAATTAGTAAAGAAAACCACATTTATTTTAGAAACTTGGGAATCAGGAAAGACTTTGCATATAAAGAAAAATCCAGTGAAACACTTTGTGGTAGAAAAGTAGCAGAGATTGTGGCTTTGGATCCTTGGGGAATGACCACAGGAGGCCTTGGCTTTCCTAATTAAGAAAGAAAACGAATGTCTTGAAAAGGCTTTTCCTCCACTCCTAACTCACCTACTCCACGTTGTCTCACTGCTTTTCTTTCATTTCTCACATTGCCTTCCTATCGTGACTTGTCCATAGTAATAAGGGTTTGACGTGGAAATGAAAGTTTTATTCTTATTTGCTGCCATTATATGTTCTACATTTATGAATTCATGTAACTATTTTTAAATCACAAATATATGCCAGGCCATCCTATGAGAACTAGGAATATGGAGTTGAACAAGCTAAATCCTGCCCACAGGGAGTGCATATCTAATGGCAAACATAGGAGAAAAATAAAAGATAAAGTCCCAGAAATTGATGAGCGCAGTAAGCTGAGAAATGGTGTTTGAAGCAGAAGGCACAGCCCATACCACCTGAAACAGGAAGAAACTTGATGGGTTTCTTGTACAATGAGATTATGGCATTAATTATATTATATCTGATTATTTACTGCCATGGCTGTCTCTATAAGTAGAATGTTAGGACAACTTGCTCATTTTTCATTCTTAGTAGCTAGCACAAAGTTTGAGATATACTTGGCACCCAATATTTAATAAATAGGTGAATTAAGACTCTTTCTCTAAAGGCTGTCCACTCACATGATGTTTTTGAGCTACAAAGGTCAAATGAATAATCTACTTACCCGGAACTCAGTGTCTCCTGAGATATACTACATTTTTGACTTTTTAAAAATCTTTCTGTTTCCACATATGAAAGCAATGATTCAAATCTTAAAGGAAAAGAGCATCATTCAAAACATTAATTCTATTTTATTCAGTTTTTTTCTTAATCTTTTCCCATCCCATTTAAAAGAACATAAATAGATAGCAATGAGACTGAATTTCAGGGAAAAGCTGTTACTGTTAAGTGCCAGCCAGATGACTGACACTAAATGGTGTATAGAAATCCTTTAGATAGATCTTGTAGTAACGAGCTCCTTAGGGAACATCCTCAATTAGGGTTAAGTTCTGTTACTGTGCTTAAGTACAGCATTGTTTCCACCCATCTACATGCAGAACTTCGTGCTCCAAATTCCTCTGGGTCTTGGACTCTATTTTTATCTATTCTATAATACAGTACATGGAAAACTCATTATTATTTTTTTTTTACAGGCTTCTAACACTAGTAACTATTGTAATGATAAGGATGCAGGGATACCATTCTCTTTATTGATAAAAATTACCTTTTTATCTTCCGTAATCTTTAGAAGGATTGGTTTGTGTTGTTTTTGTTTTTTTGGTATGTGATCATAGTCCAACTGCTCAGGATTCATGAAAACAAAACAAAACAAACAAAAAACATTTTCTTCATTGACAGTAATTTGAAAGGAAAACTTCATGTTTATGGTACATCTTTGCAGAGCTAAGTAAGCTTGTATACAGAAAGTCATAAAATAAGCTTAATAGACCCTCATACTGATGCAAAGTTAACACTGGTCACTTGGCAATTGGATAAAAAATTCAGCTCACAAAACAGCATTTTGGCTGCAATCAATGCTTATGAAAACCACGAGCAGTCTTTATAAACCCCGCTAGATTTGGCAACCCTGGGCCTCAGCTGTGACTCCTGAGTATAATAAATGCATTGGTTTGAATTCCCCTGTCTGTTGTATGTGAGGTTTGTCTGGAGCTCATTCAGATTCACGATGCACTTCAAGACAGAATTAAGAGAGGAACTGAAGGAAAGAAGAAACTCTTCCATTTCAAACCTTTTTATTGGAGCACAGACTTGCAAGGTGACGGCTGAACACAGGCAATTTTCAGAAGTTAAAATAACATTGCTGGCATCATTTCAGGTTACACCCATTCTGAATGACTAGACCTTATCAGAGCTGTACTGGGTGAAATCTTCACCCTTTATGAAAAGAGAATCATCTGGTCTTCTGTTTCTGAAACAGACTATAGATTACGCATTTACTTCTCCACAATTATAGCCATCTAATCCTCTGAAATCTTGGAAAGGATGCAACTAGGACAAGACTAACACACATCCATATGGAAGAGCTCAGTATTTCACAATCCCCTGTGTCCACTCACCAAAAGGTTACTATGAGTTAATGTGCATCACCGATAACCAATGGTGTGGGTATCAACTTGATATCTGGGAGAAGAGTTAGAACAGGAAATGCACACTATTGTTATCAGCTAGGTTCTGAATAAAGGGGACATTATTTGAAAAAAAAAAAAAAACAAAACTAGATTCCTTAGTAATCTTATCAATGGAACATGAACAGCTGTAATGCAGCTCCCCTTAAGGAGGCCTTTCTAAATCTATGAAAAGGTCATTATTTTTTACAGAAGAAAGAAAATTCAAAGCAAATTGGCTAGATTTTAGCCTGAAGCTATGAATACAAGGGCCAGTGAAGCTCTCCTTCTGTCTCCTGGGCTCCCAAACCCAGTTCCCAACTCCTCTTGCCAGCCCAAGAGAAGCTCTGGTGTTGAGTGGAGAAGGAGGGAGACGTGCCCAAGGCCCTGACTCACCACTCCTTATTTTGTGTACTTTTCTTCTAAGAGTGGCTCAAAATGTATTCTAGACATTCTTGAACCTTTTTTTTTTAAAGTGTTAAGCTAAATGTATTGAAGAGTAAAAGAGCACCACTTTTGGATTTAAGAGGCTAAGGTTCTCATATTTAACTAGTCTGAGCTTTTTTGTGTGAAAACTGGAGATAATATTGGCTCAGATCAAGAAGTGGTTAGAAGAGTCAATGTGAGATAGGTATGTTGTGAACTGCAAAGTGCAACAAAAAATCCATCTTTATTACTGTCCTTTCCAATCAATAGACCAGCAAACGCATAGCATAGCATGTGACTCAGCCATATTCAGTTTCCTTTGTGTTTTAATTCTCTACTTCCTGTAATATTATCATTTCTCCCTCATTCCATTTCAATTTTATACATTTAAGCACACTTTTCATAAATTGTTTTACATCCTATGACTCATAGGATGTTTTAGAATTATTTCATCCCATTCTGATTATTCTTGCCCCTTTTATGCTTCATAATTGACTGCTTGGCTAAATATTGTCTTGCATTATTCAATAGGTTTGAATTGGTCATGTAGTTTCTTCAATAATTTTGCAAACTCTGGGTTATTTTATTTCTAGTCTGCTGAAAAGAATGTGAGCTTAAAATGGTATTAGGCAAATATGATTTCTGTGTCAGAATGGTTTGCCACAAGTTAGGTTTAGCTATTGTGATCTAGAACCTATATGTGAGCCAGATACATGGCACATGCCTGTAATCCCAGTGGCTCAGGAGGCTGAGACAGGAGGATTTCAAGTTCAAAGTTGGGGTCAGCAACTTAGGGAGGCCCTAGCAACTCAATGAGACCCTGTCTCTAAATAAAATACCAAAAAGGGCTTGGGCTGAGGATATGGCTCAGTAGTTAAGTACCCCTGGGTTGAATCCCCAGTACAAAAAAAAAAAAAAAAAAGGCAAATAAAACCATTGTGTTGACCTTTGCATACTATGCTTGTTGTGCCATGATTGGTTTACTATGTCCCAAGCTTTCCTCCTTATAATATAACCACATCCTTATTCATCTTGTATTTGCCACTAGGATCTTGACTATTTTAACTGACTCAACTAAAATATATTTGAATAAAAATAACTTTTTTATGATGTTCAAGCAAAACAAATTAGAATATTAAGAAAGATATTTAAATCTAGAGTCGCTAATACAAAGAGATAGATAGGAATGATTTCCCTTGTTTCTTTTGATTCAATCTTATGTTACAAAATTGGATGTGAGGGAGGATTGTCTTCAGTTATAAAAAATGATTTATTGCCAAAGCAGAACCAAAAAAAATAAAGTTTCTCTGTGTCCATTAAGCAGCAAAATATTGCATATAAAGCAGTATTATTGGAAAGAATGCTCTGAGGAGATTTTGTTTCATTTGTCAGTGTTGCAATCATGTCTGTTTGCAATGAGTGTGGTTGTGGTTACCCAGAGGCCTATATTCAATGGCTCCCTGGAAATTAAAAATGTTGAACTGGAATTACTTTTGTTTTTTTTTCAGCAGGATCCCCAGGCACAAATACTGCTATTGACTTCTATCAACTTCTAGTCCCTGTTCAAGCTTTTGAGTAAATCTGCAAATATCATATAGTTGCCATTTTTGGTAATTGTGGAGCCTCAAAATGCTGGAAAGAGGCAACACTTAATAACACACATTACAAAAGCAGGATAACTTCGGCAATAAAAACACTACTTAAGGGGCACCATTGTAAAGGGAGCTGCACAGTGGGATACCCATATTAATCAGAATAGATTTAGTGTACATACTTATGCCAACTGTAAAAACATTTGTAAACAACAGCAGGACAGGCAATGTGTTACACCGGGTGAAAAACTGAAATAGGGAACAAAACACACTCTTAATAACATTCAGTCATAATTCTGTCTCTTACAGGATGATCTAACTCGATGACTCTATCAAAAGCATCACCTGTTTTCCACTCCAGTGTATTTTGGTAATGAACCATGAAAAAATTATCCATATTCAGTTTTAATTGAATTTTAAACATTAATATGGTGCCATGCATATAATCTCATGCCAAGTCTTTAACTTACTTGATCAAATAGATTGAATTTCTATGATTTTTAAAAAGCATTTTTATTCTTTTTATTCATTCTTTTTAGTTATACATGACAGTAGAGTATATTTTGACATATTTATAAAAACATGGAGTACATGTTATTCTAATTGGGATCCCAGTCTATGGTGTATTTATATATGTACATAAGAAAGCTGTGTCAGATTAATTCCATTTTCTTTCTTTTTTCTGTCCCCCTTCCCACTGAACTTCTATCCCACTCCACCCCCTGCCCACCTTGCTGTGTGTTAGCATCCACATAACAGAGAATATTCCACATTTGGTTTCTTGGAATTAACTTATTTGACTTATGTTTAAAAATGTTCAAGAATACTTCATCTCAAAATCCTAGAAAAAGAAGAGCAAAACAACAGCAAAAGAAGTAGAAGGCAAGAAATAATTAAAATCAGAGCTGAAATTAATGAAATCGAAACAAAAGAAACAATTGAAAAAATTGACAAAACTAAAAGTTGGTTCTTTGAAAAAATAAA
>NW_025999842.1:32003520-32018295 GCF_001458135.2 Marmota marmota marmota | reverse complement strand
CTTGGAAAGCTGGGAATGGAAACACCATTTGACCCAGCTATTCCCCTTCTTGGTCTATTCCCTAAAGACCTAAAAAGAGCATACTACAGGGACACTGCTACATTGATGTTCATAGCAGCACAATTCACAATAGCAAGACTGTGGAACCAACCTAGATGCCCTTCAATAGACGAAAGGATAAAAAAAAAATGTGGCAGTTATACATATACCCAGTCCTTTTAATTAATTTATTTATTTTAATTTTGAGATAAGTTGCTAAGTTGCTAAGGCTGACTTTGTACTTTAGGGATTGGCTAGCTTCACTTAGCATAATCTGTTCTAATGCCATCCATTTCCCTGCAAATTCTATGATTTTGTCATTTTTTAATGCAGAGTAATACTCCATTGTGTACTTGTGGTCCTCCTGCCTTAGCCTCTGGAGTCCCTGAGATTACAGGCATTCACCATGCCTGGCAATAGTGCCAATTGTATACAACTTTCTTAAAAAACAAATGCCAAATGTTTCCTTTGATATAAGGAGAGTAACTAAGAACAGAGTTGGGAGGAAGAGCATGAGAAGAAGATTAACATTAAACAGGGGTGAGAGGTGGGAGGGAAAAGGAAAGAGAAGGGAAATTGCATGGAAATGGAAGGAGACCCTCATGGTTATACAAAATTACATACAAGAGGAAGTGAGGGGAAAAGGGGAAAAAAAAACAAGGGGGAGAAATGAATTACAGTAGATGGGGTAGAGAGAGAAGATGGGAGGGGAGGGGAGGGGGGATAGTAGAGGATAGGAAAGGCAGCAGAATACAACAGACACTAGTATAGCAATATGTTAAACAGCGGATGTGTAACCGATGTGATGCTGCAATCTGTATACGGGGTAAAATGGGAGTTCATAACCCACTTGAATCAAAGTGTGAAATATGATTTGTCAAGAACTATGTAATGTTTTGAACAACCAACAATAAAAATTAAAGAAAAATAATGTTCAAGATAATACTTTGTCTCTTAAATAAAATTCATCTTTAAACATTAGCATATTACATGTACATGGGTGTGAATTTGATGATAAGAAATTTCCTGGTGTATGTGGATAACTCAGGCATATGGTTTTGCAGTGGAAAACAATAGGAATACTTAACTTCCTTTCAAAAAGCCACAAGTGAACTATGGATGCTCTGGATGCTCAGGAATGATGAGTGATTTCTTCATGTTATAAGAAACAAGGGTTTGCAGCAATCTCAAAACTGTATGTGAAAAAAAGATTTTTGTCAGTAGTGCCTTGATATTCATATAATAAAATTAGTCTTTAAAATTTCTCCAAAATTAGCTAAATAATGGTTACTAAGTATTTTCAGCTTTTTAAAGAAACATCTGTCTTTTAATATGCTATGAAAGCTATAGCTTTTGCTATAGCTAGCTTTTATTTCTTCATGATGTCATATATATATGCATATATACATATCTGCATATGTTATATGCACATATATGTGTGCGTGTTTTAATCTTTATAATTTTATCGTGTCAATGTCCCTACCTATTCCAGTCATCAGCAGTAGGAATCACATTTATTGTCAAATTTACTTTAATTGGGCTGGGGATGTGGCTCAAGCGGTAGCGCACTCTCCTGGCATGCGTGCGGCCCGGGTTGGATCCTCAGCACCACATACAAACAAAGATGTTGTGTCCGCTGAAAACTAAAAATAAATATTAAAAATTCTCTCTCTCTCTCTCTCTCTCTCTCTCTCTCTCTCTCTCTCAAGAAAATTTACTTTAATTCATGTTCTCTCCCTTCAAACTACAAAAAAAAAAAAAATTCCAGTCAACTATGATGTTATATGGAGAGCAACACTGGCATACTCTACAAATCAATACTGCTCCCATTAATATACTGCCATCTATATTGTCCTACTACTCTCCTGCACTTGCAAAGTTTTGAAGTCATATTTTGTTGGTTTCCAGGAGATTTCTCCAGGCAGGTACTTGTTCTTCCCATATTGTTTTACCTCCAATGCAGCCATGAGTCCTTCATTAATTTTTAAAGCATGATTAACTGCAAGATGCAACATTTTAGCAGTTTTATTGTGATATAATCTATATATCATAAAGTTCATCCATTTGAAGCATGTGATTCAATGAGTTTTAGAAAATTTACAGAATTGCAGTCACCACAATTTAATTTCTTTTCTTTTTAAAAATAAGAGAATGGTAATACTTCCTGACTCATTATGCAAAGCTAAAATTTCTCTGATATCAAGGTCCAATTGACGCATTATCATAAAGCAAATTATAAACTTATACATCTCAGGAGCTAGGAGAAAATAAAAATATTTAATAGTAAGTTGAATCCAATAATATATAGGACTTAGGGAGTTTTTTCATCACTGTAACTGAAAGACCTGACAAAAACAATGTAGAGGAGGAAAGGTTTATTTTGACTCACAGTTTCTGAGGTTCAGTCCATGGTCCACCCACTTTAGTGCTCTGGGCCAGAGGTGAGGCAGAAAAAAATCATAGCAGAAGGGCAAGGTAGAGGAAGACAGCTCAGGACATGCTAACCAGGATGCAGACAGAACTCCCCTCACCAGGGACAAAAGTAAACCGAAAGGCACATCCTAGTGACCTACTTCCTCCAGCCACACCCTACTTGCCTACAGTTATAAGCCAGTTAATCCATATTAGTGGACTGATCTGTGGATACGTTATGAATATCATATTTTAATAATTTCGCCTCTGAACATTCTTACATTGTCTGACACATGAGTTTTGGGAAGACACCTCATATCTAAAGCATAACAATATAAAAATAATAAATCATGACAAATCTGGTTTATCTATAGATTATAGTATTGATTTAACATTTAATAATTACTGTAATATAATCTAACGATAATGTCTTAACTGAGAAAAATAGTAAGACAAAATTAAATAATCATTATAATAAATATTTCTCAAGAAGTTAAGAATAGAATGGAATTTCCTTATTCTGATAACAGACAGTTGGAAGAAAAAAAAATACAGCTAACATCATGCTGAATGATACATGCTTGGATGCTTTCCCTAAAATTGGGACCAAGTTAGAGATGTCCATTCTCATTACTTTTATTCAACATTCTGTTTGTTTTCCTAGCCAGAAGAATAAGGTAAGTAAAATAAAAGACATATATATTGGAAAGGAAAAAATAATGCTATCTTTATTTCCAGGTAACATGTTCATATATAAAGAACAAACGAAGGGACCTTCAGAAAAGCTTTAGAATTGATGAGAAATTTATCAATGTCTCAGCATATGACCTCAGTAAGTGAACAAAAAATAATCATTGAGTGTCTAAATATTAGCATTAAATAATTGGAAAATAAACTATAAAATATTTTCTTTTAAAAGCACAAGATATCCAATAATAAGCTTAGTAAAGTAGGTGATGAAAACAATAGAATATTACTGACTAAAATTAATAAAAAAATAATGTTAACATGTTCATAATTTAGAGGACTTAATATTAAGACATTAATTATGCCACATTCACAGAAAATCAACACAGTTGCAAACAAACCTCCTGCAGTTGCTATTTATATTTTAGACATTGACATATTGATTCCTAAATATATTTGGAATAGCATTGTTAACTGTTTGCTATAGTCTCCCTGATGTTTCCTTAGCCTGCACACTCCAAAGAGCTATTCCCAGCAAAGGAAATCTCGCTACCCTCTGAGTAGACACCCTTGATTTGGTATTAATTGGGCAGAAATCCTCTGATGGCATTAAACCCCATGAAACATGAAATACAGAGATTCACAAGGATGCCAAATATATTTACATTTCATAATTAGATGAATTGGTGGAATTTTAAGAATGCAACAGATGGACTTAAAAATTCTGATAGGGTGTCTGATTGATTTGCCCAAGGAGGTAGCACCATATTTAGGTTATTGCAGGTTGAGAACATGCCACAAAGACAAAGCCTCAGCCTGCATTTTTATATATATATATTTCCATATATCTATATCTATCTATCTCTCTCTCTCTCTCTCTATATATATATATATATATATATGGAAATTTTTTTGATACTGGGGATTGAACCCAGGGACACTCAACCACACACAAAAAATAAAAATAAATATTTTAAAAAAGAAAAAGTGAAGAAAAAAAGTTTATTCCAAGGCACTACTGGCTATTTCCGAGGATTATAAGACAAGGCACTAGTTGTTATTTCCAAAGATTATAAGAGGAATGTTTGCACGAGGCTGCACTGCTTACAATACAAAAAATTCTCTACAATATTTCATCATTAATAGCTGTGATTTCTTTCTAGAACAGCCACTGCTTTTAAAAAGGCAGACTTCATTAACATTCCTCAATCCTGCTGAGTTTCCCCTACAGCTCTCAGCAGTCATTCACATTTCCAAAAAGCTTGAAGGTCAAAATTCTGAATCTCCATGTGTCAGAATCACTTCATGACTTCAACTTACATTCAGACCACATGGGTCTCCATTCTTGCTTTTGAAACAGAAACCCAGCAATGACGTACTCTTTGCTCATACCAGCCATGTTGGTAGAGCAATAAATATTAAATTTCTATTCATTCATTAAAATTTAAAGGGTTTATTTCCTGAAGAACTAAACAAATGATATACCAAGGTGTAATTGTGGAAATGTTGTAATTACTTAATTTGTAATCTATGACATTACATTAAACCTAATTCAAAAGAGATTCTTGACAAAATGTTAATCAGACTTCTGAAGGAAATAAAAGCAAATGTACAAATTAAAGACCAAAATGTCTACAATTATGTTTACTTATTTATTTTTAATTTTAGAAAAATTTGGATTTATAGACAAATTATGGGGATCATACAGAGTTCCAATATATATCCAGTTTCTGTTATCATTAACATCTTATTAATGTATGGTATAGTACATTCGTACCATATAAGTGTATGGTACATTTGTTACAACTAATGAACATTATTATTTATTTTTCATGAATCTAATTATTATCTAAAGTCTTCATTCAAATTTCCTTAATTTTTGCCTAAAGTCTTTTATTCTGTACCAGCATCCCATCTAGAACACTACATTACATTTAGTTGTCCTGTTTTTTTAAGCTCCTGTCAATCATGACAGTTTCTCAAATTTTCCTTGTTTTGATGATCTTGAGAGTTTTGAGGAATATTTATTAGTTATTTTATGGAGTCTCCCTTAATTAGGATTTTTCCATTTTTTTTCATGATTAGACTTTGGTTATGCATTTGGGGGAGGAAAACTATGAGGTAAAGTCCCATTTTTATCACATCATATCCATGATTTGTGTTATAACCCTGACTTACCACTTACGATTGTAACTTTGACTACTTGGCACAATCTTTGTCAGATCTCTCCACTGTAAAGTTCCTCCATGCTGTGACTTTTGAAGTAGGTCTTTCCATACTGTGCAGGGCACATGTAAGTGGTAGGTAATGATGGTCTACCCCTTTGAGAAAAGGCTGCTTACTTATATTTTGTTAGGAATTCTTCTGCACAGATATTTCTCTTTCCTCTCATTTATTTGTTCAATCATTTATGTCTCTATGGACTTATAATTATTTATTTTATACTTTGGTTTATAAACAAATACTCTATTATTAATTTTAATGCTGAAATTGCTCTAGCCTTGGCCATAAGAGCTCTTCTTTGACATAGCCATATCCCAATTTTTTTTTCTTTTTAGCACTTCCTAACTTTCTTGCACTATATGATATTCTGGGTTAATCTTGAATATTGCCTATCCCCAGCTTTAGAATCACCCATTTCTCCAAAAGCCTCTGTTTTTGTTTTTGTTTTATTATTTGTTTTTATATGTTTGTTTTTATAATTGGAGAAAATGGAGTTAGAAACTAATACCTAGGTTCAGGGAAAATTGCCCCAATATTTTTTGTTTTATAATATTGTTTTTCTCCAGATGGTTAAAAGGACACTATGCATTCTTATTTTTACCAGAGGATTTCCGGAGTTATTTACCAGTACTTCGAATACAGCACTTAAAGGAGAGTGTCAGACTAAGTAATAATATTCATTATTTCCAATGAATAATAAATTTATCCAACATCAACTAATATTTGGTCACATTTTATTCTTACATGATGGATGCAAACAATGCAAAGTGAAGTTTAAATATACACAAGTTATAGAAATTTAGAATGAATCAACACTTTACAGCAGTGCTTCTAAAACCTTAATGCAAATACTAATCACTCAGAATCGATTTAAAATGCAGTTCCTTAGGCTGGGGTTGTGGCTCAGTGGTAGAGTGCTCACCTAGCAAGCACAAGGCACTGGGTTCGATCCCCAGCACCACATAAATGTAAAATAAAGATATTGTGTCCACCTAAAATTTAAGAATAAATATTTTAAAAAATAATAACAATAAAATAAAATGCAGTTCCTTATTCAGTGGATCTGAAGCAGGACCCA
The DNA here is from genome assembly GCF_001458135.2 of Marmota marmota marmota. Taxonomy (NCBI): domain Eukaryota; kingdom Metazoa; phylum Chordata; class Mammalia; order Rodentia; family Sciuridae; genus Marmota; species Marmota marmota. Next base: position 32,011,856 of record NW_025999842.1, on the reverse strand, counting down.
AGATTCTATACCACACTTTTGATAGAAATGTGTTAGAGCTGACATTGGCAGATTTTTATTCTGTAAAGAGCCAGATAATAAATATTCCAGGGTTTGTGGGCCATATGGTCTTTGTGACAGCTTCTCAACTCTCCTGTTGTGGTGTTGTAGGCAATACATAAAGAATGAGCATGGCTGTGTTCCATAAAACTTTGTTTATGGGCACTGACGTTTGAATTTCACATAATCTTTACATGTTACAAAATACTTTGCTTTAGGTCCATACAAAACAGTTGGTAGGCCTTAGTTTGCTGACTTTGGAGCAATGGCTCCAAAACCTGATTGTGTATCTACATCTCCTGCAAGAAAGTTTAAAGTGCAGCTGTGCAGATTCCTTCCCAGATGTTTGCCACAGCATCTGTACTTCACTAATCTCCACAGAGGATCCTGATTCATAGCCAGGTTTGAGAGCACTGCTGCAGAGGGTTTTGCCTAGCTGCTTGCCAGCTGTAGCCCTCCCTTCTGCTTTCACACTTCTAGTGAAAGGAAGCTCACATGCTGGCAAAAAAGACCATTCCATTTATGTATATTCTAACAATCCTTGCCCGGGATTTTTAATACCACTGTGCCTAAATTTGTCTCCTTGTAACTTCTACTTAATAGTTCCCTCTCCCTTCGACATGGTGTACATTTAACCCTCCTTGTTTGTAATACTGCTTCAAAAGCATTTGAAGAATTATATCATCATATTACATTCAAATCTTACATTTTATTTTCCACATTGCACATCCATCCTCATATTCTTTAAAAGATTTGTATACAATATATTTCCAGCTGCCTATCACTCTACATGCACTTCTCTGGACATACTTTGTGTTTTTCTTTTCCTTGTCATTTACTGTACCCAGGATACCTAGAGTATGATTCCCACAATCTCAGAATGTTGGGTCCATTGGTTTGATGGCTCTTTTTCTAGAAATGCCATTTAAGTTTTCATCAGTTTCTTCCATTTGGCAGTTGAATTTTACATTCCTGATTTCTACTGAGCTGGTACCATAGTTGTCATGACTTTTTCAGTGGAACTGAAGTTCATTCCCTACCTGGATAGAGGAGTTCTGAAAGTAGGTACTACATTCCATTTTTTATCCCTGTGGGATTTCTTCTTATATTTTGAGTCTACCACTTTTGCAATTAAAAAAAATTATCATCTACGTTAAATTGTTGTGCTAATAACTCCCAGTTCATTTATGCTTCTTTTTGTCCCTAGATTCTACTAACCTCTCCTATATTGACTCTAGGTCTGAAGGATGTGATTAATTTTAGACAACAAACAAGAGTAAATGCAGGACAGGTTATGCTAAGACCAGGCCAGGTCAGCACAACTACCCAGCTGAACCCAGCCCACTGTATTGATTCATAGAATTATGAGGTGATAAATGCCTATTGTTTTAAGCCACAAAGTTTTGGGGTGATTTTTATTTATATAGCAAAATCTTCATCCAACATGCCAGTTATTCTTCCTATATCATTCAGAAATTTGGTCTGTTATCTTCAAATTATTCAGTAGATTCTTATTAGAAAAAGATGTGAGATAATTTTAGTGCTGACATTGGCCAAGCCTCTACATTCTCATTATGTTATATTCACGTCACCATTTGCAAAGAATAAATTGCATTAGAATAAAAGAATTGAGTTGTGATTTTGAAAATTTTCAGCTTTTTGATTAATCCAGAAGATTATGCTTCATTTCCTGATGTCATAGTAATATTTTTGTTTAGAACATTTAAAGCAACTGTAAATAAAAAAAATTAATAAAATTTAAGGTTTTTCTGAGATTAATCCAATTATGTTATATAAAACAGAAATGAATTATTGAATTCTAGTGCAATATGGAAAGTACCCCCCTTTTAATTTTTTTACATTTCAAATTCATAACATTTATTTTTCTCCTAGGCCCCTAACGATTGCTTACAGTCTGAAATAGAAGTGCTGAAATCTGGAGTGTAAGGGTTGGGAAGGAATGAAAAAAAGAATTTCCTGTATGATTAGTAACAGGAAATACCAGAAATGTCTTCCAAAATATTCTTTTCCCTACAGATTTTACTTTTTCCACTTTTTTAAAAAGCAACATATTATCTGCTTAAGTGAATTTACTTCTTTTATATTTGGTTCAATTGCTACACTAAAAAAGTAACTTTGAGCAACTTTGAGATAACTGGAGACACCAACCAATGATCTTATGATAAGACAGAATATTGTATTAGAAACAACATTCAGTGAGGAATCAGACAGTCCTGGTAGAATTGCTTCATATACAAATTACTAATTCTATGATTCGGGGCAATTTATCTTTCAGAATTTTTGTTTCTTTGTATATAAATTTGGTATGATAATAAGGTAACATTACATTTTTGTGAAATAAAATGTACTTTCTTATCAATAAATTACAGTTATTTCAAAATTAGTAAAAACAGTGAATGTCTAATGAGCACTTATTGTGGACTAGGTACTATACTGAGGGGTGGGCTTAAATGTTATTTTAAATCATGACATCATGAACATGGGTCTCTTATATTTTGTTGTCCACCATATGCAACTTCCATTTCTGGCCCAAGATGGCTGTAGGGAATTCATTATGACATCTTTGTTCATAGTAGCTAATAAAAAAGAGAATGTCATTTTTCCTCCCATTTAATAACATTTCCATCTTCCTCTTGTGGCCACATTTTGCTATAAAGGAGGCTGGAAAATGTACTTTTTATTCCAACAGCCATGTACCCAGCTAAAAAATTGTTGATTCCATTACTGAGGGAAAAATAGATATTGGAGGAACAAATTAATATTCTTGCTACAGATGTTTAATACATTAATTCTTAAAAATTGTGGTGTGAATATGAATTTTAAACACACTGATTTCAGTAGGAGAGGTGAAAGCAAATGGAAGGAGGGATATCATTGAAATATTCTATCCAGGTACAAGGGTTTTATAATGGTAGCCCCATGCAAATGTATAATTAGAAAACAACCTTATTAGTAGTCTGAATGTTAACACAATGTAGACATTCCATTCTTTCCTTCATCCTTCTTTAACTGCTAAAGATAGTAATACTGCCATGAAAGTCCAAGTATGATTTACCTTTCCATTCTAGAACCTAAAAAACTGTAATTTATAATTTAAATTAAACAACCTCTCTGGATGGATCAAGTAAATAGCTTTGAAAGGCAGCCTCAGGGAAAACTGGAGGAAATAACACAACAATTAACTTCTACTTTCATTAAAAACTATGCTTAAAATATCTCAATTCATTTTACATTTATTCTGGGTTTGTATATAATTCAAATGTGTCCTTTAAAGTTTATATGTTAGGAGCTGGGTCCTGATGGTGGTGATGTAGGAGACGTGGAACCTTTAAGGGGTGGTGCCTATTGGAGGTCCTTGTCATTGTGGGAACTGCCCCTGAACAGGAGTACGAGACTTCAACCTTTTTGGCTTCCTTTTTTATTTTGACATTTGATATTTCAGTTCTACTCATACTTCTGCCATAGTATCATCTTCAAGGAAATGATGAAGTCATAGGGGGCCTTCACCAGAATCTGCACTATGGTGTTTGAAATTTCAGTCTCCACAACTGTGAACCAAATAACCCTCATTTCTTTAAAGGAAGCCTGTCTCAAGTATTTCATTACAATAATAAAAAGCAAGCTAATACAATTTTTTTATTCATCTTAGATCATCACATTTTATTCCCTGAGACTTTCTAATTTCCTGATCTCAGACTTTAATATTCCTACTTCATTTTTTTTTCCAGTTCCATAGTACAAAGTAGTTAATACTATGGACATATATTCTAGTGACAAGAGTTCATACATTTCATTCATAAGAAGAAGAATAATTGTCTTATCATGTATTATAAATATCTGTACTAGTTTTCTAGGGCTACCATAACAAATTAACCACAAAGCTTTTGGTTTAAAGCAACAGGAATTTCTTCTCTTATAGGTCTAAAAGCCAGAAGTTCAGAATTGGGGTGTTGGCAGAGTTGGTTTCACGTGGAGATTGTGCTGGAGAATCTCTTCATGCCTCACTCCTTGTTTCCACTGGTTGCTAGGGACCTGCACAGTTCTTTGGTTTCTGACTGCACCATTCCCATCTCTCCACTTGAATTTTTCTCTGTGTGTTTAATCTCCCTTTGTTGCTCTCTAGCATTTAAAGTCTACCTGAATAATCCACATAATCTCATCTCACAAATCTTAATGCATTTACAAAACAAAGTTACATTTGTGAGTTTCAGAAATGAGGCTTTGATGGCTATGGATGTTCATTGTGCAGACTCTTATAGTACTTCTTAAGTGTTTAAGTCAATGTTTTACAGTATTAAAATACTGAATAGTTACAGTGTTCAACTATTTGTAGCAGCTATAACAAGAATTACATTTGGTAGAATTTTTCACTTAATGATAATTTGAATAAAATGCATTTTCTATAGAATAAATAAAATTATTTGTGGGGAAACACCATACACATATATTATCTGACAGCTAGCTCCTGGAGTAGAAGACTCCCGTGTAACTGATCTGCGAGACTATATGTTCTCCTCGCCCTGTCTTTCCTCTTTGTTCTGAAGTAGTTTAACAAAGTATAGGCATTATAAATAATGAAAAATGGCAAAGATATATGCTAAGGACTTCCTAGGTTTTGCTAGGTATGCACTAAACTTGGATAGAATAGTCAGCTTCTCTCTTGCTTAAACTTCATACCTCTCCCCACTAAACTCAAGGACAACTCACTTTACTGGGAGAGGCTAATACTTATTCAACGTGTGTCATCAGTGTGCAATGAAAGAAGCCTTTGTTCAGAGAGTCTATAAATAGGTAACAGCTACTGTTCAAGGAAGGTAAAACTGGTGAATTCTCCTAACAATATATTTTAGCACAAACATGCAAGTGTAAATTTAATTCAATTATAATTGTTTTAAAGTAATAGGGTATTGGATTAAATTGGCTTTAGTTTTTGCCCATTAGTTGACATGTCTAGACTAACCTGATGCATAATTCTATTTTGATGAATATTTTGATGCAAAAGCTCTGGGGAATTGCAAAGAAGTTTCTTCATGTACACATCATATTAATTGTATTTATTTTCAGTATTAATTAATTTTTCCATAGCTTCTCTCTCAAAAAGTTTCTCTTCTTGTTCAAAGTCAATGATGAAAATGTAGTTTTTGAACAGGAATTATTTTTCAGCAGCAATTTTGATCAACTAGGCAAAAAAAGAGGAAAAAGCAAAGAGTTCAATGAGAAAGATGTGATAATTCAAGCAAAAGATAGCCCAGGATGTACCAGTCTTTTCAAAATAGATTGGGGGTAAAGGGCACACTTTAGAGATAAAGTGGAAGGATGAAAAATGAAATTGCTGAATACCTGTGATAAGGGTAAAGAGAAATTACATGTTTGGAGGATAAATTATTATGTATTTTTTTTTTAGTTCATTTGTCCATGTCACAGGTCAGACTTGATATTTGTCTCAATTCTGCTGATAGTTTGGATTAGATCAAACTGTTCTCCTTGGACTACACAATGGCTGTTCACAGCCCTGTTTTCCTTTCCATACAATGTGGTGGAAATAATTCACCATGGCAAGAATGATAATTCACAATATTATCACTTCATAATTAAATTCAGAAATATTTGTATTTTAATGATGTTCTATTAATAGATATCCTTAAAGCCATAAAAGAAGGTGAGTTTAAATGGTTAAAATATTGTTGATTCTTACCCTTAAAAGATGATTTCTCTATAATTTTATTTATTTATTTATTTAGAGGCAGGGTCTTGCTAAGTTACTTAGGGCTGTGCAAGTTGCCAAGGTTGGCTTTGAACTTACTATCCTTCTGCCTCAGACTCCAAAACCACTGTAAGTACCTTGAAAAATCACAAGAATTACATAAGAAAAAATGACTTATTTTTGTAGTACTAGGAATTATACTTAGGGACACTACCGCTGAGTTATACACCCAAATCTTCTTTTTTTGTATGTTGAGACAGAGTCTCACTAAGTTACACAGGTTGGCCTTGAATTTGTGATGCTCCTGATTTAGCTGTCCAAACAGCTGGGATTACAGGCATGCACCACTGCCACACCTAATTATGAAAAAAAAATTATAGTATTAATTAGAATGGTTCATCACTTTTTTGGAGAAGAAAATATGTATATGTGAGATGTATACGATATATATCAAAACACATATATGGGAACAGGGTTGTTTAGATTTCTTTCTTTCTCCTGGCCTATGCTCCATGTACATAAGGCTGTGACTTCATTTAAGTGATTCCATCTGGAACAAAAGTAAAGTTGAGGAAGTAATATGCCTTCTCAATCTTCCAGACCACATCTCCCTGGGGTTCAGGGTCTGGTATGCCTGGGAATAGTTTACAACATTCTATACTTAAAAAAAAAATCCTTTCTGTAACAATATGAATTCCTCTGGAAAAGGAATCCTGAGCCAGTATTCAATATGTTTAGAAAAACACCTAATGTGAACCCGAGTGGCCAGCAGGAACTCTGCTCTGCTGGAACATTTATAGGAAACACATGCAAAGGAGACGCTAATTGTGGAGCATTCACAGTGTGGTGAAACTTTGAATTAATTTTCTCCAGATTAGACATAGCACACACACACCCAAAAAAGTGGCTTATAGGCCCCCTAGGTGGAAATTTTACCTGAATTGGGTGCAAAGTAAATTTCCATCAGACAGGGCCTCCCTCCTATGGTGGTCTTCTCTAATGAGCAAGCTTTGTTTTGCTACCTCTGAGCAGTTTTATGGTCCATTGTGTAGGCATTTTTTTTTTTTTTTGTACAGTGGTTGTCTCTATAATACTTCAAATCATTTTTAAGGGAAAGTGATTGAGACTTTTGTCAATTATCCAGATTTGTAATCTTCATGAGGCTAGGTGCTGTTTTTTTTTTTTAAATAATTTGTAGAAGGTAGCCATTTGTATACAGTAAATGATGCACACACATACAGAAATACATCTCTTGTATGATGGAAAGGAAACAAAATGAAGAAGAAGAAACTAAATGAGAGAAAGGAAAGGGGAAATTTTTGAGTCACCATCAAGTGCCCTGAAGTAGTTTCCTGTGGCATTCATGCCCTCAGCCACCAACCCTGGTATCGACAGGGCCTCACACAGGTCTGTAGAAATCTATAGAATCTTCCCACTCAGGATATATATATCATGTTTGCAACTTAGTAAGAGAATAAGAAATAAAGCTAAAATTCTTATATGCAGCATTTCTTCAGCTGCTAACTGATGCCAAGACAGTTTCATAACAGAAAATGTACACTCAAATAAAGATCAGCATATTTGGGCAGCAAGAAATGACACTAACCAATCAAGAAACTCTAATGTGAATATTGTTAAGCATAATTGATATTCTAAAAGTAAGAAGATGGCAAATTCACTTTTTTAACCATATATAATTGATTTAGTCACATTTTTTGCTACTGTGACTAAAAGACCAACCAGAACAATTTTAGGAGAGGAAAAGTTTATTTAGGGGCTCACAGTTTCAGAGGTCTCAGTTTATAGACAGCTGGCTTCATTCCTCTGGGCTCCAGGTAAGACAGTACAACATGGTAGAGGAGTATGGTGGAGGGAAGCAGCTCATATCGTGATCAGAAAGCAGAGGGAGGGACTCTACTCACCAGATACAAAATATATAAACCCAAGGCATGCCCCCAATGACCCACCTTCTCCAGCCACACCCTATCCACTTTCAATTAGTCAGTTAATGACATCAGAGGATAAATTCACTGATTAGGTTAAGGATATCAGAACCCATCTATTTCACTTCTGAACCTTTTTGCTTTGCTTCACACATGAACTTTTGGGGGACACTTCACATCCAAACCATAGTAGTAATCATATCTTCTAACAGGAATTTTTTCTAGGAACCCATTCTTTTTTTTTTTTTAGCTTTTTTAAAATAATTTTTATTGTTGGTTGTTCAAAACATTACATAGTTCTTGATATATCATATTTCACATTTTGATTCAAGTGGGTTATGAACTCCCATTTTTACCCCGTATACAGATTGCAGAATCACATCGGTTATACATCCACTGATTTACATATTGCCATACTAGTGTCTGTTGTATTCTGCTGCCTTTCCTATCCTCTACTATCCCCCCTCCCCTCCCCTCCCCTCCCCTCTTCTCTCTCTACCCCATCTACTGTAATTCATTTCTCCCCCTTGTTTTTTTTCCCTTTCCCCTCACTTCCTCTTGTATGTAATTTTGTATAACCCTGAGGGTCTCCTTCCATTTCCATGCAATTTCCCTTCTCTCTCCCTTTC
>NW_025999842.1:31999622-32003142 GCF_001458135.2 Marmota marmota marmota | reverse complement strand
ATATATATATATATATATATATATATATATATATATATATATATATAGAGAGAGAGAGAGAGAGAGAGAGAGAGAGAGAGTGCTAATTAAAGTGCTAGGTCCACGTAAAACATCATAATGTCCATATACACACATACATACACATACACACACACATATACATGCAAAGTGGAAACTGAATCCTGGGGCACTCTACCACAGAGCTACATCCCCAGCCCTTTTATTTATTAGTTTGCTAAAAGCCTTGCTATGTTGCTGAGGCTGGCTTTGAACTTGCAATCCTCCTGCCTCAGCCTTCTGAGTTGCTGGGATTACAGGTGTGGGTCACCATACCTGGTGATCTATGTAAGTGTCTACATTGTATTAGATCAGTTTGTCAACCTTTTATCATTATCTACTTTCTCTCCCTAATTGTATTCATTTCCCATAAAATTTTAGTACCACGTTATACTGTCCATCTACTTATGCTTATTAACCATTTTGGAGAATGATAAGCCATTATATCACCTAAGCTCCCCCTGCCTCTGTCTTTGGAGGCCATGTTGCCTCCATTGAGAGTGCATATGCTATTTTGATGGAAATGACAGTGCAACATACAGATGAAGTCTCTGACCTTTCTGATACTTTAGTAAGACAGACGGGTATGACATCATACAATAGAGTGAGTGCTATAATAGTGAATAATAATAAGAACCAGTTAACTTATCCAACTGGTGAAAGTATCTCCTAGCCCACACTTCAGAAAAGGGTGGCTTCCCTCAACTGAGTGTGTGCTGGAATGCCACAAGGAGAGGAGCAACTGAGGTACCAATTTGGTTTTGAGTAGTTTCAAACTAAAAATGCCAGGTCTGGAGGTGGAGCTCAGTGGTAGTGTGTACTTACCATGATAAGATACTGGATTTGATCCCCAGCACCATCAGCCAAAGATCAATATGAACCATAAAATGACTAAATTCAGTTTGAGATTTTTCCATGAAGTTTGGAGGACATAGTAGATTCACATTTAATGCTAAAATGTGCTAAGAAGTTGCCTGAAGAGGCCAGCAAGTGGAGAGGGATGGTTAGGGAAATGACTGCGATCCCACTGAGAGATGATCAAAGACCCTGGATCCTTTCAAACCAGATGTGGGACTTGTAGTAGAAACACTGGCTACTTTAAAGGGATAATGCTCAGGAGGACTTCAGAGAGAGGGCAAGACATCTGTGCAAAAAGAATTTGAGGTAGACTCATGGATAGGAAGCCAAGGAGGAAACTGAGGAGGGGCCTTGACTGAATGGAGGGGCTGTATTCAGATTAGACAGCAGAAGAACCATGAAGACAAAAGAGCCCACAAAGGCTTTAAACAGCTGCTATGGTCAGAGGAAACCAATGCCAGATAATATCAGTGCCAGCCAAATAAGACACATCCCGCCCTTCCTTTCCTTCCTCCGCCTTCCTTCCGCAGTCCAGCACATGGAAGAAAGAAAGAGAAGAAGCCTAAGACAAGGAAATAAATGAGGTTACCAACCACACACCCATTTCCCTCTGCAGGGCAGGTGTTCGGCCTACTGCTATAGGTCCAAAACACAGGAAGAAAGAAAACTTAATCTTACATAATTTTTGGAGATTAAAAAGACAGTTTAAACATATTAACTACTGGCATTGCTTTCATAATAGAATTGACTAGAGAATTTTTTTATTATCTCAGAGTAAACAATAAACTATAAAACTTGCCAAAGATTTTATCAACACCAGGCAGGAATACTGGGTATTTCTGACAAGGCTGTGTGGGAACGCCATAAGATTTCTTCTGAGGGCCCTCTAGGAGGCCAGGGTGCCCAATGTGTCCTTATATAGGGTTGCTACCTGGAAAGCCTACAAACTTGTCCTGGGGCAAGACCAAGGTGACTCTCTGTTTCAGAAATGGGAAGACAGCAAGCAGCCAATTGAAGCATGAGATAGAGATCTGCAGAAGCTAGAGGGAAACTGAGTCCAGAGCAAGGCCTCTGAGCTGAGAAAAGAGTAGGTCTCAGGTGAGAGTAGGCAGATGTCACCCACAGAGGCAGTGGAGTGTGCCCTCAGGGAGCCAGCTGGGTCAACACAGTACAGACAGAACACTGCAACTGGCACCATCCAGAACCCCCGTAATGCTGCATGGATCAGCTAATTCTTCCTACCACCCTCAAGGCAGCTTGATTCCCTCCTCACATACCCAGATTCCATCTTGCAGAGACAAGTACAAAACTAAGAGAGACAACAGTAGTTCTTAAAACCAATCTTACTGAAAGGGACTATTTAGTTAATTTGATCACAGCAATTTATACACTAGATTGGACATTTGTTATTGCATCCCCTGACACCTAGGCAGTGGGAATGCCAGGGGAAAATCACACAAGTTCTAGGCAGAATACATAAACATTTTCCTTACTCTTGGGATAGCAATTAAGTAAATCTGTAATGCCTCCTGAAATACTGAGCACCAGCATTTAAATAACAGTCAAAATGTAAGACACCCAGAGGTAATTCTTATCTTCTATCTACCCTGCTTTAACAGGGCTGGTAAATTTTCCTTTCATTGATCACTAAAAGTAGAGACAGTTCTGACCACAGGGCTGTCTGTGGTCCCTTCCATGTGATCATGCTTTTGTTTAAATGCTTTGTATACAGTGGTGCTCAACACATGTACAGTGAAAAACAAGGGATGTTCTAGTACAGATATGTGTTTAATCATGATGTCTTCAGTCCTTTTCAGATGCTGTTGTACTTCCTGAAGTCTAGATTGGACATTTGTTATTGCATCCCCTGCAATAAAAAGTCCAGTGTTTTAAACTGCACATTGAAACCACAGCATCTGCTTTTACTCTTTCTGAAACTCTATTTTTAAAAATTTTTTTCATCTATCTTTGTCTGTGCACACTTTCATTCTTGTGTTTTGTGTTAGGCTTTTGAAAGGGAGACATTCCCTCCATCCATTCCTGAAAATCTTTTATGCATTTACTTGGACTGCTGCACTAATATTTGCTAGGATCAGTTTTCTTAACATCACACAACTATTGGGCTTTTCTCTTGTACTGCTCTTTGCATCTTAACTTCTTTTGCAAGTCTTCAAAAGAAATATTCATATACTTCAAAAGTATATCCATGAGGTCCATACTTCCAGATTACCCATTTCTGATCTTGCTGACATCTACCACCATGAACATTTGTTCCACTTACCTGTGGGGTTTCTTTGGTGGTTACAACTTTCCAGCTTATTAGGGTAGTTGGAATTCAGTAGTTCCCACCATTTCCTTAGATCTCAGCCTCCTGGAAATGACTGTGTCTTCCCTTAATTATTTTAAACATGAATAATTTCTGGCAGTTGAGTAGCTATGAAAACAGACTCTCTGGAAACTGTGCTTCTTTTCCTCATTCTTGTAAAAATGAAAGGAGGAAGGTGAGGCAGGGAAGAAAGTGAGGGAGGGAGAGAGGGGAGGAGGATGGGAAAAAGGGAGGGAAAGAAGGAAGGAAGGAAGGAGGGAAGGAAGAAAGGAAGGAAGG
>NW_025999842.1:31900892-31999591 GCF_001458135.2 Marmota marmota marmota | reverse complement strand
GGAAGGAAGGAAGGAAGGGAGGGAGGGAGGGAGGGAGGAAGGAAGGAACTTATTTTTTTATAACTTTGGGGCAAGGGACAAAGTTAACATATACAATTGTATGATTCATGTTTTACCTACTGGCAGACAACAATAAAAGCACTTAGGACTTTTTAAACTTTTTCTTACAAATATGCATTGTTTATTTATTACCTTTAGACATGAGATCTATATTTTTAGAAAAATAAAAATGGAAATTATGGTGATTTGAGAGCTCCTATTTGATAAGTCAGAAGGATGGCCTCATGTAGCTGTGACCTCCTCTGCTTATTTGTGCTCTCTATGTATCTGTGATCTTTCCTATGAATTGAAAGGATTGGATTAGAGCATTTTAAGGATCTTCTCTACTTGGTCTATATCAACTTTTATTAGACTTCAGCTAACACAAGGGTTGGTTGAGTAAGGTCTGCAGGTGAAATCTGGCCTGCCACTTGATTTTGCAAATAAAGTTTTATTGGAACACATCCACATTCCTTAGTTTACATGTTGTAAATGGCTGATTTTGCTGCAATGCAGTATTGGATGGTTATGACTGAATAATGTGATTCTCAAAGCCTCATAGGTTTACTATCTGATCTGATCATTTAGAGAAAATGTTTGCTGACCTATGAATTAGCATATCATATTTGAAATGAAATGATATTAGGCATTTAAGAGACTTCTCTTCCACAATTTGTAAGCCAGCAGGCATCCCATTGTCTTAACAGTCCTATATTTTATTGAAAACTGTGCATATCAGAAATAGAATCATTGAATTTCAATATACCTGTTCAACCAGATCCAAGATTATCATAAAAATCAGATAATTCCCAACACTGTGGAAGTCACTTTATGCTGTCTTCTAGTCACTACTATTCCTATAGGCACTCATGATCCTGATTTCTAACACCATATTAATACTTCATAAAAAAATGGAGCTGAACAGCATATGCTTTTAGGGTGTATAACTTTTTTCACTCAACATTCTACATTCCACTTGTGAAATGCATCCAGTGGTATGCTGAAAAACCACCTCTCTGAGAGAAATAAAAGCAAACAGAAAAAAAAAAACCCTGATTTATGGCATTTGTTGGTCTCTATGGCACAAATACGTTTACTATGCTTGATTTCAAGGTGCAAATTCAATATCTCTGAAAGTGGAGTTAGGCAGAGGTGCTAACTAACTGTTTGCTATTGCCAGTAGATATGAATTAACTCTGACTTTTTTGAATTACATTGTTGAGAACAGTTGCATGCTCTTTATTCTCTTTTCATATAGATGTGATAATACTACAGTTTATCTATTATATTACTGATGGATATATATGGTCAATTTTCAACTTGTAGCTTTTTAAAATGCTGCTATTGACAAGTCTCTTGATAAACAATGGAAGGGTCTCAGTGGGGCCTATCCCTGGAAGTAGTATTGGAAAGTTCTAGGCCTGCATATGTTTAGCTATTTTCTGTTTTACACTCCCACCATCAGGTATGAGTGTTCGGTTTTCACATCCTTGCCAAAATTTGATGTTCTCAATTTTTCATTTCAATCATTTTTATATGTACAGTAGTCTCACATTTTGATTTTGATTTTAATTTCCTTGCTGACCAATATGGATATTTTGTTCATTGGTTTACTGACTATTTGACACTCTCTTTTGTGAAATATTTTATCTTGTTTTTTTTTTTCTCCTGTCAGTCTTTCTTCCATTTCTTACTGATTTTTCCTTTTCTTATGGACACAAACAAAGCCCTGATCCATCATCCAAAGCACATGTTATCTGAACACTCATAGCATACACTATACTGTTTATTCTCTTATTTAAATGACACATATTTAACTTAGTCTTATGTTTCTTTTCATTTCATAAATTAAGGAATTTTAGTAATGACATACATAGTCTTAATCTATAGAAAGAGAATAATAGTTTCTAATCTGCTTATTTATGAAATTAACGTTGAAAAGCTAAGGTAGATTGTTCTTACTTCTATTTTTAATAGAACCTAATACATTACTTTCTAAGAGAGAGATGGAGAGAGAGAGAGAGAGAGAGAGAGAGAGAGAGAGAGAGAGAAAGCAAATTACTCCAGGAGAAGACACCAGGCTGTAGGTAGCTCCAGTGAGAATTTATCCCCCTGTTTTATGCCTGGAGTGAGGATGGAAGTCAACCTCTCATATAGAAGCCTTTATATGCTCGTGCTTCTTCTGAAGATGCCACTTATTGTAAATACAATTTTGTGCCACTGAAACATTCTCTAATCAAAACCTAGACTTCTAGGTTCATTATCAAACATAGGGAAGAAGAGACACATTAAACTAGCAAGGCTTGTGGCAGCTGGCCTCCAACATTACCTTCACTGGCTCTCACTCTCTGATACTCACAGCTTTGTTTACTCCCCTCTCGTATTAAGAGGGTGGACCTACGTAACAAATAGGATATTGCTGAAATGAAATGTAAGGCTTATGACTCTTACACTAAGCTACAAAAGACATGTGTTTTCTGCTTTGCTCTATCTTCTATCACTTGCTCTAAGCAAGGCACTGTGGCAGGAGAACACTTGAGCAGCCCTATAGGAAGGTTGTGTGGTGAGGGACCGAAGCCTTCTTCTGACAGACTGCAGCAGCAAGCTGCCTTCCATGTGATCAAATATGATGGAAATGGGTCCTCATGTCCTCATCAAGCCATCGGATGAGGCAGCTCCAATTCATACCTTGACTAAAGTGTCACAAGAGATGATCTTAGTTCATTTTCTGTTGTTATAATTGAATGCCACAGCCTGGGTAATTTATAAGGAATAGAGGGTTCTTTAACTCACGGATATGGAGGCTGGGAAGTTTAAGAGTATGGCATTGGCATCAGCAAGGGCCTTCTTGCTACATCCTAACACAGCAAAGGGCTTAACATGGTGAGAGAGAGAAAGCATATTAGCTACAATCTCTCTTCTCCTTCTTCTGAAATCACCATGCCATTATGGGGTCCACCATTGAGACTCATCTGCTCCTAATCACTTCCCAAAGGCTCCATCTCCCCTTAATCCTTTGGGGATTAAATTTCCAGCATATAGACTTTGGAAGTATACACTCTAACCACGGCAGAGCCTCTGAGCCAGAATCACTCAGGTACAATGCTCTCAGATTTCAGGCCCATGTAAACAATATACATAGAAAGTGTATATTGTTTTAAACTGCTATAGTTTCAAAAAAATGTTATATGTAGCAATAGATAATTTTCAAAAGATCAGTATTGAATTTGCTATGAAAGCATGACAGAGCCAGAGCTGACTTTAGGAAAAATAATTTGGGAAATAACAGCAAGCTTATTCTTTAAAAAAAACAATTCAGCAAGAGACAGTTATTTATGATCTTGAAATATAAAGGACAATGGTGATGTGACACCAAGGCAATACTAGAAATTGAAAGGAGCAGCCACAGACTAAGGCTTCAAAGCAGAACATGCGGAAATATGATTAAGTGAAATAAGAGAGCTGCAGTGCTTTTCAAACCAAAAGGGCACATTCCTATTATTTTGCTGGGGAAAGCAAAAGGTTTATGAGGAATTGCCGGAGGATTCAACATCAAATAAAATAGTCTTTACCATTGTAAGCATTACCAATAACTTTTGATTTTAGTTCCCTCATAATGACTCAGATAACATTCATGATTCACAATAAATAATACAATATAAACATATATGTTAATTTTTTCCCCACAAAAATAAACTACACACATGTTGCATGAAAGAAATTTATCATTTGATAAGCCATTTGGTTATAAATAAAGCCATGTGTTTTGGCAGAGATTATTATGTGATGATTTAGCTTGATCAGAGCTGATAAAGCCATGTCCTACTCTGAGGCTGACCCAAAAGTAAATTCATCCTTATCAATATTGATCCAGCAGTGCTGGAGTACATCATAAAATATGTGAAAGCAGCTGTTATAACATATTTTAATACCCTGGAAATCTCTTCCCAAGAGATTTCACTTGAGAGGTCACATGTCATCTAGGAATTATCCTGTTCCATTGAAGGTATTCTAGAAACATAGCCTCTTTACATACCAAAGAGCCCAAATGGACCTATTTCATCAGCACACATCCAATAATTATTTGAATGAAAACTTGAACTTTATATCAGCAACACAGAGCAGATAAATATTTAAAATCCAAGACTTATAAAAACAAAAGTTCCCTTCCTGATGATCTGAAATACATATATTTCACCCTAGAAAGATATTTACAAGGGCACAGCTAGGGTACAGATGGACTATGTAACATTACCACAGGAAAGCAAATATAATAGGTTTCATTGCATGGGATCATGACAATAGCATAGTTTAAAAAGCACTAATTCTTCTAGAGTCATTCAATATCAACAATTTTAGTCACACACAAAGCACCCTCACAATGACTAAAGTGAGAGAAATAGATATTTTCCCCCTCGGCAGAACTAATGATGGAATTGGCTTACTTGTTATTTTTAAATTTCAATGGTATAACATAAAGGTAGCATCAATAAATAACATTTCTCTTGATTTGGATTAAGGGCCTGAAGGGTGTGGCCAATGTGATTGAAAAATTGTTTTGCTTTTTCCAAGTTCTATTTAGTACTTTTCCTTTCTTTGTGTTTTTTCAGTTGTTCATTGCTCTTTGATTAATAGTGGAGTTCACCTGGGATAGAAAAAGCTAGGTCTTTGTTCAGTGACTTGTTCATCTCCAGTCACTTTTTCATTATTATTCTAAAACATTGTTCATTTTCAGGGGAAATCAACAAAGACATACTTTATCCATTCATCCACTTAATGGAACTGGACAATGAAAGGGCCTAGAGTAGTTCTCTAACTTTAGTATGTATCAGAATTATCTGTGAACTTGTTAAAATATAGATGCTTAAAATCTCCCTAAACTTATTCAGTCAGGCTCACTCCTGGGAGGTGTGCTGGTATATATATTTCTAAATGGCCCCCCATATGATACTGAAATGCCTCAAGGTTTGGGAAGTGCTTGCAGGTGTGGAAAGCAGAGCAACCAGGGATCAGAGTCAATGATCAGGGGTTCTTCCCTTTCTCACTGATTTCCAAGAAAGGCCTCTCTACTTCATGGGAACTGAGTATCAATTGACAGTCAATTCCCAAAGAAGTAACCTTCAAAAAAATCCATTCCTTGATTCGCTTTCAGCATCAACTTTCGGGTAAAGAAGTTATCCACTCTGAATCTTTAAGGATGAAACACAACTGGTCATGACAATCATCAGATTTCATAAAGTTTAAAATGATGCTATCCTGGCAGTAAGACTTCTAACTTCTAACTTCCAAAATTATTCTTGAATCTCTCTTGTGGGTAAATTCCTTTTAATTGATTTTACAGTGGAACAGGTGGTCATGGACATTCTATATTCTTAAAAGGAATAATTTCTTAGTCCTGTAAATTTCCTCATTCTCACAAATAGTTGTTTTGTGATTTGAATCAGATGAAGTGCATTTATTAGAATGAAAGAAGCTTAAATAGACTGTGTTGTAAACATGAGATATCAATTAATTCTCTACCTGTTCTCTCTCTAGCTCACTTTCTCCCCATCCCCTTCACTCTGGAATTCTGACTATAACCTTTTTTTTTTTTGTGGTTGATTAAAAAGGAAAAGATTATGACTCCAAACCTACATTTGGAAACATGTAGGTCTTGGTTGAAAGAAACAACTGAAACCCCCAGACTGGCATCTGTTCTGTTCAATGACAGTGTAGCATCAGGATGCTTCTGATGACAGGACAAGACATAGCAGAGGAGTGACTATGGGTCTAAGATCTGACATTAGCCCTCTGTTGATATAGTGGCTGTAAATGGATTCGTCTTTATAGTGTTTCCTTCCCTTCATTGTATAAAAAGCACAGCTCCCATTCCATCTGCTTCATTAATATCCTGGATCACAGATGAGATAACAAAGTTCCACTGGGAATGAATATAGGTGTTTCTACAGGACTGGGCCTTTGAGTGTATGCATTTTTGTTTCTGAGCAACTAGTTCTGGTAAAGACTTATAAAGAATGAAAAAGCATAAAAAACATACCTGTAGGTATTTGCAAGCGCTACAGCTTGCAGATTAGGTTTGTTTTTTTTCCTCAGGAGTTCTACCTGGGTTTGTCTGTTGTCTCCCGAAAAAGAACAAGAAGCATATCTGCCTTTTCCAAATTAAAATTTAGTCAGTAATAGCTTTTTCCAGGTAATAGGGCTAGTCAGCTCTCAAATCCAGGGGGCAGACATTTCAGGTTAGTAATAGCAACATGAGGCCAAGAGTTAGTTAGTTTCCATAATCTTGGAGAGAGGTAAATGTGAGCGGCAAAAGGAGGAGAGCATAAAAAGTAAGGAGCAGAGTAAGTTCCAGCAATTTCCAGAGAGTAGCAGAAGTAATTTCAAACACTATAGGGATACAAAGTTCAGGTGGCCCTGCTGGATCAGATGCCAGAGGAGGTAGCTGGATATCAATGACTAAAGTAAAAGGTCAGGTTGAAAATATAAGACATTTTACCAGATGATTTGCTTGCTGCCCTTCCTGAATTTCTTTGGTCTGCTGTGAGTGATGAGGCTTTTGTTCTGCGTGACATCTACTGGGCACCATATGACTCTCTGGTGCTCCTTTCACATGTCACCAGGCATATGGAGATTAAAACACAGAATGTGCATTTAGACCAGTTATCCTTTCTTAAATTTTATTTTCTAAATTGGCTGTTCACTTTGTGTATGGAAAATGGATAATTTTAATTATGCAAAGCACTTGAGAAATTATATTCTAGTTAAAATTCTGCTTTGCATTAACCAATATAGAAATGAACTATATATAAAAATGCAATCATAGAGTTGAGGTTTTATATTTTGTGTTTTTCCAATGTGAAAAGTCAATGATAAGCTGGAAAGATTATTAGAGTAGGAGTGAGACTGGATTCTAATACTGGCTCAAATATAGGTATAAATTTAGGCAAACATTTACTATTTATAGACATTTCACCAAATAATGTTTTCATTACCTAGTAGACATTTACTGACAAGTATTTGAGATAAAGATCATAAATAGATTTTTATATTTTTCAAAATCATTATTATATATTTTTGTCCAATCTAAGTTTTTATGATTGTGAGGAAGTTAGGGCTGATTGTTAACATCATTATTTTATAAATCCTTTCATTCATTCATCATTTTATAAATAATGAACCTGTTATGGTTTAGATATGAGGTGTCCCCCAAAAGCTCATGTGTGAGACAATGCAAGAATATTCAGAGGTGAAATGATCAGATTATGAAAAGTGTAACCTAATCAGTGGACTAACCCACTGGATTAACTGGATGATAATTATAAGCAGGTAGATTGTGACTGGAGGAAGTAAGTCGGGGGGGATGTGCCTTTGGTGTTTGTATTTTGTCCTTGATGAGTGAAGCTCTCTTTCTGCTTCCTGGCTACCATGTCCTGAGCTGCTTCCTCTGTAGCACCCTTTCACCATGATGTTCTGCCCCAGGCCTGGAGCTATGGAGTCAGTCAACAATGGACAGAACATTTTAAACTATAAGCCAAAATAAACTTTGATCACAGTCAAACAAAATTGAAAAAACAAAAACAAACAAACAAAGAGAACCTGAAGTCACTGGTTGACTGGATGATTGAGCAGATGTCTTTGGCCTCTAGTAACTTACCGTGGAGTATGAAAAATATCAAACCCAGTAGCTATCTCCTGATTGCCTCGCTACATCCATTTCTCCTTCTCCCTTGCTATGTGGTTCTATTTTTTCAGCTGAATAAGTTTAAGTGATGCTAATGTTTCTAATAGTTTTTCTAGTTGGCTTATATCTATTGCAGGACTAACAATTGGCTTGGGGAGAACAAAATGTATTAACCAAATCAAAGTTGATCTAGTCAGAATGAATCCTAGATATTTTGCTCAGAGTTGGAATATGGATATTTTTTCTGCTTGGTTTAATGCAGAAACAAAGGAAGAAAGGCTTGGTGTGACCACCACCAGCAAAAGGGATCTAGGAGCTACCTGCAGTCATCCAGAAGGAAACAGATTCTAGATACTGATCAGGATTGCACACTTCAGTACATGTTAAGATATCCACCCCATTCCCTATGCCTTCCTATCTCCTGTGAGATTCTCATAGAGTAAGTCAGTGATCTGAGACCCAAGACATTCTTAAAAACACCCAACCCCTTGGCTCAGATGACCCTCAGATGCACTTGTTTTGAGAATCTCTACCCTAAATCCCTAGATTATTCAGGGATAAAACCAAGAACTTTAGTGTAGAGTTAAGTTCTAAATGAGAGATTTCTCTGGCATGCACTTCTACAAACTATTCATCAGTCCTTGTTTATTTAGGATCAATTTGTCCTTTTGAAATACTGTCCACACATTATTTAGAATTAATTTGTTCATTTACTCCATTCTTAATCTATTGCTAAGTGTGAGGGCTTAATGGAGAAAAGGAAGGGGAAGGTGGCATCTCCTCTCATATTGCTGCTGAAAGGGGCAAGGGAGCTTACCTCATGGCATAGTAGTAATTCTCACAGGGCCATGTAAAGCTGGTTTATAAGTCAGATTTACACACACCCAAAATGACAGATGTGAATATAGAAGGTGAACTTCTTTCTACATCTTTGTTTTGTAAATGAGGCTAAGTAGAGTCAGCTTCCAGTTGTGGGAGGGGCTCAGGAAAGCTTTGGCACGGTGGCAGAAATTGCATTTGACCTTGACAAATAATGAGAATTTGGATCAGAAAGGAAAGTCATAAAAAAGGCAAGGAGGTGGAGAAAAGTATGTTTAGGACACAGTAAATAGATCAGCTAGACTGCTTCATCTGAAGGTGTAAATTTAGGAATAGCAATGTTTATCTTCCTGGTACAGAATGCTGATACACAATTCCATGCTTGTTCTTTCATGAAAATGGAGTCTGTAAAAAGATTTTTATAAGCTGTTTACACCTCATCTGTTCACAAGGCAACAGGCTTCTACCTGAATGTAGTGTGGGTATAATGTGGCAGTGTTGGTGTCCTGTTAAGTTTATTGAAAAGGCGTTCGTTCTACCTGTCATGTAGTCAGCCCATTCCAGCCAGCTCTTAAATCAACATATAAATAAGGAAACCAGGAGACCCCAGGGGACAGAAAATCTTTGCCATGATGTATATCCAAGGGTTTTCCTTAAAGAAGTGCAAAAAGAAAAAAAGAAAAAACTTTGTTGAAAACTTAGGAGGGTTTAAGAAGTGCAAAGTGCCTGCTTTTTAGTGTGCTTTTTTTGGATCTGGGCCATTTTCATGTATCCATGATGTTTTATGCTTTCCCTAATTTACTACTGATTTTATTTCATGACCCTTAATCCAGGAAATGCCACATAAGAAACACACTGAGGAAACTCTCCTATCATAAATTTTAAATATACAAAAAATGGTCATCGCTGGGCACCCAAGTGCCTTGAAAAGCTCGTCCCAGAGGAGATCCCAGAGCACCATTGAAGACAGAGAAGGTATAGGAGAGGACTGTTTCCTTCCTCTGACCTGATTAGTTATTATAATGAAATTTAATTACAATGCTTTACAATACATTTGCCATTAATGTATGTGCCTTGGCTACTCCCAGATTAACCCAGAAGGCAGGGCTAATTCCACAGTACCAGCTGAGGTGCCCAGGCAGCTTCCTGAGATGGATTATTTTGAGGGGGTCAGTATAGCAAACTCAACTTGCCTCAGGTGTCTTTGACACCTGGTGCTTATTCATTCTACTCTTTTTTTGTCCTATGTGCAGGCTCCACTGGACACCCAGACTGATGTCCATTTCCACTTTTGATTGTTACCTGATATCTTGTGAATGTTACCTGATGTCTAAGCTACTTCAGACCTAGCTGTGATGCAGGTTCTATCTTGACCCCCTGACTTACACTTTGAACGTTTCAGATTACCTACGTTCAACTCTGACAAGGCTTACTGATGAGTTGAAGCTCTTGGCTGTCTCTTCGTATGGATCTCTTTGTTTCCTGACACATTATCTCAGGTGACAGAAATGGTTGCCTCCTAACAGGACTGAAACTCTGGTTTTACCCTCTTAGATGAAGGAAGAATTAATCCCTCCAGTCCTGGGAAATACCTTTTCCTTTTTACTTTCCTTATAGAATTTGTCACTATTAAAATTCATGAAAGGCATTTTTATGACAAAATAATATTTGTTGATATAATCTCCCTTGCATATATCCAAAGAGAACCTAAAACAAAGGACCTCATACGATCTTAGTACCTTTGTTTCTTCATCACTATGGGTTATGGTTTAGAATTACAGCTGTCATATCATTAAAATATATTCTGTGGTAGTGGTAAACTATATTTCTACAAAATCTCATCTACATGTTCAAAAGAGCTTCTTGAGTTATCAAAGAATCATTTAATTGGGACACAATACTCAATATTACTGGCTCTCCACCTTGATTGCCTGCATCTGTATTTTTATATACACAAATAATTCCTACATGCAGCCCAGAGCTTCCCTTGACAGTATATTGAAACACCTGGGGACCTTGTTAAAAATGTATGCTTTGATTCAGGAGGCCTCGTTTAAAGCTTGAGTGTATATTTTGAACAAACCACCAGGTGTTCTAATGCTACAGGAAGTTTCGATAGCAAGGCTGTCAATAATGGCTTCAACAATATTTTCAAGATTCTAAGGAAAAGCATCTAACACACAATCTATGCTCGATATAAACTAGTTGAATGAAGGAGTGAAAAATAAAAACAAATGTGGATAATGTGGGGAAGTTAACAGTTTATTATATTAAATGACCAAAGGCCAAGTAGAAAATTATTGTAGATATAGCTTATTGTCCAAAATGTATTCATTATCATGGCTTTATGAATGATGCTGTGTCAGGATTCTGACATGGTTAGCTTCTCTCAACACAATGTGTTGTGGCCAACTCTATACCAGAGCCTGTGCTAGTTCATGTAGGTATGACAAATGAATTAAACAGCTATGCCTACCGAGAATTTATTTTGCACTGTTGCTCATGTAAACTAACTTTGTTTATAAAATGATGCCTAAAGATAACTTGATTATCATAGGTTTATTGTTAGGATTGATCCCTCCATTACTGCTGATTATTCATATCTACTTACTCTACACTACATGTGATTCTGTCCTGAAACTGGGCACTTAATGAAGAGGCAAAGGCAAGGTTTGTAGGTAAGGTTGGACCTTTGATATCACACAATAAGCCATATTATATTTTCAATGGATGATGATGATAATGATTGATCTGTTAGACTGTGAATCTAATGAGGATAATAAAAGTTAACAATTTATGGAGTTCTGAGAATGTACTAAGTATTTAACAAGAAATATTCTCTTTGATCTAGTTTTTATAACTTTCCTATGAAGTAGATAGTATAGGTTTTTATTTTTGTGTATGAGAAACTGAGACTGAAAAACAAATCATCTTGCTCAATGTCACATGGCTTAGTAGTTAGAAGAGCCAGGATATGAACACAGGCAGTACTGGCTCCCATTGAGTTCATTCTCTTAACTCCTCATTCATGCTGCTGTAAGAGAGGAATAAACAAATACGATGGAGATTCCAAAGAAAAAGTGACCACAGCTGATGAAGAATTAAGTCTTGAAGGATTGCGAGAGTTCAACAAGATGGGAAGACATTCAAGAAGATAGAGAAGCCAGACTGTAAAGACTATTACTTTAAAATTTGAATCCTGAATGATAATGAAAAAATGATGATGTGACATTCACAGCAACAGGAAGTCAAGAGGAAAATGAGGGAATTCCTTGAGTATTTATCAATAGATCATACCATCATTAAAAGATCAGAAAACATATTCCTGAATTTTAGAAAAAAAAAAATCCAAGGCTAAAAGTAGTGACTTGAGAGTTTAAATGTTGAACAAGAAATTTCTTGTGTGTATACCTTTTAATTTTTTATTTGTTTTAATTAGTTATACATGACAGTAGAATGCATTTATGTACTTTGATATACATAGATGGGATATAATTTCTTTTTTTTCTTAGTGTACATGTTGTAGAATTATATTGGTCATGTAGTCACATATATACATAAAGTAATAATGTCTGTTTCATTCTACTATCTTTCCTATCCCCACATCTCCTCCTTCCCCTCCCTTTACTTCCCTCTACCTAATTTAAGGTAATGCTATTCTTCTCTAGTGCCTCCCGCCTTATTGTGAATTAGTATCCAGATGTTAGAGAAAACATTCGGCCTTTGGTTTTCAGGATTGGCTTATTTCGCTTAGCATAATATTCTCCAACTCCAACAATTTACTGGCAAATGCCATAATTTCACTTTTAAATTTAAAAGTGAGCAATTTACAGCTGAGTTATATTCTATTAAATATATAAAAATACCACATTTTCTTCATCCATTCATCTATTGAAGGATACCTAGGTTGGTTCCATAGTTTAGCTATTGTGAATGAAGCTGCTATAAACATTGACATGCATTACTGTAGTATGTGGATTTTAAGTCCTTTGGGTATAAACCCAGGAATGGAATAGCTGGGTCAAATGGTGGTTCCATTCCAAGTTTCTGAGGAATCTCCAAACTGCTTTCTATGGTGGTTTCACCAATTTGGAGTCCCACCAGCAATGTATGAGTGTACCTCTTTCCCCACAACCTCATCAACATTTATTGTTGCTTGTATTCATGATGATTGCCATTCTAACAGGAGTGAGAGGAAACCTTAGTGTAGTTTTGATTTGCATTTCTCTAATTGATAGAGATGTTGAATACTTTTTCATATGCTTGTTGATCGATTGTATTTCTTCTGTGAAGTGTCTATTCAGTTCCTTAGCCCATTTATTGATTGGGTTATTTGTTTTTTTTTCTTTGGTGTTAAGTTTTTTGAGTTTTTTCTCAGCAAAGAAAACAATCGATAATGTGAGGAGACAACCTACAGATTGGGAGAAAATCTACCACATGCACCTCTGATAAAGCATTAATCTCTAGGATATATAAAGAACACACTTTGTTTTTGAGAGTAAAAGTAATTAAATAGGAGATGTTAAAATCGAAACTACTTTCATGTATTTTGTAAGACAAAATACTTACTTTTGAAATAATTTCAACCATTTAAATCACCTTAATTATGTATCTGGTGAAGTGGAATTCTTCATTGAAAAAAATACACTGTATACAATTATCAAAGTTTGTAAAAAATCATTTCATTTATGTGCTAATCTAATCAAATCTAATTTGGGTTGTTTCTAATTGGAAGGATGTGTAATTTTCAGATAAAACAAATGTTTTGTCAATAAATGTTATTTTTTACTCTCTCAGACAATGCCCACTCAAGTATATGATATAAATAAACTTACCTGTAATGGTGACCAAAAAGAACAGCATGTTGTTATTTGGATCCAGTTCATGAGTGGTTAAGAGCCCTGGCCTAGGTTCAGATCCTGATTTGTGAGTTTGAGCAGTAGTATCCTTACCTATGAAATGTGGGTAATAATATCCACGTTTTAGAGCCTTGGAGGGGAATAGTTGATTTAATACATGTAAATTTCTTGGCATAATATCTGATATGAAACAATAGGAGCTAAGATTTATTGAGCATTCTCTGCCAAGGACTACTTTCAATAAGAAATGTTGGAGATTATTATTTCCATTAATAGTTTTAGAAAGACATTGTTTTATACAAGGAACAGGCCCTGTTCTTTTTGTTTTCTTATCTTTCTTCAGACTTTAGTCTTTGATTTGGGGAACACTGCTATGGAATCTCGATTAATACTTAACAACAACAACCCCCCCCAAAAGTTATAGCAAGTAAGTATTTTCCCCAACATGGCATAATGTGTGTTCTAATTGATCAAACATTTTCTTGGAACATGTTTTGTTTGTGGCAAAAAACAAAATGAACATTTGTGAATCATCAATTCATTTCTGTTGTAAGAATTATTTTTATTTATTTTATATCTGAGAAAATTGAGTACAACCCAAAACTCATCACATTCTGATTTTTGGAGAAAAATCTAAGGAAGTTTTGATATTCTGCTCACTTCCTGTTTTAATCATCAGTAATTAACTTGTAGCTTAAACTCCTGACTCAGCATGGAAAATACTTTTCACTTCCAAATACTATCTACTGGAAATATTTTCTTTATTTGCATTCTGGTATTTTACATAGAAACAACACTTGCTGCCTAGAACTACACTAGTTCTTTAACCATTATTTGCATTTCTATTCTTTAGGTTATTTCAAAATTTTTGCCTTTAATTCCACAATTAAATTATTATCACTTCACTTAGAGCAGTTCAGAGGCCACTTTTACCTAGGAATTCATAGTCTTTATATAATTAGGTAGCAGTATATCCAGAAATGAGATTGTTGGATCACAAGGTAGTTCTATTTTTCATTTTTAGAAGAATCAAATACTGTTCTCTGTAGTAAGTGTGCCTATTCTTGATGTGAGCACCTTTTTATAGACCTGGTGGTCATTTGTATGTTTTCTAAGAGATACCTACACCCCTCGGTTCATGGCAGCATTATTCACAATTGCAAAAATGTAGAAATAAACCAAATGTCCATTGACAGATGAACAAAGAAAATTTGGTATATACATGTAATGGATTATTACTGAGTTTTAAAAAAAAGAAATATGTCCTATTATTTGCAACAACATAGATAAACCTAAAGGACATTATGCTAAGTGAAATGACTCAGTTATAGAAAGACAAAGATGCATAATTCCACATAGGTGAGTTGACTAAAACAGTCAAATTCATAGAAGAAGAGAAGAGAATGGTGGCTGCCAAACAAAAGAATGGTGTAGGGGAAATTAGGAATTTGCTTTTCACTGGGTATGATGTTTCCATTGTATGAGATGAATATATTTTTGAGGTCTGCTGTACAATATAGTGTATATATTTAACAATACAATATCACATGCTTTAAAATATGTTAAAAGGATAACTCTTGAGCTGGGGTTGTGGCTCAGCGGTCGAGTGCTTGCCTAGCATGTTCAAGGCCCTGGGTTTGATCCTCAGCACTACATAAAAATAAACAACATAACAACAGCTATTCCTCTTCTCAGACTATACTCAAAAGACCTAAAAACAGCATACTAAAGGGACACAGCCACATCAATGTTTATAGCAGCACATTCACCATAGCTAGTCTGTGGAGCCAACCTAGATGCCCTTCAATGGATGAATGGATAAAAAAAAAATGTGGCATATATACACAATGGAACATTACTCAGCACTAAAAAATAATAAGATCATGGCATTTGCAGGTAAATGGATGGCATTAGAGCAGATTATGCTAAGTGAAGTTAGCCAATCCCAAAAAAACAAATGCCGAATGTCTTCTCTGATATAAAGGGGATGACTCAAAATGGGGAAGAGAGGAAGAGCATGGGAAGAAGATTACCTCTACATAGGGAAGAGGGGTGGGAGGGAAAGGGAGGAATAAAGGGAATTGCATGGATGGTGGAAGGAGACCCTCATTGTTATACAAAATGCATGTATGAAGATGTGAGAAAAAAAAAAAGAATAGCTTTACCCTAGATTAGGTAGAGAGAAGTGATGGGAGGGGAGGGGAGGGGTTGGGGAGATAGGAAGGATAGTAGAATTAAACAGACATTATTATTACTGTGTGTATATATGTGACTGCATGACCAATGGGATTCTGCAACCTGTATACTCAGAAAAATGAGAAATTAAATCCCATCTGATTCAAATGTATGATATGTCAAGGTCATTTTACTGTCATGTGTAACTAATTAAAACAAATAAAAAAGAAGAAAGAAATATATGAATATATGCAAAAGAATATATATTTTTTTTCCTGAGATGATACAAAGAAACAATAAAAACAATAATATTAACAATTCTTAGGAAACAATAAAAATAAGGTCCATGTAACCATTTCTCATTCCAAGGTCACAAAACCTGAAATATGTGCCGTAATTCTGAACTTGGTTTTCAGATATTTGAACACGTTGGAAATAAAATGTATGCATTTAGTTAAAAAAAAACATAAAACTATTGTGTCCAACTTAATAAATAAATAAATAAATAGATTAATTAATAAAAGGATAACTTATTGATAACTTATATTGAGTTCTTAACCCCCCAAACCCAATAATAACAAGTTTGCAAACATCTCCCCCGCAAAAAAACTCAGTGAAGCAGCCAAATAAAAATCATACACACAAAAAAACACATATGTCCAAACTCATCAAAATATCTACATTAATTGTGTACAATTCTCACATATAAATTACACCCCCTTAAAGCTTACAGAAATGACACAACAACTAGTGAATCACTTAAGGAAAAAAAAAGTCGATGCCATTTGATAAATGTTTTCCCTACATAACTAAATAGTTGAAATAGCCATCCTTTAATACTACAGTAGAAGCAAATGTAATATATTCATTGTTTATACAAGTGCCTGTATACTTGTATTTATGTGGGTATTGCTTTAATTCTGAAATACAACATATCTCTAAAAGTTTAGTAGGTCAAACAAAATTTAAGGAAAGAAAATTTTTAAAAATACTTGAAGGAAAAAAAAATACATAGATCATGTTCATAGTGTTAAGACAAGTTGTAGAAGAGCCACAAAATGCAAGTGCCTCAAGGCACCAAGAAGTTAACATAAATGTGTCAAAAGGCCTGATGTAAATCAATTGGGTGTGGTGGGGCTACAGAAGGGCACCCTGCAAGCCACCTGAAAGCATTGTAGAAGCAATTTGAGCCAAGCAGACCACCTGTGGTCTAGCTATGTTTTTATTCACTGACTTTTAATTTGCTGCCACTTATTTTAGGAAATTTGATTTATGCTTGTTTTAAATAACATTTCTTAGTTTCACTGACCCACATCTGTTTGCCTATTTCTACTCCAGAATTGGAATAATAATTTATGTCATTAAATTACAGTAGAGGTTTAGAAGACAGTGATAATTTGAATTAATTCAAGGAACATATGTTGAATATAAACTATATGCCAAATACAGTCTGCCAATCATGACATACAGGAAAATGACTTAGGAAAATTCAATGTGACATGCTATACCAACCACAGGAATAAGTTTCAGGTAGATGAGAGGTGATTAATCCCTCCTTCTTCCTCCTTAACCACTTGAGTGGTCTAACCTGGTTACATGTGTATCTTTGTCACTTCTGTGTTTTTCATTTGAACAAATCATGAGTGATCATGTCCTAACTCTGAGAGCCGAGGGGAGGGAAGCCATGAGGGAGAAAGAACAGCAAAGAGGACAAAAGAGTCTATCTTTTGCTTATGGGGAATGCAGGGAATATGAGCTAAGCCATGGGCCAGAGCTTTGTAGAACCACTGTGAAGCAGCTTGAGAGAAATAAGAAATTATTAGATAAAAATGGTAACATCTGAGATTTAATACTCAATTTACCCAGTGAATGCCAAATTGCTGAGGATTAGTCAGGACTGTGCTGTAATGCCCCACAGAGAGCATAATCCAAATCATATCAAATAACCTCAGCTCAGCCCATTGCTTTATACCTGTGACATATTAACTATCCCAGTCATTGTGCATTAAAATACCTCTCTTACGTTTGCCATTCCCATTACTCCACACTTTATCTATAAAATAAGGAGCACAAGAGTTTACTCTAGGAGATCTTGAAAGGATTAAAATACACAGTGTATGTAACACACTGCATCGTGAGCATTGGTAGGAGCAGTAATAATGATACAATGGGTGGTATTATGGGCCACATCACTTAACACTAAACTCTAGCACTAGACTGTTGGCTGATCTGCCTGTCACTTTCTACATTCAATCCTTTAAATGTCTGGAATCACACCATCTTTCAGATAATTTGTTTGATGTATCCTTTTTCTTTTTCCTCACAAAGAGACTTATAGAAACATAATCTTTCAAACAATAACAGGGAATTTGTGCCTTTTAAGTTGCTCTATGCCATATTCAGTTAAGTAATATCATTATGTGTTTCCCCCTTTGAGCAAAATCACTTTTATGATTTCTATGCACCAGTCTTAAAATCTGTCCTCTTACCACAGAGAATATATTTAATCCTTTCTTCATATTAAATAAATTTAATTAAGACTACTTTTTTGGATTTTTTCCATACATAATCAAAATATTTAAGATATTTCCATTTGCCAGATTTCCCTACTTGTCATTTAGAGTTCTTCCTGACCTAACCTCAACTTACTTATTTTGCCTTCTTGGTTTTATATTTGGATTATGAATTCTAGGTTATACACACCATTTTTCCAGATTTCAAAATTCTTCTAATTTCAAAACTTATGGTTTTTCTTCTCATTCTATAATATCCGTTGACTAATTACATATCATCTGATAATCTAACTTAGTTTTATAGTTATTTAAAATTAGAAGATAACTTAGGTAGTCTTTTTTTTCTATTGCATCTACATTTGTTGTCATTTAACAATTTCATGTTTGTGAGGTTGGTTTTCCAAATAAGACAATTTGGATTTTAAATCCATAAATCCTAGATAGCCACACCCTTCTTCTAGATTTTTGATACTTTCTGCTAAGCTTCAAGACTCATGTTTTTCTTCTCCTTCTATAATATTCATTTGATTATAATATTCATAGGATAAGTACTTTTGATGTATATTTCTTTTGGAAGTCAATAACATTTAATGTGTTCTTATATATTTGATTGAAATCATTTCATACTCAGTACTTGCATATGGTATACATGGCTCCATACTGGTTATTGTGAAGAATACAAAAATAAAAAATGAACCTTCCCCTCAAAGAATTTGATTGTTCAGGATAGATCATTCTTCCTAATACATAATACTCTTACCAGAAAACCTGATCAAATGATATTCCAATGTGTTTAAAGATAGAGTTTATTTAATTCATTTTTATCTAATTGTGAAGTCAAACCATAGCTGAGTTTGAAATAAAATTTTACTTGCAACTTCTAAAAGGTAAATGTCCTGGTAGATCTTGGCAGCACCTCACTGAATTTTTTTTTTTTTAGTAGAAACATGTATTTTTTCATGATTCTAACCTTAGCCTTCTGCACAATTTTAAGAACTGACATCTTACAAAGCCCACATAAGTCAGCAGTTTTATCTTGAATTGTTAGGCCAATATAATACTTATCTCAGACTATCAGCAAACAGTAATTCCTGAAAACCATCTGGAAGGTTGATTTATCAGATCATATCCCTTCTCCTCCTGACTTGCCCAAGAGATCAGTCAATCTGAAGAATGGAAGATTACTTCTTGCATTTCCCAGAGGAACCATTTTGGATACAACCCCTGAATTAGCTGATAAAGCAAATTTTGGTTTGGCAATTCACCAGACTAGCAATATATGCACATATTAACTTTTGAAACAAGTGAATGCTTAGACTATTGTTTTTATTTATGTCTTTACTTATTTGTTAGTCTTTTAACTTGCTGGTTTTACAGAAAGTCACAAGTTTCACAATTTGTTTTCCTTAAGTCAATATTTTGGGGCTTCAATGTGGAATGAATCCATTGAAGAATGCAGAATTCAGACAATATCACTGGTTTATAAGGTCCTTCTATATGGTGATTTTTTTGAACATGGCAATAAAAGAACATGATTGAAATGTTTTGCTCAACTACAAATGGCATCCAAACTTTGGACAAACTGAAAAATGCCCTTTCTAAAGGAGTTCTATTGGCATACTATTCCCTTCAGTTAATATAGGATTAGCTATTTCTAATAGAAACTTTGAAAAAAAAATAGACCAGAAATTAAGAAACAATAATAACAGTTCTTAGAGAATCAGACTAAATCACTTTGGAATTTTAAGTCTCAATGTCCAAATTTTAAAAACAAATTTTAAAAAGTGACTAGAGAAAGTTTCAATGACTTTTCAAGCTGGACTTACCTCCTATTGGATAATAATCTGATCCCCACTTAACAATTTCCAAAAGCCTCAGATGCTTTGGATCTGCTTTGCATCTGACAGACAGTAACAACTGTGAAACATTTCCATTTTGGCCCACGATTATGCTCAGGCCTGTCCCCAAATACTTTCTGTGACACTGTAGATTGCTTAAGAATAGAGGTAATGGAAAGAATAAAAACAGTAACAACATCCTTTATTAATTTCCTTAAAAGGTAAAGAAAAACTGATATGTGTGTGTGTGTGTGTGTGTGTGTGTGTGTGTGTGTGAGAGAGAGAGAGAGAGAGAGAGAGAGAAAGAGAGAGAGAGTTTATTTTCTTTATAGCCTTTTCATTTTCTCATTTTCTTTAGAATTGTGAAATTGTGGTCTGGTTCTTTATTATGGCTATCGAAATTCAGTTTGCTTGAAATTTCCACATACTATTTTTCTTTAAATCAGCCAGATAATTTTATGTAGCAGGGATACATTTTATTTAGACATAGAATTTAAATTCTAATCTTATTATTTTTATAAATTGTGGATGACTCTAATTGTAAATTTCTAAGAGACTAGGTGCAGAATATTACATAGCTAGCTAAGGACATCTTACCTGGTCATTTATTCACTTATTCAAAAAATATTTATTGAACATTTATTATAACAAGTACTTTAATAAATGCCAGAGAAGAATGAAATGTGTGGCCTCTGCCCTCTAAGAGCTTTCAACCTCATGAAGAAGACCTCATCTTCACAACACACGAAGAGGAAAAGTGAAAAATATACAATATATTATGAAAGCATAGAGAAGGGAATGATTAATTTTCCCAGGTCAGGTGTATGTGGAAGAAGGGACATTTCAATATAGCAAATATTTCTCTGGGAAAATGTCAGAAGAAGAAATGGTTTAAAAGAGAGGATGCATTGAAAATGTATTTAATCTCATCATATGGCAGCTGTGACCTCTAATAAAAATAACAAAAAAACTCTTTAGTTTTTATAATATTTTATAGCTCCATTATACTTCATGAACACCTCTTACTTGATTCTCAGTTATACTTGTGAGATGCATGTTATTGTCAAATTAATGGAAACTGGCAAGCATTTGTGTGAGAGAGGCCCCTGTATAGGCCTCAATGGAAGTCCAAGTGGTGACCTTGACTGGGATCACTCTCTGTCGATGAGATCTGATGGAAAGCAGACAGGAATGGAGAGGTTCCTTTAATAGGATCTAAGGTAAATTATTAATTGATAATTATTCTCTCTCTTCCAATTTAAAGCTAGGATTTGATGTTTAATTCTCGAAGTTTTAGTGACATGTTGACTCCTGTAATCAAAAAAGAAGAGCAGAAACAACTCTACTGAAACCGTGAATGAGACTGATTCTTTTTTGTCTTCTTGGAGAGAGTGGGTTCTTCCTAACCTTGGAAGGGAAAATCAATGCTGAATGTATGTTATTTGCTTTCCTTCAAAATACATAACTGGGAAGATGAGAATACTATATAATTTTGCTAATCACATGTTCTACAAAGTAAACAAAGAATACTTTAGGATAGATTTTATTTAATGTCATCATCTTTCATAATTATTTCATTCTGCATCATAATTTCCTAATTAGGCAATGTAATTATAGGTTGAAAATCCTATAATCACATGCATTTAGGTTAATTATGAAAACCATTAATTATTGTTGAACTACTGAAATGGTAACCTGCGAAAATGAAATGCTTATAGAAAAGCAACTCAGATTTTAAAAATCATGCCATAAAACAAAAAATATAACATAACACAGATTAATATTTTATATGCAATGCATTAAAGCAAAGAAAATGCACTTAACTTCCAGCATTTAAATGAATGTAATCAGTATTCATTTCATGTTGACTTCAAGATGATGATAGAATTATGTTTGGATGAATTTACAATTTATAATTTTACAATTTATGTCTATCCACAGAACAGCAATAAAGCCTTGGGAAGGAATCAACTAGCATATATATTATAGCTAAATTTTGAATGTTTTCTAATGAAAAACACAATGAAGATAAATTGATATTCATAAATTCTATTTTTTTTTTGCAAAAAAAAGGCCTGAATGCTCATTTAAAAATGCCTTCATCATTGGTAAATAGAAAGATGTTTGTATTTACTAAAGAATATATAAAATCCGTGAAGACATCATTATTTCACCAGATTCTGTTTGGGCTAAAATGTATAAATACAAGACCTTTTATCAGAGCCAACAATAACAAACAAATGGTATCTTCCCTATTCTGGGACAGGACCTTATTATTTATATTCTAGGACTGCCTTTTAGAGAAATAAATTTAACCTGTTGGTCAATTGCTATGAATGTGAGGAAGAACACTAAATACTAATTAGGACAAAATTGAATTTTAATTTAGGTTACATTTCTTGCATACAGATGGGTAGTATTAAATTATTATACAATTTTTAACTTATTTAGGCCATTAAAATATATAGGTGAAATTGGGATTCATTAAAAACTAAGGCATACATAATTTAAAAATCTAACCTCAAACCTAACTTACTGAACTTTGCGTATATGACAAGGGTGATGGTTTTGAGGATGAGCCTTTCAGTTGAATTTAAGATCATCCTTCTTGTAAAAACCAAACCCATAGTACATTATCTGATATTCAGAGTCAGACTCTTAAAATGAAAGCAAAACAAACCAAAAACTAAGAATACTTGCAAAGTAATCTATGGTATACTAGCTGTTGCTTAATTAAGACAAACAAACAAGCAAACAAAAAACACATGTTATAATAACATGAGTAAAACGTGCTTCTTATTTTGTGGCCCATTGTCATTGGTTTGCTCAATGTCACATTAGTGCTTGATTGATTAGAATGAATACCTGTTCCTTAATCTTGTGTTTTCCATTCAAATGTGCCTAATGTAATAGTAGCATTCTATATTTAAATTGTTTAAAATTTCAGTTGTATGTGTTCTCATAAAATATGTAGCATTTTGTACGTTTCGTTATAAATGTAGTATAAATTGCACTATATCTCATTTTGCATTCTCAACACCCATCTATATCACTTCATATGTAATTTAATTTATCCACTACTTCAAATGCTACATGGTATTCCTTGATGTGAATTTTGGATATTCAATTCTCCAGTGTTGGGCACAGCTGTTAAAAAATTATATATATAGTCTCCTTTTGGTGTAAGAATTTGTGTTATAGATATTCAGGAAAGAAATTGTTGGCCCATAGAGTATGTTATATTTCTTTCCAGAATATCTACAGCAGTCTACAATTCCACCAGCAGTGCATAAGGGTTTCTATATTTGCACATCCTCTCTAACACTTTGCATTTTCCAGTGTTCTAATTTTGTCTGTCTAGTACATGCAAAGGGATAGTTAATTTTTATTTTTAAAAATCTTTTGTATTTTGAAATAATTTTACATTTACATGAAATCTGTAGAGACAGTGCAGAAAATTCCGATTCAACCTTCATCCAGCTTTCTGTAATGTTAACATAATCATAGTACATTTATCAAAACCAAGGAATCAACATTGGCATGATAATATTAGCCAAACTGCATTTTTATTTAGATATCACATTATTAAACTCAGGTCTTTTTTGGTTCCTGGAGTGACTCCAGGTTACAGCATTACATTTAATTATCACATCACCTTAATTGCTTCCTATCTGTTATGGTTTCTTATTCTTCCCTTGCTTTTTCTGACCTTAAGACTTTTAAAGAACATTGGCACATGTTTTTTAGAACACCCCTAATTTGCTTAATGTTTTATACTGATTAGACTTGGGTTTCTTGTTTAGGAATAATCTAATAGAGGTGAGATTCCCCTCTTATCATGTTATATTAAGGAATACATAAAGTTAACATGACTAGTCACTGGTAATTAATTCAAATGGATACCATTATTAACATAAACAATATTTCTCGGGGCTGGGGATGTGGCTCAAGCGGTAACGCGCTTGCCTGGCATGTGAGGGGCGCTGGGTTCAATCTTCAGCACCACATAAAAATAAAGATGTTGTGTCCACCGAAAAAAAAACTAAAAAATAAATATTAAAAATCTCTCTCTCTCTCTCTCTCTCTCTCTCTCTCTCTCTCTCTCTCTCTTTAAAACAAAACACTATTTCTCTTTTACTGGTTAAGTTTAGGTATATTTTCATATATTGCTCAATCTTTTCTTTTTAGTGTTATGTAAATTGCTTATTCACATATGTGCCCATGTTCCTTTGAAGAACTTGTATTTTTCTAGTTGGTACACATACTTTTTAAAAATATTGTAGTTATTAATCCTCTGTCAGTTTTAGAAATTGCAAATGCCTCTCATATTTCCATGCCTACCTGCTTATTCATGGAATTCTTTATTAATCAGAAATCTTTATTTGCTATGTACTCATTCATTTATTTTCCTATGATATAGGCTTTAATAAGTATTCTATGCTCTTAGAATGCAGAGATAATCTAATATTTTTCTACTCAATATATAGTTTACTCTTTCACTTTAAGTGTCTAATCTACCTGGAGTCTACATTGAATGTTGTGTTAGGCAGAAAATAATTTTATTTTTTTCAACACAGTGATAAAGTTTTCCAATCTTTATTTTCTAAGCTGTGTATTCTTCCCCATGGACTTATAATGCCAACTGTATTAATAAACTAAGATTCTCCTCTAAGTGATCTGTTCTGTACCACCAATCCACTGGTCTGTGGCTCTGGCAAAAATGACAGGAAACTTTGATTTATGCCTTTTAAATATGGCTTAATATTTGATAAGACAAAAGCCAAATATTAATCTTCTTTTAAAGGATGGCATCTATTAATTTCCCTTATTATTTCATATATCTTAAATAATAATTTCGTGATTTTCTCAAAAATTCAAATGCCATTTATATTGGGGTTGCATTGAGTTTATAGATTGATTTAGGGGAAGAATTCATGTAAATATCTTTATTAAGATGGTATTCATGTTGATATTTTAGATTTAAATATCTTTATTAAGATGGTATTCATGTTGACTTTGGTTAAGTCAATTCTTCTTAGTTTTTTGGCTTTGTAAAAAAATATATTGCTGGTGTGGAAAACATTTACTGGTTTTCAGAAATTGATTTTAGTGCCCATTAATTTACTCCCTATAGTTGCGACAGTCTTTTTCACCCTTGATTTTATTCATTATTTTAATATTTGTTGAGAGTTTATGCAGGCACTTTTCTAGACATTTGAGGTAGATAGAGAATAGAATGATCGCATGGAAATTCTGTTTAGTATACTCTATGAGGACCCACAAATGAATGATACACATAGTAAGTAAGTCAACGATGTATTATAATAGAAACGAAAAGTACTATAAGAGAAAGAAGACAGGGATGAAGGGAATCAAGAATGTGGGGAAGTGTGTGCTCTATGACTAGAGAGGTCAGGTTAGATCTGATGGAGAAGATGGCCTTGGAACAGTGACTTACAGAGGTGAGTCATTAACTGTGCCAATGTCTGTGGAAGAACTTCCCTGAAGGGGCATTAGTTGGTGCCCAGACCCTGGCAGCTATCTCAAGAACAGACTCACAAGGGAAAGGAGAAGGAATAGGAATACTAATGAGGAAGCTACTTAAGTAATTGGGGTAAGAAATGTGACTTAGCCCAGGATGGTACCAGTGGAAAGGGTAAGAGAAAACTGAATTTGGGGTCTATTTTGAAAATTTCAGTTTCTTTCCTTCTTTTTGGTGGGGGCGGGGGTAAGATGCTTATGTCAAGTCTTTCTGAAGCCATAACTTCATTTTTTTAAAGACAGAATCTATTTTCACAAGGATATATTCATAAGGATAGATACAATTTAATTAACTAGGATAAATATAATATAATTAGATGGGTTATTAAAATAACAAGTGGTGCAGGATGAAACCAGCTTTAGAACAAACACAACTGATTTCAGTTTGAATGTTACTAGAGACAGATAGGAACATAATGGAAAGTTACTTTCTAGCAGGAGTTTTAGTGTTCCCTGGGCAACAGCCAAGAGTTTCAAGGAAGCAATGGAGAACATAGGTCAATCTAGCAGGGAAATTAGGAGCAAATCAGTTCAGAGAATTTCCCTTTGCCCTGGGTCTATGTGTGCAAATATGTATGTACATATATATGCACAGTCTACCTAGTTCCCCAAGTATTTACACCAGCTTTACAAGCATAGATAGTATGACAAGGCAAAATATCATTTGAAGTAAGTAAAGGAAGAAAGAAAGCAAAAAGGGAAATAAAATCAGGAAAGATAACATAAATATATTCAAGAAGATGGTTTAATTATTAGAGGAGAGTTATCAATCTAATTCCAGCTTTTAAGCAAGTTAAACTGTCAATCCATAAAATCCTTTAGGCTGATTCCACATATAAATAATACATTTTTAGGATTTTAACACTAATATATATATATTTTTTCTTTTAGAAATGCATCAACTATAGCCATGGTATTTAGTCAAGTGTCCATATAAAAGACATATGCATCATACTTGACAGGCAGTCCCACATGTCTATGAATTTACATCCACAGATGCAACTCACCACAAATAAAAAATATTTGAAAAATTGCACTTGTACTGAACATGTAGATTTCCTTCTTGTCACTATTTCTAAAACAAAATAGTATAATTACTATCCATATAATCTTTAAGTTGTATTAGATATTATGCCATATAGAGATGATTTAAAGTATATAGGAGGACATGTATAGATTATATGCAAATACAACATCATTTAATATAAGAGACTTGAGCATATGTGGATTTTGGTAACTTCCTGGAATCCTAGAAACAATGTACTGCAGGTAATGAGATACAATTATATATATTTGTGTGTGTGTTTGCACAAAAATGCGTACAATTATATATGTATAATATGTACATACATATACATGGATATACTATAAATATTATGATACATTTATTAATTAAAAAATACATTAATTTACCTAGTTAGTGTTTTATTGGTGAAAATGATCACAAAGTTCCTTTCAAAATTTAAATTTTTGTCTTTCTGTACTGAATTTTGGTACTTACCTTCAGTTAAAAATAGACACTTGATACACTGTTTTCCTCTTTGGTTTGAAGTCCAGGAAGCTAAGATGTTTATTATGGGAACTTTAATTTTTTTTTTATTCTGGGATGATAATTTAATTTATTTTCAGGTCTTCATTTTACTTGGCTCTTTTGTTGTTGTTGTTGTTGTTTTGATTTTGTTTGTTGCAATGCTAGAGACTGAACTCAGGGCCTTTCACATGCCAGGCAAGTGCTCTATCCCTGAGGCACACCCCAGACCTGCCCTTATGCCTTTAATTTTTAAAATAATTTTTTGTTTTATTTTATTTGTCTATAGCCACTTTACATTCTTTTTGAAAATGCTATGTGTGTATGTATATGAGTTGACTGATTTATGACTTCTTTTCTCACAACTAATAGAAATCTATCTGCAGTAAGATCTATTGGGTATTCTTCTGAGGTTGGAAGGAGATGAGACCATAAGGTAGACCTAAGGAATAGGGAGAGACTGCTAAGGCACCAGACTATCATGTGGCCCTCAGATCTGTTTTGTTGTTTTGCTTTTTCTCTTCTTACCTTGCCTGTCTTTGCTTTCTCAGCACCTGGACTGGATACAACAGGTCTACCTCAAGTTTTCAGGTCTTTGTCTTATGGGTAAACCTCCCTGGAAAGCTTACCTCAGACTCTCTCTCTCTCCCTCCCTCTCTCTCTCTCTCTCTCTGTCTCGTTCTCTCCTCTCTCAGGACAATTGGCTTATAGCATCAGCTTTGTTCAGGAGTCTACTTTTGAATCCATCACCTGTGCTTAGTGGAATGGAGTCACCTAACTGCTTTTTGCAATACAAGGCTTTACATTTACAGGGTTCTCTAAAGATTCAAAGAAAATGTCAGGATTCAAATGCTAAATACAGAAACCAAAACCAAAGCAAACAATAGAAATGTAATTGAAAAAAAAAAACTAATGCTTTTGCCTGTAATATAGATGTTGAACACGGCAAATAGAGAGTTTTATTTGTTTAACATGCCAAAATATTCATGATTTAAAGACCTTAACATATATCTATATATTACACACACACACACACACACACACACCCATAAGCCTAACCAGACAAATACACACATACACACACAAACAGAGGAAATTGTGATTTTGTTTTTTTTAAAAAAAATAAATAAAAAAGAATT
Organism: Marmota marmota marmota; assembly: GCF_001458135.2. NCBI lineage: Eukaryota > Metazoa > Chordata > Mammalia > Rodentia > Sciuridae > Marmota > Marmota marmota. The sequence goes on along the minus strand of NW_025999842.1, from coordinate 31,971,459 downwards.
TGGTAAAATATTTCTCAAGCATCTACTTTGTTCCAAACAGTGCTCTGCTTCTAGTGCTGGGAATACAGCAGTAACTAGAACAGACAGGGCTATTTATGACTGTTGAGGAGTAAACACCTTCCTCTGTATATATTTAGAATCTAGAAAGGACAGATGGTTTCTGATCTCTTTGCAGAAAGAGCCTAAGGTGACATCTGTTTCTGTACCCTTTACACTTTTACACTGTATGCACATATACATCCCTGTTTGCATTGATGTCCTCTATGAGAGAGGAGTATGTAAGAATAATACTGATGAACTAATGGGACCCCGTATTTTCAAAATTCCTGAGGCTTATAGAACATGCAGTTATAAGATTATCCTTCTATTTGCATTATTACAAAGACATATGTATTGATATACATTAATTAACAAAACAGAATGGATGTAAAAGCTGTATTTGTGTTTATTAATGAAAAGTGACAATCCGGGAGCTTAGTTGTGCTTCAAAATCTGCAGCCCCTTGGCAGTCAAGGCCTTGGCCCCTCAGGCACCAGAGCTAAGAGCAGACAATTCAGTTGTAATCTACACCAAAACAAGGACCTAGAATTCCTCCATAGGAGGTATTACTCAGGATTTCCTGAAAAAGAAGGACACTTAAGTACATAAAATTACAAAGGTCTGCTCAGGGACAAATCAAGGAGTAACACTAATGTCTTTGGTTTGGGTGTTGGCCTTAACTGACTAGGAAAGATAGTCAACTTCCCCAGCGACGCTTGAAAGTATTGTTCTAGGAGATAACATGGTTACTACATTAATAACAAAAATAACTATATGTGTAATATATATTTGATTTCTCAATAAACAACAAAATATTAAAATATGGTCTATTCATTTGATTTTAAAAATCGCATGCAGGGATTTTTACAAATTAACTTAAAATATTTATTTATAATAATAATAAAGGGAGTTGACATGAGAATCTCTAGTCTCAAAGATATGACTCCCCCAGCATTAAACACCATGCACACTTTTATTGTTTTCTAACCAATATATCCAAACATAAACAGTGTATATATTAATTCAGTACCAAAAACCTTTCAACACATGTATACATTGTATAATGTTTAAATGAGGTTAAACATTTATTACCTCATTTTTTAAATTTCATTATGGTGAAAATTTTCAAAATACTTTCTTCTAGTTTTTGGAAATGTATAGCACATAATTGCTATCTAGTCACCATCCTGTGTAATCAACACCAGAAACAGATTCTTGCTCCTATCTAACTATAACTAAGCACCCATTGATAAGTCTTTCTCCATCCCTCCTCTTTCCCCACCCTCTCCAGGCTTTGGTGACTACCATTCTGCTCTGAACTTTTATGAGATCAAATGTTTTCCCTCCCACATGTGAGTGAGATTATGTAGCACCTGTCTTTCTATATCTAATGATCTGCAGTTTCTCCTATGTTACCACAAATGCCACTTTGTCTTTCATTTTTTTTAACCTGAATAATATTACATTTATGTATGTAACATATTTTCTTTAACCAACTATCAGATGATGGACACTTTGTTTATTCCATTTATTGATTAACGTATGTCCTCACTGACAGTGTACAAGTTCCTTCTTCTCCAGATTCTCACCATCACTTTTATATTTAGTGATTTTTGATAATAATCATTCTTACTTGGGTGAGGTGATATCTCATTGTGACTTTGATGAGCATTTCCCTGAAATTATTTTAAAATTTGTTTTATAAGCTGAAACATAAAAATTGTAAATATTGGGCCTGGCACAATGGTGCAAACCTGTAATCCCAGGAGTTCAGGAGGCTGAGGCAGGAGAATCAGGAGTTCAAAGCCTCAGTAATTTAGCAAGGCACTGAACAACTCAGCGAAAGCTTTTCTTTAAATAAAATATTTTTAAAAGGCTGAGGATATGGCTCAGTTTTTAAGCACCCCTGGCTTCAATCCTTGGTATTGCCCCCCCTTAAATTGTACATATTAATAAGGTTCCATGTGATGTATATCTCTACACAATGGTGTGTGGTCCACATAGCACACATACTGGGTTTAAATCAGATTAAATATATCTATCTCCTTGAAATTTATCATTTCTTTATGGTAAAACATTTGAAATTCTTTCTTCTCTTTGAGAAACACACAGTATTATCTATAGTTACCTCATGGTGTAATAGAACACCCAAGCATCCTCCTCCTATTCTATAATTTTGATATGATTGATTTATTTAGATAGCATTTCAAATTCCCATTTAAAAGTGATTTTTAGCTTTCTTTATGAAAATCATGGTGTCTTGCAATTATAATTGAATCCCACATATGAAATTAAAACTAAGGAACATATATGTATGTGTGCACGCACACACACACACACACACTTCCCCAATCAAATCAAACATCCAACATATTCAATTTATGACCAAAATGAACTCAATAGACTCACTATTTACTTTCAGTTTGATATGTGGCATAGATTAATTGCATAAATTTTCCACTCAAGTGAGTTAATAGCACTAATGTAGGCCAACACTTTATTTGGGTCACTTAAGTCACATCCCTTGATTGTGAGAGATTGAAGTCTTGACACATGGACGGGCCTTGAATCTCATCCTTCATAATACATCCTGTCATCAGAGAACCCCCTCTCTTTCCTTTCTGTTGTATTATCCCCTTATTACTGGACAAAATGAGGTTTGGGAAGTTTATGGAACCCTTGAGAAGGAAAATATGTAACAGAATCTCCTCAGATTTTATTGGGATGTAATGTACCTTCCTTCTTTTCTCTCAGTAAAGCCCCTTTATCAGGTAGAATTGGGCATTTTATTTGATGGTTATGACATTTATTTCAGATCATTGGCTTTCCACATAGTAGTGAATGTAAAACTGAGCAATCCAGACATTTTCCCTTCCACGTTGTGGTGTGGTGCCTCTATGCTAAGGAACATCGGGACAAAAGTCATGAAGTAAGAATTTCCAGGCAAGGAGAGTTGCAAAGGAAGGAGCCTTCTAAGCAAGGCAGTGGTGTAATTCACCACCAGCAGCACTAAAGGGTGGACTTAATAACCAAGCCAGTCGGAATCTAGTCCCTAGGCAAGCAGTGAAAGAACAGGTAAGAATTCAGAAGTTCCTTCAAGCCAAAAGAATGGCATTTGCTCTCAAAGTTAATTTGATTCAAGCAGGGAAATTGTCCATTTAGTATTACATGTTATTTTCAAATTATAGGAACATCATCCTTTCTCTTATTCCTCTTCACATAGTAAGATAGAACTTAATTGTCTTTCTTTAAACCATAGCATATGTAATGAAATTTGAGAAGATGCATAGTTTGTTTGCAGTGTCTCCTCTTCCTCTCCTCCTTCTCTGTCTTCTTTTATTCAGTGAGTGAAACAATATTATTTCTGAAAGCTGGGGGAAAATTCATTGAATTTTCTTGGTTATGGTTTTTGAAAGAGACTTCAAACAACAGAGCCCTTATCATCCCTAGCACAATAGCAGGCTCTGGGTCGATTCTCCCAGGCAGATAGTCCATTGTTGCCTATTCATGAATACCCTTGAACTCTCTCCTCCAGAAGGAAGCCACCCTGGGTAGATACTTTATTATGCTTGTCATGCAGACAAAATCTCCAGGTCTTGCTGTGTTCTCTGTTTGCTATTTTGCTTCTTAGCAACTAAGTTTGATAAGGAATATGAAACAGTTTTATGTAATCTATATTCATCAAGAATATGGGCTGCATGTATGTGTATCTAAAAAGAACAAATAAAAAAATACAAGATGGGCTGCCACAAGTTGATATGTTTTCTATGATGTGGTGTGTGATGGAGTATTTATATTGGAAGGAACTGCTTATATATGATTTCAAATGAAGACTCAAGATATTAGGGTGGATGGTAGATTTGTAAGTACTTCTTCAGGCTTCATAAGCTATAGTGGAAAAAAATTCAGTGTATTCTAAAAAGTCTTTAGCTCATCAAGTTGACAATTCTTAGATGTATTCATTAATTTTTCTTTGTGCCCACCCCACCACTCTGTCTCTTATCCAAGGAATATGCGCTGCCAGTCCTACTTTCTTTTTTGGCCCTATATTGATAACGTGGGCAGGTAAAGATCCACTTAAATGTAAGAATTATTCCTAGCTTTTCTACAGGAATGGAACATCTTCATTCTCCCGAGCTTCTCCCATAAGTATTGTGCCCTGCTTTCATCAAAAACTAAATTTAAAAATGGAGGTTTAAGTCGTGAACACCTCTAGTATCTCAGATTGAGTTCTATATTCAGAAATATCTTGCACTCACCCTTGACTTAGGATCAGAAGTACACACTTAAGGATTAAAAACATTTTTAAAAATCACAGGGGGCCCTGCTTCTAAGTTCAGAAGCTGACAAGGATCTGAACTTGAGGACATCAAGGCAAAAGATGAGATGGTCTGAGGAGAGCAAACTCACTTTGGGAAAACTCAAGGAAAGCAAGAAGGGGTTTCCAATCCAAGAGGGAATATGGGGGGAAAATAAATCCAATGGTGGATCTATTTGCCTACATATCATTTTAGATACTGAAGTAAAAAAATCCATCTTTCAATGATACAACATACAACAATATGACATCTAATAAAATGACATTCTGGACAAACACAATGGCTTTCAACTGTCCATCATCACTTCCCACTTATTACCCATCTAACATCTACTAGTGGACTCTTCTGCCCTCACCAGGGATCCAGTTTTCTTTCCTCTTCCTGAGCATCTTGAAATCTCCTTTTCTCTGCCAATGACAAGGCAATGTGTATCAAAGGTCATTAATTGAATCCTGTATTTTTTTATGCCTTCAAGAACTCGGGTATGGGAACTGGTAGAGTTTGACAGAAGAGCTCCCGGTTTCTTTCTTCCTCTATTGAAGTAGTCACAAATTGAATAGTGACATTTAAGTAAACAGTGGACTGCAAATGGAGCTAAGGAATTCCTGTCACCTCATATTTTTGTGGTACTTTTTCTATGTTTAAGTATGTTTAGATACACAGACACTGTTGTTTTATTATTGCCTGCATGTTCAGTAAAGTGCCTGCTGTACAGATTTGTAGCCCAGGAGCAACAGGCTCTACCATAGTACACATGTACACACCTAGGTATGCAGCATCTAGGTCTCACATAAGTACACTCTATGATAGACAGACAATGATGGAATTGCCTATTGATTCCAGCCTCAGATGTATTCCCATCATTAAATGATGCATGACTATAATTCAAAGTCCTATTGCCAACTTTAGTTCTGAGATCTCTTATTTTCCTCATTATTAACTATATTTACCCCCAGCACACTGAAAACAATTTTTGAAGGAAATCAATCATCAGAATGTCCTGGACATGGCATACTTCCTTACAGGGAAAGAACAAAGAAGGAAAAGAGTGAGGAGAAAGATGGGGGAGAGGCATGTGGTTCATTGTGTTGGCTGCTGAATTAAGTCCATTACATTCTTCCTTGTCAGATCCCTAAGCTAGATATGATTATTCCAGTTTTACAAAGACTTAGGGAAAATAAAATATTTTCCAAGATCACAGGCAGTGAGACCAAGGAGGGAGGAGGATTAGGATGTGGTAGTTTACCTGAGCACATTGTCCAAAATGGATCTTCAACAATTTTCAAAGGTGGTACAATTATTGAAGGACTGTTTTGGACAGCTCTAAGGGAAAGCTGAATGAAATTAAGGGTCTTTGGTTACTTAAAGGCACAGGGGGAAGGGATGTGTAGAGGCTTGTAAGTCTCTAGAGGGCAGCCAGGGTGCAAATGTAATGGGGCCACTCCAATAGCCCCTACAAACAGCTACCCCATCCTCCCACACACAAATGCACAGACATGTGCATAGACACTCATGCACATGCACACACATACTCTACCATTGTATCAGCGTGCATGTCAGCTTCAATGTGTGTGAGAGCAGAGATTTTGTGCATCTAATGATTGTGTGAGGAGTAGTGCCTGCAGGCAGGATTGACTTTATACTTTGCAGTACTTCTTATTAAGATTTGCAGAATAGTGACAGCAGAGCTTTTAGTTAAGCATAGCATTTCTGAACACAAGGTCCTGAGTAACTTCACATGCACACCTGTGATCTGCCCCTGGATGTAGGAGAGTTTAATAGATAGCAACTGCTTAAGAACTGAGAATGACTCTGCAGTTTTCTTCTCATCTATGTGACAAGGCACTCAACAAGCCACACTGCATTGTCTACCAAGCATTGTCTTAATCCTCTTCTCTATCTTAAGACTAGGTGTAGCTGTGATTGGCCTTTGGGCCTGCGGCCATACTATGTCATCCACCTCCTCTGGGTAACTTATTCAAGTGCTACTTTTTATTGGTAGCTTCACACAAATTGCATTTTCTCCATAAATTTTCTTAGTAAAACCAGGCAATTTGATGATTTTCCTTGCACCTCATATTATTTGTCTGCATTTTAATCTCTGATAGTATTCAACTTAACAAGTTTTTTGTTTGTCTATTATATGGGAAACTATTTCACATTTGATGACCTTTATTTCCCCCAACGGCTGTATATTTTCTGGAGCCTGACTTCTACAAAGCATGAGTATCCTGGGGATCAGGCTAAGGGAGGGAAGGACTGCAGGAGCCTCGCTCCCCACTTCAGCAGGACTCAGGGGAATCGGGAAGTGCCACTGTGTGCAAGTCCTTATGGCAGTGTCCTGACCCGAATGTTTCTAACATACATTCTGAGTGTCCTCATACATGTTTAGGGCTGATTACCCTCGAGCTGTCCCCACTCTGTATGGTTCACTGTAAAAACACAGAAGAGGCCTGGGGGGCTAATTGTTTTCTGACAGATTTATAATTCCATTTAATCAAAATGTCACTGTTAAAACCAGATGAAAAGCATTGGACCAGACTGGCAAAGAGAAATATGGGTCTCTGTTTTCCCATCCCCCTCTCATAGAGGACCAGAAAGGAGGCAACTGGGAACTTGGGTAAACCACTCTTACTGGTACCTCGTATGTAGGCTGATGATGGAGTAATGATGAATGTATGTGTAATCTATTAAGCACCAAGACTGTGCTGCAAATATATCCGTATTCTCTTCCAGACACCACACACTGCAGGCACCACAATAGCTGTTCAGCTGTAGAGCCACTTATAATTATGCACAGTTGAAATCTCTCTGAGCCACTCTTCTCCCCGCTGCAGTCTAGAGGAGGCAAACATATAATACATTTGGTTCTCCCCATGCATTTTGACAACTTTTTAAAAGGCATCAGGATAATGTTTGCATGCATTATGTAGCTAGAGGTATGAAAACCCCATTACAAGGTCTGAAATTACTAGGCTCTCTTAAAGTGACATAAATCAGGCCCATTTGACATCACCACTTGAAACACTCATGTTGCAAGCATCGGAGTATGCAAATGGAAGTTTTGCTTTTTTATGGCACAGAGAGTAAAGCTCAAGCAGGAATATTTAGAATACAACAACATCTGATATGCAAAAATATTACAATACATTTCTCTGTGTACAAAAGCCAGCGTTTTGGACTGTTTTAACTGCTGGTGGCCATAGTAGCTTCATGGCATATTATTGATCTGAGAGTTTAGCAACCTTATATAATGGAGCATAGACCATATGAGATGTTTATAACCCCACACATCCTCCCAACAGAGAGTAATGTACTCTCAGCTATATGTAATAGGACTTTAATTCCCTAGTGGGCTCCCAGTGTATTCTATCCTGGAAATGATGCAACCATAATTTAGTAATACCATCAGTGATGCAGGGCAGAATTATCCTTCTATGTGCAGTGTGTACTTGATTGTTTATCATCTGCTTTGTTAAAATTGTAATGATTATGGAGCATCGCTTTGCTGCTTCATTGATGCTGTTTTATTTGTTTTAAAAAGCGGAAAGTATCTGTTTAATTCCTTAAAACATCTTTTCCTAGTAGCCTAACTGCTTTAGAAGTTCAGATCATAAAATAAACTGCTCTGGAAGTTTCTGATATCTTAATAGAACATAAAATCTAAGAGCTCAATGGTTTGGATAAAAATATTGAAATACATAACCTTTGATTTTCTTTTCAAGATAATCTTGGCCTGATTTTCTTAATATTTTTGATCTTTTATCAAAAATTATTGAGTAAACTTTATTCTAAGGGTGTTTATATATGAGTGTGTATTATATCCCAATACCAAATATTAAGGTCATCTTTATTTTGAAACACACTTTTATAATAAAAAATGAGGAAATAAACAAAAACAATACTTCTTCTGTTATTCAGTGTCCTACTGAAATTAAATACAAATTCCTTTTTGTATCTTAAAAGGCAAAGTCAGTAAGATGAGGCTATGTTTACATTCATAAAATTATTTAAACTCATTCTTCCTTTAATGTTTTGCTTGGATAGCCATAAAAACAAAAAACAAAACTGGATCATTCTCAGCTTGTGCACATTTGCATGTGTACATACATGCATGTGGTGATCATGAATATTGGCATATGTGAGTTTTGCATATGTGCATACTTCTGTGATTGTGGGTCTGCATGGTTTTTAGTGTATTACTGTGTGGGTTTATATGTCTACATGTGTTTATGTTTAGGTGGGTCTGTGCAAATGTGCATGTATGTATATTTACATGTGTGTGAATATGTGTGTATATGAATAGAAATAGCTTGTGAAGACAACATATTAAATGAATTTTCAAGTCAACATAAATTCAAAGAGCACATACTATGTCTGTAGTATTTTCTTAGACATATGGGCTTCAAGAATGGATATGACCTTGTTCTGGACTTTAAAAAGTTTCAGCGCAGAACAGGAGAGATACTTTGTACACAAAGAGCAACAGAACAATGAAATACTTTATTTTATGAACGAAGTGCTTAGTTAGCAGATTGGGTGGACTTATATACTCAGATGAATGATAGACAATAAATTTGGTGATGATGATGATGTGTGGGTTAGCCTTAAAGCTTAAACAGAATTTTACCTTTGGAGAAATGTGTGGGAAACCAAATTAAAAAGTTAGCATAGTAGAGCAGATAGAAGGATGAAGCATGAACAGTGCATGCCGTTTGGGATGAATGGTTATTTAAATGATAGGAGCATAAGACAAATGAAAAGAGAAAGGAAATTAAGATTGCCTACGTGCTTTCTGCTGGGTATAGCATGATGACAAAGGTGGTCTTTGGCATCAAATTGCCTAGCTGTGCATTTCATATCTTCCTTCTACTAAATGTGTGTTTTTTTTTTCCCAAGTGACTTAAACTCTCTGAGCCTTGGTTCCTATTTACTATAGTAACTGCAGTAAAGATTCATTGAAATACGATCATTACACTTCATACAATGATTAGTACATGTGAACAACTTGGTAAGGGGGAGGGGTAGTTATTACCCTGTGCTTGGCCTGGAGATAGTATTTACTGCTGGAAGTCATTGAGCTGGCTACGTGACAAACATTGTGCTAAATACACATCATGCCATTTAATCTTCACAATAGTCCTTTGACATGGTTACTATTATTAGCCCCCTTAGAGCTGAGGAAACATCCTAGCAGGTCACAGAGAAGAGCAGGACCACACCCGGTTTTGCCTGTCTCTGGAGATTGGCCATCCTGTCTCCAGGATGAAGCACATTGGTAGGAAGGAAACAGAGTGGCAGTTTGGGCTCAGATGATGAAGCTCTTGAATAATAAGGCAAAGGGTTTATATTTTATTTTTTCAACAGAAGAAAAGCATTAAATATTGTTTTTTGAGGAAATAGCATTAACCTATTTGTTTAGCAGGTACATATTGAACTTGATTAGTGAAGCACGCATATAATTTTTGTTATTGCTTTTTAAATACCAAGCTCTCTCATCTGCTCTAGTCTGACATTCTTGGGTCCTGACTTGTGCTTTATTGATCTTTGCAGCCCAGGCTACTGTGTGCCAGATGCTGTGCTAACCATAGGGGGAAGAAAGGTGAGCAAAAGCACATGTGGTCCCTGCCTTCATGAAACTGAAGGTTAGTGCATCAGTGTGTTTGTGGGAAATAGAAATGTGGCTTGAGCAGACAACTGAAAGATTACTTGGCAAAGAGTAGAAAGGGAGAAGAACAGCAGGTTCAAAGGCCCTGTGAAGAGAGGAAGCATGATTGAGTCCAAGAGCAAACAGAACTGGGTGGTCTGGAGAAACTGATCTTAAGCAATACTGTTCAATAAACACATAATGAAAATCACATTACTTTTGGGGGGTGGGGAGCAGGGATTGAACCCAGGAGCACTCAAACACTGAGCCATATCCCCAGCCCTATTTTGTATTTTATTTAGAGACAGGGTCTCACTGAGTTGCTTATCACCTCACTTTTGCTGGGGCTGGCTTTGAACTCACAATCCTCCTGCCTCAGCCTCCTGGGCCACTGGGATTACAGGCATGTGCCACGGCATCAAATGAGAGTCAAAACAATTTTCTAGTAACCACATTTTAAATAGTAAAAGGAATAAGCTTTGTTAACATGTATTTGGTCCAATATATCTGAAATATTATCATTACAACATATACTCAGTTTAAAAATTACTACTTTGATAGTTTACCTTTTTTTTTCTTATTCTGTTTGAAATCCAATATGTATTTTAAACTTCAACATCCCTCAGTTAGGATGCTAACTTTTCATTGGGAATGTTTGACTTTGTTTGTATACCTCATTAAGCTTATAGTTGAAAAAGTAAATAAATATTTCCAAGATGTTCCAACAAAGTCTCCCAATAACTGGTTTGAGCGTCCATTTTTAAATTTACATTTAATTTAATTTAAATTGAGTGAAATTAAAAATTCATTTCCTCAGTCACAACAGTCACATTTCAAATGCTCAATAGTCACAAGTTAGATAGGCAGATACACTCCTGGTCACTGCAGAATGGAGAAGTGAGACCACAGTTAGATAGGGCAGGCCTCACAAACCATCTGTAGGAATTCTGTCTTTATTCCCAGTGGACACCACTGAAGAGAACTAAGCATGGGATGACATAAAAAGATTTAAGTTTTAGAAAGATTATTTATCAAGCCATGTGGATCATGGATGACCAATAAGAAGAACATTGATAAGATTCAAGTCAAAGATTATGCTCATTTGGACAAGAGTGCCATTGATGGAGATAGAAGTGAATGGTTTCAAGAGAGTTTTAAGGAACAAAATCCAGAGTTAAAAAGGATATTGAAACAGGAGACACTGAAATCTATAACTGCAATCTGTAACTGCATCACCAATGGATCAAAAATTTAGATTGGGCTTCAAGATGACTTGTCATTTACTCCACAGTATCTGGAGTCTCACCTTGGAAAAAATCAAGTGGCCAGAAATGGGTTGGATGACTGGTGGGTGAAGCCATTTGAAGGCTTCTTCGTTCTCTTATTTGGAGCTTGGCCTTGGATAACTCAAAAGCTTAGTCTCAGACTCTGTGTGTGGTTTGGGTTTCATGATAACACCATAACCTAAGGGCAGGTAAATTTTTTACATGGTAGGTTTCAATGCATATTCCAACTGATAAATTGAAAGCATCATGGCCTCCTGTATTCTAGTCTCAGAAATTCCACACCTTTATTTTCTCTGCAATCTTTCAATTCTTTCAATTGAAAGAATCACAAAGCTCACACTGATTCAAAGAAAGGGAACAGAAACCCCACCTCCCAACAGAAAGAATTTCCAAGGATTTGTAACAAGTGTTGTATAACCTCTTCAGTAAAAGTGTGGATAGTCTCACATTAAGGTGCCTTTGAGTCATCTGAGAGAGGAAGTTGGATAATGTAGGTTGAAGATCAGAAAAGTCTAGGTTGCAAATATGAATTTATAAAGAATCTGTATAGTGGTAATTAAACTATAGGTGAAAGTTCCCTAGAAGAGAGTCTAGGTTGAGCAGATTGACTTGAGGAATTTCAACCATTTCCTGCTCTGCAAGGAAAGATAATCCTATAGGAGGAACAAAGAAGGAGCCACCAGAGCAGGATGATAAGGACAGGAAGAGTATCCTGCTTGACAGGCAGAAGCAGCAAATGTTTCAGGAAAGAAATAATTAAAAAAAAAAATGACAGTAGAATGCATTACAATTCTTATTATACATATACAGCACAATTTTTCATATTTCTGGTTGTATAAAATGTATGTTGATACCAATTCGTGTCTTCATACATGTACTTTGGATAATGATGTCTATCACATTTAAACATTTTGAAATGTTAAGAAAGATAAAGGCAAAGAAGTACCTGCTGTATTTATTCACAGGGAAGCCATTGTTTACATTTTAAGTCCTCCTCCTCCTCCTCCTCCTCCTCCTCCTCTTCTTCTTCTTCTTCTTCTTCCTCTGAACTATATGCCCAGCCTAATTAATTAATTAATTCAGAGACATAGAGACAAGGTCTCTCAAAGGTGGTGAGGGTCTCCCTAAGTTTCTGAGGCTGGCCTTGACCTTGCTATTTTTCTGCCTCGGCCTCTAGGATTTTAGGAGTACAACACCTTGCCCAGCTTAATTTTTTTTTTTTTAAACTCTGGATACAATGCAAAAGATGAATTACTGAAGGAGGAGACAGAAAACTGGAATAAATTTGATGGACCAATTTAAGTCTAAAAGTGGCTATTGTATTTTATCAAAATGACAATATTAATTGAACTACAGAGAAGCAAAGGTTGATGGATAAAATAAAGTTTAATTTTTCTTAACAGAGATGAACATTATCACCTAGTGCCATATTTCAAATTAAATACACTTACCCTTCATAAAGTAAATAAAATTTCTTACTGGGTTTCTTTCGTATAATATTATACATTTGAGAGATCATTATTACAAATTTAACTAAATTTTATTGTCAGGTTAGAAAAATATCTATATGATGTGGGTTTGAGTCTGGAAGTGACTGCCTAAAACTCCTAAAAGTGACTGGAGTTTTTAGATATGAAGAACATAAACTTTCCATGTCTAAATTCCATCTATCTGAAAATTTTTGCATAATTAAAAATTCCCATAATATTAAAGAGTGATCTTAAAGTTTACTTAACTTAAAATATGCATGCATACACATACAAATCTAACGTAAAATATTAAGTATTTTATACATGTAAATATATTTATAAATATTAGCATAATAATATTTTATTTCAACATAGATGTGAATATACTTGCTTTTCATGGATATTTTGATTTGACATTTTACGTGCTTAGTTATTTATCCAACTAATAAGCTATAATTTATATTAAAATAGCAAGCATTTTTAAAAGATTCTAGAAATGTAAGGACTTATACAGTCTTTTTAAAAATATATAACTACTTTCAGAATTTAAAAAAAAATTCTTGTTATCCCAATATGAAATGATGTTTAATGAACTCAAACTAAAGTGTCTTCTTTTTGAATAATCCATATAAATCCTTCTTTATGACCACTGACCTAGTACAATCACTGTCTTTTGCTTTCCCCATCAGTACTTAGAGCTGCAGCTGGATCAATACCTGTTCCAGAGGATTATAATGACTGGATCATGTATTTACACTATGTTCACGTATTGTTCACATTCCTGCCAAAACCTGGAAGAGAAGCCATATAATGGGGAAAAAAAATCACTGTGTTTTTCTGGATTAACAGATTGTCAAAACATAAGCCCTAACAGTGTTTCCAAGGATTTATTTCATAGCTGATTGAGTAGGTGCTTATAGTTTGGATATGAGATGTCCCCCCAAAGCTCCTGCGTTAATGTTTGGAGGTAAAATGATAAGACTATAAGAGTTGTAATCTATTTACTGGATTAATCCATTTGCTGGAGTAATAATGAGAAAAGACTCTTGTCCTGGGTGGCAACTGCAGGCAGGTGGGGGTTGGCTAATGGAAGTAGGTGTCTTTGGGGTTTATATCTTGTCTCCCTGACTCTTTCCCGACTCTTCCCTTCTTATTTGCATCCTGGCTATCATAGGGTGAGCAGTATTCCTCTGGATTGATGCTCTACCTCACCCTGAGCCCAGAGTGATGGAGTGGGCCAACCATGGATGGAACCTCTGAAACTGTGAGCTCAAAATAAGTTGTTCTAGTCAAGTACTTTGGTCACAGTGATGAGAAACTGATTAACAGGAAAATCTGCATCTGTTGCAAATAGCAGAATTTAGTTTAGTTGTGAAGAGTAATAATACACTGAACAAAGAATAGTCCATATGTCACCTTGTGTGGTAAAATTGAATCAGCCATATGATAAATTTTCCAACCCTTTTCCTCATTGTACAGATTCAGCTGTGCTTATGTATCAATCCTTGCAAAAGGGAAGGATTTTGGTTCGACTTTGTGAGAAGAGATATATAGAGGTGAAGATCCAGAAAAGTACACATTAGTGAAGCTACATTGGGTATTACTTCTATTTGCATTTCCCTTTTACAAAAAAAATCATCTTCCATTGTCTTTTTTTAAAAAATAATTTGTCCTCAACACCTTCTCCCTTGTTATTTCTATTACGCTGTTCCTTTATTTTTTTCTCTTCCCTGTGCCTCCATATCCTCTAAACTTGACAGATCATTGAATCTTACTACTTTTAAATTATTTTGTAGTGCCAAAATTAAATCCAGGACCTTAAACATACTAGGCAAATACTCTATCATTGAGCCACACCCAAAATTACACCATTGATCCAGACTTATTTGTGTCTGATGACTTTTCTAGTAGTGGTGCTTACTCCTGAATAATATACATTGTAGAATATCATTGCTGACTAGCATTAATGGTCAAAGCAAAAGATAAACAGTAAAATTTAGGATTCATTTGCTTCTAAATAATGTTCTTCAATGTTGACTTGCTATTTGGGGAATTTTATGAGCCCTCTATGCAATGTATTTGAAATTTGAATAATGTATCAATTTGTTTCAGAAATATTCTTCCAGACCTTTATTGTTGCCTTTATTTTTGTCATAATGTGATCTACATTATATCATAAAACTTGAAATAAATTTACCATGATTATGGCTCCTATACAACTATGTAAGCAAACTCTAGTCAATATAAAATAACAAATAAACCTAAATACTTCACATTTTAATGAGAAATACGATATCTTGAATCTCTGTTTTTATTACCACTCAATAACATTAGTCAAATGAATTTAGAATATGTCAGATAGCATTCTAATAGCACACAAAATAGTATTAAATTCTAGTTAAGCATAATCTGCCCTTTCTCCATACCAATACACTAATATTTTAATGAGGAATCACTTGTTAAGTCTATAAAGTTGTTTTCTTCATTTAAAGATAAATTAGCATCTAGTTTTACTGAATCTATATTAAATTGGTATATAATACAATTATTTATGGAGTCAGGAATTGGAAAATAGTGTGAAGTTGATTTTAAGTCTTGAGATGATGATAAGAAAATTATACTTTCAAAAGAGTCCATCATTAGATCTTGAAGGAAATTATTATATATTATAAATAGATTTTCTATTGCTTTGGACTATGAATATTCAAACCCCCATGAAGCTATTATTTGGCATTTGACCTTTATTTGATGAACATTTTACTTTAGGATTGAGCCACTGTCCTTTTCTCAGTGGTAAAAGGATGAAGGAAGTATATTACACTGCTACACAGAATCAAAGACTTAACCTATTAAAAAGTCAAATTCTTATGCCTTATAAACATATCAAATATGAAATGAATTATTCATTTAGAAGATAAATTTTATATTTATTTCTAGTTAAATAATTTCATTTGAGAGCAACAATTTGTATTAAACCAGCTACTGATTCCCACCCAGATATATTCACCAACATTTAAATATCCCATGATTATTTGTCATGAACATGACCATAGAGAAGTATAGAAGTGTTCATGCCAAAATCATGTAGTAAAACTGGATTATAAGATGGTGATCCAGAGAAATTAGAATAAGTGCTTTTTTAAGCAATATTCAATTTCAGAAGATTTAGACTTGCAGAAAAATTACAAAGAGCACAGAGGATTCCCAATTACTTAACCCATACCCAGTCTCTCCTTATTATCATTTATCATAAATACATTTGTATTAATTGTCACAATTAATAAAACATAATGTATTTATATTTTCTCAGTTCTACATAATGTTGGTTTTATTTTCCAGGATCCCATCTAGGATGGTGTAGTACATTACACTTGATTGTTTTATCTCAAGCTCCTTTTGGTTATGACAGTTTCAAAACCTGATTTGGGTGGCTTTGACAACACTAAGAAGTACTGTTCAAATACTATATAATAGGCCTCTCTACTGGATTTGTTTTAAACTTCTTATGATTAATCTGTAATTATGAATTTGGGGGAGGAAGATCACAAAGGTAAAATGCCATTGGCATCACATCATAGCAAGAGTACACACCACCAAGATAACTTACCACTGTTGAAGTGTTATGGCTTGGATATGAGGCACTCCCCCAAAGTTCATGTGTTAATGCAGGGATATTCAGAAATGCAGTGATTAGATTATGGCAGCTGCAACCTAACCAGTCTGTTATAGTTTGAATGGACTGATTGGGTGGTAACTGTAAGCAGGTGGGCGTAGCTGGTAGAGGTAGTTCACTGGCAACAAATGCTGAATGATTAATTTTCAGTGGGACCTCTTCTCTTCTCTCTCTGCATTTGTCCTATAATGAGCTGACCATCTCACCTATCCTCCACCATGATGTTACACCTCTCCTTGGGCCCAAAGTGGAACCAGCCGATTGTGGACTGAACCTCTGAAACCATGACAAACTATACATTTTCTCTTCTTGTACTTGTCAGAAATTTTAGTCACAGTGATGAAAAGTTAACACATGAAATTAACATTGACCATCTTAAGCAAGGCTTGCTAGATATCTCCAGTGTGAAGGTACTTTTCCTCCTTTTTATTACTTACTCACTGGAAGGAAGTCCCTATGTGCTCCATTTCTTTAAAGACAAATTTTGGGGAATTCCTCTGCATCAGAAATTTGTTTCTTCTCTTCCACCTTTTTATCTATTCAAGCATTTATTTACCTCTATATGGATTTGTGAGTATTCATTTTATACTTTGGTTGCTAATCCAACAATTTTTTTAAAATTTTGTTGCTTATGTTTTTTCAGTTGCGGGCATTGGGATCTCTTTCATTTGTCTCCTGTGTCCCTTGACGTGCCTCATAATTATGTTTTTTTTTTTTTTATTTTTTATTTTCTTACTTTATGCCACTTCAAGATGCTCTAGGCTAGTTTTGTGTATTTTCTTCCCCAAACCTAGAATATCATTTCTCCATTCCTATATGAATACATGAACCAGTGAAATTCCCCATCATGTACAATCACAAGAATGGAATCATAATTAGAATAAATTATACTCCATGTATATATAATATGCTAAAATACGTATATCTGAAAAGAACAAATTAAAAAAGAAACACACATAATCTGGCTCTAGAAGTGTTCATTGCCACTGGGATGGATTGCTTCTATGCCCTTTCAACTGATAGTGTGAAGAAATTTGTGAGTGCATGTTAATCCACACATGTACATAGTTAAAATAATTTATATATTTAAAGGCTAGAAAGACATGAAGTAGATTTCTTTAGTGTTTTCAGAAGGAACTCAGATCAGCCAACACCTTGATTTTTGTGCATAAAATCTGTTTAGAACGTCTGACCTCCAAAACTGCAAAAAATAAATTTGCATTGGATTAAGCTACTAAATTTATACCAACTTTTATAGCAGCAATACGAAATGGATATAGCTAAAGATAAAGGATATTGTACACCTTTTCATGTCTATTTATCATTTTTATATCTTCTTTGCTGATAGGCCTATTCAGACCTTTTAGCTATTTATTAAAATGGGTTTGCTTTTTTGTTGTTTTAAGAATTCTTTGTATGTTTTAGATACAAACCCTTTATCACAAATATGTTTTGTAGATATTTTTTCCCAATCAATGGTTTGTATATTCATTTCCTTAATATTATCTTTTGTAGAATAATTTTAATTTTTTAAAATCTAACATCAATTTTATCTCTCATGGCTTATACTTTTGATGATGTTATCTAAAACTTATGCAAATTCAAGATCACATAGATTTACTCTTATATTGTTTTTCAGAAATTTTGTAGTTTTACATTTAGGTTTATGGTTCAAGTTAATTTTTGTGAAAGATTTGTATTTTTGTCAGTTTTCTTACATATTGACAGATTCCTTCTTGGTCAAACTGATCATAGTGCATACTTCTTTATATACATTTTTGATTCAATTTTGTAGTGTTTTTGGAGGATATTTGTATCTATGTTCAGGAGAGATGTTGGTCCATGTTATCTGGCTTTAGAATCAAAGTAGTGCTGGTTTCACATAATGGATCATATGTTAGAAAGTGTGTGTGTGTGTGTGTGTGTGTGTGTGTATATATATATATATATATATATATATATATAATTTCAGATAAATGTATATTTCTTTATTAAGTGTGTGTTAGGTTTTAACAAGGAAACTGTGTTGTACATGGGAGAGCGCATTCCTTTGTAATGTCTTTAAGAATCACTTAACACAGCCACACTCAAGAGAGTCATATGATATTAGAAGGTTTGTTATTCTCCCAGATCTTAGAGACAGGAGGCATGGTATAAGGAGCTATAGAAAAGGAGTTTCTAAAGAATGGGCTTAACCAAGAAAGTTGGGAGGAGAGAGAGAGAATGAGAGTGAGTGACAGAGAGAAAATGTACACTTCTGGACAAATGCCTTTATTGAGTGTCATGGTGGATTGCAAAAGTAAAAGGCAAAATGGAATTTTATTGCTGTGTTTGAATATCACTAGATTATAGTCAGGGGAGGGCAAAAGAAAGTTAGCTTGTGGCAAGGACCAGATTATCACACAGGTGCGCCTAGTTTTCTGGGTAGAGTTGCACATAGTATTCCTTTGTTATCCTTTACAAGCATGCAACTGTAGTGATGAGATATTTTTTATTTTTAATATTGGTAAATTTTATTTTTTCTCTTTTTGGCTTAGTCCACTAATTTTTCTTTTGGTACTTTTTAAGTGACAAATTAAATATCCTTAATATTTATATAACCATTCAAATTACCGGTTTCTCCTCGTATGAATTGTAGTAGTTTTGTTTTCTGAGAAAATTTTCCTTTTCATTTAAGTTGTCAAATTTATATTTGTGGAGCTATTAGCAATATTTGCTTATTTTTCTTTTGATGTCTGCAGCATTTGAAGGAATGTCCTACTGTTTCTGATACTGGTTATCTCTCTCATCTTTATTCTTTGTTATTCTTACTAAGATTTATCACTTTTCTTCAGTATTTCAAGCATAAGCTTTTATTTTTATTGTTTTTAATCTATTCTTTTCCTGTTTTAAGTTTCGTTAATTTTTACTCTAATTTTTATTATTTTTCTTCTGTTTGTTTTAAGCTTAACTTTCTTCTTTCTCTGGTTGCCTATAGTAGATTCAAGGTTATAGATTTTTTAAAATCTTTCTTCTTTTTTAGTGTATTCATTTAATGCTATGATTTTCTCATAAGCACTGCTTTTACTGCACATACAACTTTTAATAAGCTGTATTTTCATTATCAGTTAATTTAAACAATTTTAATTTTTAATAGGCACTTTAAAATACTAAAATTGGATTACAGCAACAAAAATTTCTACAGAAATAATTTGGACTCCTGAGAACACCCAGCAGTTTCCATTCTCACATTTGGGAAACTTTAGAGTCAGTCAATTACACATTGGTTTAGTCTAACCTATGGAAATGAAATAGATGACTCCTTTCTTGCAGAATCTTATTGAGTGGGCAAGACTATCACTAGTAAAATAATTAGTGAACATTCTAAGTCCATATGTTATTAAGCCCTGAGTGGTTAAGTGATGAACTGTAAATACCACCAAAATTTCATGTGAAATTTCCATTTTACTTCAGGGGAGTTAGGAACAGACTGTTTAATAAATTAATCAAGAGCCTCTCTTGGGTTGCTTCTTTTGGAAAGAATTGAAAATGAGTGGAAACTAAAATACCCATGTAATTAACAAACATGAAGATAGCTCAGGTCACTGACCCTGCAAATTATTTTTAATGCATAGATACATCTATTCCTCTGATTTGTCTCCTTGAATGATTTTTGGAATGTGATATCCCTTAGAAAGGAAGATAATAATCTTGACTGAATTCTAGAAACTTTTGACTTCTTGTTTTGTTCTGTGAATATACATGTGTACATCTATCTGTGTGTGTGTGCACACATGTGCACATTTGTGCACAAGTACACCCACACACAAGGGGGCAGTAGGATCCCTGCTTTGTTCTCGAATCATATACTGACTCTTGCATTAAAATGTAGAAAAGTATTTTTTACAAAAAAGAAAAAATACCCACTCAATTATTTTTCTTCAAATCACAAGCCTGATGAGCTAACAGCTGGTGTTTCTGTGAAGCAGGAAGAAGAGTAAGGAAGGTGGCCATGGGTAAAACACAGAATGGGGATAATTGCACATCTGTGACAAGAATGTGATAAGTGACACAGGAACTCCATGCTTATTGCTTTGCTCCCCAGTGGACTATCACAACTACTATCTGCTCTAATGTTTCCTCAACCGATGTTATTTATAAAATGCTTTTATAATCTATGTCATGTGTATGCACTATCTTATCATTATTTACTTAATATATGCTTTTATTTATCTCATAAATTATTTAACATATTTATTAGTAGTAGTAGTTTTAGTATTATGGATATTTTGTGTTACTCTTAGCAATGTAAAGCCAGTATCTCATGGTCTTTACAGAAAGAACTCATTTGCAAAAGATTTTTTTTTAAATATATTTAAATAAAAATAACTAAAGTATACAGAAACACCAAAATCAGCTCATGTTCCACTAAAGGCAAACATGCCACATTTCAGGATATATGGGCATATAAAATAAAATTCACATCAGCAAAGCACACAAAATCTCAGTGATATGGCTCTGATTTCTTTCTGTCTTATTTCTTTCTGAGTAATGCTTTACATCCCATTTTATTTTGCTTGAATAATCCATATTTTCCCCAACCTCGTTACTGGCTCACAGCAATTCCTGGTTCCAGAAAACCTTTCACTCCTTCATCTACTTAGAAAATGTCTGCTTACTTCAGACCTAGTTAGAGTATCATCTCCTCCCTGAAGCTTTTGCTGACACCTTAAAGTAAATTTCCTTGTCTTTGTGTGTGTGTGTGTGTGTGTGTGTGTGAGAGAGAGAGAGAGAGAGAGAGAGAGAGAGAGAGAGAGAGATCCTTTAACATTTAAATGCATTCCTTGTTTGTTTTGGGGTCTCTCAGCCTTACTAGATTACACATGCTGTCTGATATCTTGTAGGTACCAAGGGCTTACATAATGGATAAGTGAAGATAGAGCAGGCGATTAACTCTTTTGGGTAATCTCTATGGTACCTCCAAAATTAGAGTTTCTGAATGCTTAAGCTCCAATGCTGCAAATAACAACAGAATTCCTTAAGTTTAAGAATTTGTTTGTTATTAAGTTTCAATTACCTCAAAGACTAGAGTCACTCAATCATACTTAAATGTTTGTACCTTTCCTGAGGATAATTTTGACAGGGAAAGGTTGGGAGACAAGCAGGAATGTGAGCACTAAGGAGAAGTGGCCCTGAAAAAAAAAAAAACATGAAAAATTATACAAAGAGATTATTCATTCTGTGAATTTGTCTAGAGGACACCATATTAGAAGTTTCAATCAGAGGAAACTACAGCAATACAGAGAAGCCTAGATCCTGTGAAAAGTGTTATTATCCCCATAGGGGAGAAAAGATTTCTTTCTGTATTCATCACTAGGTTCCTGACTGAGGCCCTTATAACGAAAGACAGATTAACAAGAGAAAAACATACACATTTATTTAATATGTTTTACATGACACAGGAATTGTCATGAGGAAAAGGAGATCCAAAGAAATAAGGAAGCTGCCTTTTTATGGTAAGTTTATTGAAGAAATGGATATTTGTAAAGTGTGATTGGACAAAATAAGTATGATCTAATCATAATAAACTGGAGAGAACATAGCAAGGGCTCCTTCTTCAAGTTCATCTCTGTGTCCTTGTGTTTTTGGAAAGACATTTATTTCTTCTAAGAGTTTATCTCTCAAATGAAGGTATTATGACTTGCTTCAGAGGAAGGTCACAAAGACCTCCTGCTTCTGCTGTATTCTGAAATGCCTGGGTGCCATATTTGGGGAAACATGTCCTCAATCCCATCACCTACACCTGGCTTCAGGGTACTAGTTGCTGTAAGAATGGTGAAAATTCCATGGGAAGGGCACATTGTCTGGACTAGTAGGAAGTGGAGTATAGAGCAGAAAGAAATAAGTATCCTGAAGAAACTTAGTTCCTGATCTTTTGAGAAATAGCATTTAAAACCATAAACATCCAAATCGACCTGAAGGGTCAAGTGTGCTGTCGTGCAATAGTAAGGGTGATCACTGCTTTTTAGATAATGCATAGCTATACTTTCCTATGTAGGAGGAAAGTAATGGAAGAGAAAGAAAAAAATATGATATTGGAAAAAATCTAAAAATTTTATGGTGTTGCAACTAAAGTTTGCTACATGTCCATGGAATTGAAGTATATCACAACAAACATGCTGTGTACCTCTTCAGCATGATTTTCTCAGACCTCCGGTAAAAGGAAGCAATTCTGGTCTTCAGCTGAGAGTTGGAGGTGGAATGCTTCCAATTTAAAACAGTCGCAGGTCTGTTTGCCACATGTTTTTTTTTTTTTAATAGTCATTTCATTTTGGTAAAAAAGCTTTGAGGAGTTGTGACTATGTCCCTCTTACTTCTTAGCTTGCCTTTTTGAGATTGTAAATTTCCATATAAAATAAGATGTTGATATGCAATAGAACATATTTTAAATATATGAGATTTGAATTGTTTTTACAAGAAATGAAATCAAATTATACTATCTGAGGCTAAACTTCTCCCTGAACTTAAGGGAATTGTGACTATTTTATTTACTTAGATAAATTTATTTCCTTTATACAAAATGAAAGACATTTTTTTCCTTCTCTTCTCTTAAAGGGGTGGTAAGATATCTGATTATGGGAATATGAAGGAGAATTTGCTTTTGCTTTTAATTTGCTTTTAATTAGAAGACTAGTTGCCATATGAACTGCATTTTTTTTCCTTTTTCTCTTTCAAGAATACTGTATAGAGTGAAATAAATTGTAGGATTTATAACTTTCTACATGTACATCTATTTTAGTGATCTGAAAGTAGAAATTTAGAAACTAGATTTTAGAAAAAAAAAGTCTCAATTAATAAAAAGTCCTGGGAATAGAATTTTGGTTACCATCACTGCAAGGGGTCCAGCTGTCAAAATTCTGGCTCAGTGGGTTCCTTAACTTGGGGGGTCCTATTCATTATTTTTGGAATGTCACATAAGTGATTCTCTATGGATACAATCTAATAAAAATACCACCCAGCCATGTTCTATTATTTCTCCCTCTTCTTTCTTTACCAATTCAGGTCTCTAATTACTAACAGTGAATAAATTCAAGAGTGTTCTTTCCTTTCCAACAGATGGTAACATCTAGTTTTACCTGTTTGCAATTACAAATAATTCCTAAATAATGGAAGAAAAGTATATTTGTAAATAAAAAGATTGTATTATGTTTTGTATTTTAGACTAAAAACACATTAGATACTCTTTAAGTCCCCCAGCTTTAATATTATAGTTTGTACCATAAAGGTTAACACAGAAATTATACAGTTATTCAGAAAATTCAAAGCCTGACTCAACTGTAAGTTTCCGATTAGCATACTTTGCTTTAAAATAGGTATACATTATCTTGGAGTTACATTTTGCATGTACAATATTTTACAGTATCTAGTTTCTTTTTATTGGCAAATCCCTTGTCATTATTATTATTTCACACCAAGAGCCCATATCCTGCTACAAAACACAGTAAGTAGTAGCGTATGTAAAAACAATTTGTATTGTGGAATGTATATCCTTAAATTCCTTCCCTTTGAGATATGTGAAATCTGAGCTCCTATGGTTCTGCGGAGCTTTATGCTGTGATAGATGTGTGTGTGTGCGTGTGTGTAAGTGTGTGTGCGTGTGTATGTGTGTGTGCATTTGTGTGTATGTGTGTGCATTTGTGTGTATGTGTGTGCATTTGTGTGTGTATATGTGTGTGCATTTGTGTGTGTGTGTGTGTGTGTGTGTGTGTGTGGTAGGGGGAGGCAATAGAACAGTTTGAAATGTTCCAAACTGTTGGCTCCTCATGCACATAGAGGTTGATGGGAGGGATGTATTAAATCCCTAGGCATTCTGGGGTTCCTTCCCTTTTGCATTCAAACTCTCAGAGATTATCGTAAGTTTTCAGGCAAGAGATGAATTTGCTTTTAGTTCCCAAGACAGTGAGAATGATGTCAAATCCCAGTGGAACACTAATGGGTAGAGCAAGGGGGGTGAGGTCCAGGCAGCAGTCCTTCGTCAAATCTTGTGTGTTCTTATATGAAATGTGACATGAGTGGGATACATGAGCGTGTTTATTAAACTCTGAGCATGTTTCCCATACAGGGAAGTATGCAGCCAAGCAGACATTTGAATTTCTGATATATCAACATATAAAGATACAGGGAACCATGGTTTACAGTTCGTGCTTCAGGATGAGCAAGGACACATTTCCCAGGAGCCACATTCCACAGTGAATGGCTTCCATGAGGTTTTTTTTCCAACAGCCCTGTCAGCAGACACCTCTTACCCTACCCTTTTCTGCCAAATTATAACTTCAAATTCTAAGCACCTGGGAAATTCCCATGGGTGGAACAGGAAAGGTTATGGCCTAGAACTCCTGTGTCCAGAGAAATAGGAACCCTGCAAGGATGCAACTCTGTACCTTCCCCCCACATCTGTGCCCACACAGTTAAGCATGGTAGAGGGGAAAAATAACACAAAATGATAGAGATTTGTACCATTTTAAATCTGTGGTCACTCATCTTAACAGGGGCTTTTAGCACTTCATAGAAATTCTAATGAGGTATTTTGCTAGTCAGCTTGCTTCCCCACTCTCTGGAATGGCAATTTGAAACATTTTCCACTCAACTCACATCTACAATTTTCTTTCTTTTCTTTCTCAGCAGATGGCCTACTTCACAGAAAATTAAAATAGAAATCATGAAAGCAAACTACCTCAACTTCCTGCCATCATATTCACAGATCTACCTCAGTTTGCCTCTATCATTTCTTTACCCCTCCTGTCACAAAATAGTACGTGTCCCTTCTTCAGGTTACTTCTTGCCTCCATTTACTTGTCACAGTCTTCATTAGCAAAGGTAGGCCCTGCCCCAGCAAAGCTCTGGGGCCTTCCCCTAGAGTGTAGTGAAGGCCCTTAGGATAGCATGTTGGTCTTCTCTGGCCCCCTCTACTCCGTGTTCCAAATCACAACCAGAAAACACAAAAGAATCAACAGGGTCACGTGATTATTCTGCACAAAGCCTGTCACAAGCGAAATTGTGCACCCCTAAAAAAAACTCATGTTGAAATCTTGACCTTTTTCCCGCAGACCTCAGAAGGTGAATGAACCTGAAAACCGGCCCTTTAAAGAAGTAATTGAAGCCAGATGCAGTGGCCTGCATGCGTGTAATCCCAGTGGCCCTGGATGCTGAGGCAGGAGGATTGCCTGTTCAAATCTAGCCTCAGCAGCTTCTGTCTCAAAATAAAATATAAAAAAGAGCTGGGGCTTGGTGGTTAAATGCTCCTGTGTTCAATCTCTAGTTAAAAAAATTTTTAAAAGTAATTCAATTAAAATGCGATTATTAGGGTGGGCCCTTTTACAATGTGATTGATATTCTTATAAGAGATTAGAACCCAGACACATAGAAGGAAGACCATGTGGAGACAGGAGAAAAGACAGCCATCTACAAATCAAGGAAAGAGGCCTCAGAAGAAACTAACTCTGACACACCCTGATTTTGGACTTCTAGTCTCTGGAACTGTGAGAAAATAAATTTCTGTTGAATAAGCCACCTGGTCTATGGCGCTTTCTAGTGGCAGCCTCATATGCCCTGCAGTGAATTTCAGTCATCTCTGCGATAAAGTCTACAAACCCCAATGTAGTAACTAAGGCCCAGGATGATCCGGCTTACTTTACCCTTGCCTTTTCTGTCTCATCCTTGGCCACTCTTGAGAAGCCACATCCTTAGCCTGTCTGCACTCCAAACATACTGGCTTTGGGGCAGTTCCTCAAGTACACTATTATCTTCCCTGATCTGTAGCCTCTTTTTTATTTATTAATTTTTATGTGGTTCTGAGGATCGAACCCGGGGCCTCGCACGTGCTAGGCGAGCGCTCTACCGCTGAGCTACAACCCCAGATCTGTAGCCTCTGGATGCACAGTTCCTTCTATTTGAAATGTTCCTACCTTCTTATGCCACTCATTCACCTATTTAGCGCCATCCTTTTTCAAGGCTCAACTTAAACATCACTCCTTCAAGAAACCCCCAAGGCTAGGAGACAAGGTAATTGTAATGGTTTAGATGTGGTATCCCCCAAAAGCTCATGTGTGAGACAATGCAAGAAGTTTCAGTGGAGAAATGATGGGGTTGTAAGAGTCTTAACTCAATCAGTGAATTAATCCCCTGATAGGGATTAACTGAGTGGTAATTGAAATGGTAGGGTGAGGCTGGAGAAGGCAGGAATGGGGGCATGGCTTTGGGGATATATATTTGTATCTAGCCCAGGGATTCTCTCTCTGGTTATTGATCACAGTGTGAGCTGTTTTCCTCCTCCACACTCTCCCGCCATGATGTCCCGCCTCACCTGGAGCCCTAAGGAATGGGAATGGAGCCAGCCCTTTATGGACTAAGACCTCTGAAACTGTGAGCCCTCAAATAAAATTTTCCTCCTGAATAGTTGAGGTTGGGTCCTTTTAGTCACAGCAGTGAAAAAAACTGACTAAAACAGAAATCTATGGTAATTCTGGGGTAATTTTCCATTGAATTTTATAGTTCTACTGGTACAGCTGTTGTCACTCCCCAGTTAATCAATATATGTCTTCTTTTTTATTTTTAAATATTTATTTTCTAGTTTTAGGTGCATACAATATCTTTATTTTTATGTGGTGCTGAGGATCGAACCCAGTGCCTCACATATACTAGGCAAGCACTCTATCACTTGAGCCACAACCCCAGCCCCTCAATATATGTCTTCTATGCAAGATTATAACCTCCATGTTCTCAGAAACAATTTCTGTCTTGCCCACTTCCCTATATATAGCATGTTACTGTTTTCTATTGTGTAGTTAGTGCTCTGTATGTATTTGAATGAAACTTCAGAATGAACAGCCCAACAATAGACAGAATCATGACCTTTGTGGCAGAAAAATGAACTTGTAACTGCTATGGACAGGGTGTTAGTAAGATTTCGAATTATTGTGAAATGCAATTAGGCAGTTATTTGTTGTTGAAGTTGAAGTAATTACTTGTAGAAAAACTATTGTTCCTAATTCAATTCAGCTTATCAAAGATGTAGGCTATCTTTTTATTTTTTCAGTCATATTCATTAAATGAACAGAATTTGTTGGATTAGACATACACTAGATCTAATTTGCGGAAAGATATAAATAAAACAGTTCCATGAAGGGATGTTTTTATATTTTTACCTGGAATTTATATTCTTTACAGAAACAGCCAAAATGTGTACACAATTTGAACACCATCATAGGACATTTGGTGATGCAGCTTTCACCCAAAGTTGGGTTTATTGCTTCTCTTCTTCCTCTCTGGTTTATACCAGAGGATGGAAATCCTTTAAAAGAAGTATGTTCAGGATTAAAGTTCTTTTGTTGTGGTACCCCGTGGGAGGTGCCCATCTCAGGTGAATCCCTAACATTAATGTGTGGATAAGGTGCTGTCAGGGTAGCCCACAGTTGCTAGCACGTGTTCCTCACTTTTGTGGTTGTGAGTATGTTGGCTGTGACACCGACACCTGTCTAAGGAAGTCTTTGGTGGCACTTAGGTGATAAGTATAATGGTGTCATCTGTTTGTGACTGGTATTTCTTAATGGGGTTGTCTATCCCTGAGAGGACTGAGAACAAAAAGAGTAATGTAGCTGGCCATCATTCTCACATTTATTTACATGTCAGGGCTTTTGTTCAGAGAGTGACTGAAGCCTATTTGTAGAGTCAGGCATAACCAAGTGAACCTCATTGAGATTCACTTCAGGACATATCCAAACAAACAAGATCTTCATTCTGAGCCCATCCAAATGTCCGTAATTTGGTAAATTACTCATTCTATCTGAATGCATTAGTCATCATTTATGAATGTCAGTGAGACTGAATGGACTTCCCTCAAAGCTCAATAGAACTTTTCCATCATGCTACAAATGCCTGTTATTTTTTTCCCCCA
Source organism: Marmota marmota marmota (assembly GCF_001458135.2). Lineage (NCBI taxonomy): Eukaryota > Metazoa > Chordata > Mammalia > Rodentia > Sciuridae > Marmota > Marmota marmota. Next base: position 31,943,094 of record NW_025999842.1, on the reverse strand, counting down.
AGACATATTTTTCTGTTGCATTTTAAATTTCTGATCCATGAGCCAAATTGGCATTCCAAAAATAAAGAACACATTTAAAAATCTAATGGATCATTAAAAAATATTTTTTTTTAGATTTTAAGTAGATTAAGGTCACATGACATTATATTAAAATGTATCAATCTTTGTAAACTTCAAATTAGTATTTCAGCTAAGCACTTTGGAAATCTTAGTAACCTTCAAAATAAACAGCTGCCAGTTAGAAATAAAATAGGAGGCTTATTAAAGAAGACAATGTTTCAGTAGCTAACTTGCTTGAAAAAAAATTTTTTTTGCAGGGATGAAAGCTTTCTATTGAATATACTTATTATTTGAAAAAAATAAAATGAAATACCATACAGAAATTTTCTGATGCTTTGACATTTCATGTTCTCCTTAAAATCAAAAGATTTTAATAATACCACAAAGAGAGAAGTCTGACATTTTGACACTCATCAGATATTTGCAATATTTTAGAGCTATATCAATTAGATTTTTCTATTCCAACACATAGTTTTACCTACTGTATGCCAGCTAGATGTCTTCATGATATATTGCAAATGCATGATAGAGACAGAAGAAACAGAAGAGCTGATCATTGAGCTTGTGAGAGTATTTATGTAATTCCCCAAAGTCTAAGTTATATGGGCAAAAGAGATACTCTGAGCTTTCTCTTCTGTTTACTTAAGGTAGTGCTATTTGTAAATCACTATTGTTCAAATGATTGGAGTTATTTTTGATTTAACAAGATGTTCTTCTCAGTAAAGGATCATTTTAAATGTTCTGGAAGTTTTTATGAATCCAGGGATGGATTTTTAAATGAACTGCTAAATAATCACAGGTTTACTAGTCCAAAGACAAACTCTAATCCTTCTCATTCTGTATCCTAGAATGTTCCCTTTCCTCTCTGTGGTTAACGCTAGTTTTTCTAAAGGAAATGCTGACTGTTCTTTGGCAATCTCTACACAAGGTTTCTTTGATGGATCCATTGTATTCAAGTTGCACACATGCTGTCCACTCTCCCTGTGCACGCCTTGTGTTTTAAATCCTGGAGGGCTTTCTTTCTTTCAGTACAGGAAACATCTCTCCCTTTTAATAATCCAGACTTGAGGAAGATTTGATTCATGCTTATGTATATAGTTTCTGTTTTTCTCTGAGTCTGTGTGTGTGTGTGCAGCAAATATTTATAGTGTACCCTATTTTATCTTGAAGTTGAAAGGCTAGATAATTCTTGGAAGGAATATTAAGCTTCCTTGTGCAGCATTCTTACACTCAAATGCTTCAAGTCCAGCAAGGAAAGGGGATGAATACAAGGGTTGTGGGCCCAGTGACTAGAGAACACTTGCCTTGTCTTAAGGAACCAGCATCTATTCAGCTGCAGGCGGTTGCTGCCATACAAGTCAGTCTCAGTGTTGTTAAAGCTACCCAGGTTTGCAAGAGTGGTCAGAAACCTGAAGTTTCATTTGAAATTTCGAAATATTCAAACATAAGTAATTAATTCTAATTAAAACACTCTGAAAGCCAAACAAATTGTGGGTAACCAATGTACAACTTCCAAGGGTATATTCATACCTACAAAGAAAATGCTGTATCAGTAGACTTAGCAAATTTGCTGCTTGAATGGAAAAGAGGAAATAAATCTAGACACTAAGGTAAAAAGATCATTAACATTTCAAAAAAATGTTCTATTGCACAAATATTTTTCAAGCTATTCTAATTTTATCTGCATTAATTTATAAATGTAGGATACTGTTCTTTTTGATCTACAAAGGACTATTACATACCTGAAACCAAAATCATGTATTCAAAATAAAATTCTTCCTGAATGGATTCCCTTTTTATGTACTTCTTCAGTTAATCTCTAGAAAGAATGTGCAAGTTGCAGAGTCTTCCTATGGGAGCTTTGACTTTTGGGCCCAAGATGTGAGCAAAGCGGTGGTACACTTGAGAATACATGGGAAGTGCCTTATTCCTAACTTTGAAAATCACCTATCATCAAACATATTATGAAGTATTGAGAGCTCTTAAACCAATGATCGATGAAGTCTGGGTGATTTGAGTACTGTGTCAGGACTGACCATCTCATAGAAAGACATAAACATTATTCTTTTCAAAAGAAAACACATTTGGATCTACTATTATCTAACAAATAACTAGAAATATATCTCCATAAACATCAAAAAAGGTAGAGAAACATAGGTCTATTTAACACCACTGTTGGTATATTCTTTGTCAGTTTCAAAAAAAGAATTCAATAAAATTCTCACCTCAGTTACTATGTCATGAAAGTCATTGCACACATTTGTTACACCTGTCAGAAAAATCCTCTTAGGTGTTTTTGCTTGAATGCACAAGAATTTTTTTTTTTTAATGCACAAAGTAGACTTGAAGAAAGAGTTGCTGATGCCATCAGGAATATTTTGGCAGAACCATGTAGGAGAAAGAGAAATTTTTTTTCAATGCTCGTGTCTTTGTTATTCTTGTCTCTTTCAGGCCTCTGGTTAACATCTAACACCATTAAGTTCTCTTTAACTTAAACATTTCTCATCTTAAAATATTACTGCTTTCACATGGCAATAAATTATTTATGTACTGACAGTTCTGAAAATTTTTCCTGGGTTAGGTTACATTAAATTATTATAATTATTTATCCATTTATTCCAATTAGTGATCATCTATTGTGACAGATATTATGCTAGTTTTCTAACACAAAAATGTGCTAATAAGAAAGCTCACATTAGAGTTGGAGAAGCAGGAAGTATAAATATCGTTTAATATGCCGTTATATGCATTGTGATAGATGTAAGCAGGTTACTTTGACACTTTATAAGAAAGGGTTAGATAAGACTCTCCAGGGGTAAGTAACTCTCTACTTAGCCTTCAAGAATAGGTAGTCATTATCCAGAGCTAGCGGAGGAGAGGGACCAGGTTCAGCTAAGTTAGAATAAGTTATGAAAGATGAAAACTAGAATAAGTTATGAAAGGATGTTGAACATGAAAATATATAAATACATTATTATGAAGAGAATACAGTGCCTAATATGGACCATGTTTTCTTAAAGCATTTGGATTCTAATGCGTATGGAACTAGATAAGAAGTTTAGTGGAATACTTGTTCAAATTATTACTGTCAAAAACACTCTCTGGATAAATTGTGGAGATTGCCTTGGGATCAGGCAGGATTGCCCATGAGTAGGCAAATTAGGGGTATGTGTTTCCAGGAAGAGTCCCTGAGTGAGCAATGATAACAGAGATGCAGAAGAGAGATAAGTGTTGTGAATTAGATATAAGGTGTCCCCCAAAGCTCATGTGTGATTCAAGGAAGTTGAGAAATAATTGGGATATAATAGGTTTAACCTAATCAGTGCATTAATTCCCTGATAGGGATTAATTTGATGGTAACTGTAAGCAGATAAGGTGTGGCTGGAGGAAGTTGTTCCCTGAGGATTTGGGATTTATATTTTGTCCTTGTTGGACAGAGCTCTTTTTTTTTTTTTTTTTTTTTGTACTTCTAATTGTCATTTCCTGAGATCTTCCTTGGCCATACTCTTTCACCATGATGTTCTGCCTCACCTTGAGCCCCAGGAATGGAGCTGACTCTTTACAGACTGCGACCTCTGAAACCAAGAGCCCCCAAAATAAACTTTTCCTCCTCTAAAAGTTTACTTGTTAGGTGTTTGGGTTTCAGCAACAAAAAGCTAACTAAAACAATAAGAATTTAAGAGGTATAGATGGTAGATAAGACTCAGTAATTTGGATAGTGAAAAGTAAGGGAAAAGGACATAGGTCTTTGGTTTTGATGGTAATAGTGCCAAAAATCTACACAAGGAATTCAGAAATGTTTGAGACTTTACATGGTAGATGGTGAGTGTACTTTTTCACCCATCAAGTCCAAATACTTGTGGTTTCCCCAAGTTTACATGCTTTGCATAGCTCAGTGATGGCTTAGTTGAGAGGTAGATAAAAGATGATATGAAACTTAACAGGTCACAGGTGAAGCCATAAGGGTGAATAAAATCAACCAGGAAAATGGGAAGCTAATGTGATGAAAATTATGAATGTGAGAACTATTGACATTTAAGGAGCAGACAGAGGGAATGGAAATTTCAGGTAAAGGTATGATATAAATCTGAAATAGTTGATCCCTAACATCTAAGAAATTAATGAATGTTCAGAGACAATTAAGGGTAATTACTGGTTTGAAATTATTCACAGGACTTAAAGAAACAGAAGAATTAAAAATTGCTGACATTTAGCATACTGGTGGCCATTGGTCACTCTGTGAAAGTACTTTTAACGTGCTAGGAGCAGTAGACAGACTATGGCTGTGAGGTCTGATTGGAGTTTGAGGAAACATCAAGTGTGGTTATGCAAAGGTTTTCTTGCATGACAATTCTCAAACAAGTGGGTGAGTGTGAATAAACATGTCTACTTGCTTAAATCAATATATAATATAATATTATAATAATATGCCCATGTACAAGGTAGCACACATGTGAGGAGTAGGAATTTAGTTCTTTACAAAGTTACTCAGAAGTTACATGAAGCCTGAAGACAAATACTATTTTCCAGTATTATTAAATGGGAAGATGAAAAGAAGAACAACAGAATAGGAATATTGGGTTAACATTTTAAATTTCAATTGGACTTTTACATTCCTAAAGACTAGAGGCTCAGACAGAGACAGGTGAAAAGAAAGAAATCATAAACTGAGAGCCATGAGGATGCAGAAGAGAATGGGATGTAGATGATTAAAAGAGATTAAACATGGATAAAAGCAGAAGTTTGCTTTTTATGGACATGAAGAGGAGTTGATAAGAATGAGGGAAGATGCAGACAAGCTTCTGACTGAAGGGAAACAGCAAAAAAATATGAAATAAAAATAGGCAGAAATAAAACAACAAATTGTGGCCAAAAGATGCCAATTAGAAGCACTAAAAAGATCGATTTGTTAATTGAAGAAAAGGGTTACTCCAACTGGGGCATAAAGTAAAACTAGAGAGATAAACCAAAAAGTTTATTCAGAATGCAGTTAAGAAGAAATAGAAACAGATTTGAAAAAGATAAGAGAAACCACAATACATGTAAAGTTGAGAAAATAAGTCCATAGGCATCTAAAAGAAATGTCAGAATATCATTAAAGGAATGACTCTAAATAACATTGAAAAAAAGTGATGCATGAAAAATTTTCTAGAATTGAAGAAAATTATGAGCTCCAAATTGAAAAGTTCATACCAGAGGGGCATGGTGGTTCAGGCCTGTAATCACAGAGGGTTGGGAGGATGAGGCAGGAGGATCACGAGTTCAAGGCCAGCCTCAGCAACTTAGCAAGACCCTAAGCAACTCAGTGAGAACTGTCTATAATAAAATACAAAAATGGCTGGGGATGTGGCTCAGTGTTTAGGTGCCCCTGAATTCAACTCCTGGTACCAAAACCAAAAACAAACAAACAAACAAACAAGGCAGGGGGGGCGGGGGAAAAGGGGGAGTTCACACCATTCTGAGTTAGAATAAAAAACAGATTGCTATTGTGACAGAGGAGAAATGAAGAAGAAATATTTAAAATTATCAGAGAGAAGATAACTTTCCTATAATGGAAGATTGTATTAAGTGCTTGTGAATCTTCTGTCATTACTCTTGCCAGGGTGGATGGTTTGGAATTCCCTGGACTTTTGACTTTGACCTTGGCTATGTGATTAGTTTGTGCCAATAGAATACGGGCAGAGTTAACCATACATTAGCATCAGGTTTAAAGTCCTCTTGAATTTGAACTATTTCATGATGAGCATGACACAGGTAGGCTGATTTCTTCAACTTGGTTTCCAGGAAAAGAATGTGAGAAAAATACCTGGACCCAACTAAATGCTGGATTAGCCTGGCCTACACCAGCTGAATTGAAGTCAATTTATGCACCCTTGAGTATGAAGTAAATGACTGTTGTTTAAGTCACTGGGATTTGGGGCTGGTATGCAACATGACTCAAGCAGAAACAGGTAAACCTATAAAGAAACAGTAATTCAATTAATAATTGTTCATTGGGAATAAAAAATAAAAAATCAAAAAAGGAGTATCCTAATAGGTACAAGAGTGAACCAGAAGCAGTGGTGCACACCTGTAATCCCAGTAACTGGGGTGGTTAAGGCAGGAGATAATGAATTCAAAACCAAAACCAGCTCAGCAATTTAGTGAGGTCCTAAGCAACCCTGTGAGATCCGGTCTCTAAATTAAAAAAAAAAAAAAGTAACTGGGGATGTGGCTCAGTAGTTAAATGCCCAGTACCCCTACCAAAAAAGTTCAAGAGTGAAACAATCAACTTAGTAGTTCTACCTAGCTAAACTATCTTCAAAATTCTATATATATTTACACACAGTTCATATGTAATCATGTCCTCAAAACTATCACCTAGTTAAAAAAAAAAGGCAGAGGAACAGCTAAAATCCTATAGAATGATAGGAATAAAGTCTAAATTTGTTAGTGATTTCAATTAGTATAAGTAGATTATACCTGCCTACCAAAGTATATTGAAATTTTAAAAACAAACAATAATACTGTTACCTGTTTCTGACAAGGGATAGACCTAAACAAAATAACTCAGAATTACTGAAAATGGAGAGGTATAAAAAGAAAGAGCATAAAATCCTAACCCATGTCCATTGGGCAGAACAACATTAACATCAGGACAAGATAACATTTAAAGAAAAATTAATAGAGATAGCAGGGGATAGTGAATGCATATAAGTATAAATACCTCATATCCAGATATAGAAATCATACGCATTTTGCACATGAGAATCTAACTTCAAATTACCCAATACAGAATTTCAGGGAGAAATTGCCAAACAAAAATTATAGTAGTACATTTTAGCACATTTCAGAAACTGATAGATTTAGTAAGTTTATAAAAAATGTGAAAAATAAAATTAATAAATAAGACAAAAATATATACCATGTATGTAAAAAGTTGAAAAATTCCAAATAATAAATAATGTGTAGGGCATTTTCTCTGAACAAAAATTAATTGATTTTGAAATTAGCATATGAAATAGACAATTTTCTTACCCAATATTTTAAAAAGAGAACACAAAATTAAATAACTTATGGAGTAAAATTAAAATATATCTGTGTAAATTAGGACATACGAAGAATTAAAAGAAAATTAAGGATATGTAGTATCATCGAATGTAGTTATGGAACAAAGACTCTATGTGTTTTCTGAGCCCAGATCTTAGCAAAGGATATATAATTTTAAATTATCATATTAAAACACTAGGAAAATTGAAAATAACTTATTTAAATATTCAATTTAAGAACTAAAAGGCAAGAAACAATGAAAGTAGAAATCACAGAAATAGAAATTTATGATAGAACCAATGGAAATGTTTAAAAAAAACCCTCATCTTTAAAAAGAATAAAAAAGACAACGCATTAAGCTATTATAAGATTAACAGGAAAAAATTAAGAGATGTTGTTCTAGAGTGAAAACTTAAAAACAGCATAAGACATAGTAGAAGAATCAAGACAAACACATCAACAAATTGGTAAATTGCTATAAATTAACAAGTCTAGAAAAATAAAAATACCTGAAACCAAATGAGGGGGAAAAAATCAAATCATTAGTCAAAAAAGAATTTCTTTCCAAATAAACTACTTTAAATTTTTTTTTTTAGATATGAGTTTGACCAAACTTAAAAAGAGTAGACAATATCTTGTTAGTAAAGTTTGCTCTTGGAAAAGCAAAAGAGGGAATGCTATTGAATTCAGTTTACGAGCTGTAGGAGTCTCACCCTGCGCTTTGGAGCGTGATGGTTCACCAAGCTTGGTCTCCTGAAGGAGCTTACATGCAGGACCACTTAATAACAGAGGTCACAACAAATGTTGCAGGCCAGCAGGTTGGGTGGGGATACAACAATCAAATAGGCATTATAGAGACGGAGGCAAATTGGGGGACACACATAAACACACTGTTTGAATTTGCAAGAATATACACTTTATTTTGTCTGAGTGGCCTGTGTTTTAAAAGAGAATCTGGAAATCTCTATTTCTCTGTGTAATTTACTGACAAATGCTGGTGACATGTTTGTTTTTTAACTTGTTGTAGGCCAACAGTGCGGGTCTATAGGCTGGATTTGTTCAGAGGACCAGCTATGATTTGGGGAGACTAGCTTTCCAACACTGCCATGAGAGAAGGGCAGTAGGAATGCTTGGGGATAAAACAGATCCTCTGTCCCTGACCTCTCAGTGCTCAGAGGACCAGAGCTTCCTCTCATGACCAGAGCCCGGTTTCTGACTGAGAGCTGAGGATGCTGACATTGTTCAGCTCTTTCACTTGGCTTACTCATCATTCTCCTCTGAGCTGTGTCATTGTCTTGTGGGCACCAATCCCTTTGCTCTCAATTTAGCCATTTCCTCTCAAATATGTCCATCATCTTTTAAGTTCAATCCTAAAAATTATCACCAAGTACTCTGTTCTGCCTTACTTGTAAAAAAATCTGATGGAATGGGATTTTTCTTTTCCTTTGGAGTAAGTATGACACCGTAAATTTATTTTTATCAATTTTAGGGTAAAAACTAAGGTCCTGAAAACTTCTTCCCTTAAATAAATATTATCTTTTAAAAGAACTCATAACATAAACAGTCTTTGCTAATTATCCGTCATTAAGAAAACCTGGCAATATTCAATGCTGTGATGTCAGCAAAATATATAAAATGAATTCTTTTTGATATTCAGTGACTATTGACCCATTACTCTTCTATGAACCATGTTGTAGTTTTATCTTAAATTTTTGGTAAATTATTATAACTTTCGTTTCTGTTCTTCCTAGTACATTTGTAATATTGACACATAATGTTTCACCCCACCTTTAGGGTTGTGTTTTTAACACAATATTGAGATCACAATCAGAAAAAAATTCAGATGTTTTCTTTAAAAATACAGGGATTCATCAGAACTGGCTTTATATCCTGCCAAGATATGTCAGCCTGAGACACAGAAGGAAGTCAGATTGCTTTTAAGGCAATACCCTTGTTGTAGTCTTCTTAGTCAGATTATGTCTACACACAGAAGAAGAGGACTGAGGCAATTACCTTAATATTTCAAGCTTTACACCTGCTTTTGGCTGATATAGTGAGATAACCAAGACCAAGGTGGCATTTAAAGGCCTCAGTTTTCTAGTTCCTTTTCTCATTTCTGCAATTGACTTTGCTCATGGTGACACACTCAGTATCAGGAAACAGGATGGAAAGTACAGTTCTTATTTTAGGCATATTGAGGGAAATTTAGGGGATTCTTACAGAGGGTACATGTGTTTTTTTAAAACTATAAAAGGCAACTCCTTAAAATGTTGTGATATTTGTCCAACACTTCTTTTCAAGGTTAATATTGCCTCCATGGTGAAGTCATTCTGCCTGTAATATAAGACCTACATGAACCATGAACATGAGTGTGTAGAAATTAACTTGAACAAGTATAGTTTCTATCTTATTTATCAAGCATTCACAACCCAAACAGGGCTATTTTTGATGATTACAATCAACTGCCTTCATGCCTGAGTCTAAGCTTCCTAAATCAGAAAGTGCCAGAAATTACACTTTGAACCTCCAAATAGTGTGAGTTGAACAGAAGTGTATTTTTGGATACCAAATGTGCTCTCATATCCTTCCAACTCTGTAAAAATCAAACAAGCAGGAATTTCATTATCTGGATGTCCAGCCTTTATCCCTCACAAGTGACCCTGTCTTCCTGTGACCCCGTTCCACTGCACCAGACAGAGCCATCACTGTCTCTCAGTGTTCATTTCCATCGCGCCTGCCCCTCATCTTCTCCCTTTCTCCCTCCCCTCCCAGCAGCAAAATGCTTCAACAGAAGGGAGAGAAAACTCAAAGAATCCCCCTTTACTAACTAGAACTAAGATGAATTGTGTCAGAGTTCAGAGCTCCGTTGTTGCTTTGGCATGAAATCACGGCCCTTGGTTTCTGCCAACGCGGGTGTCAGCTGGTGAATTATAACACTGGCAGACAGGACTGAGATAAGCAAAAAATACAATGACAGCTGCTACACAGAACTATTCTTTCTGGCCTAGTGAATACAAAAATACATTGTGTAAATAAAGACAGACAGCTTCATTATGCAATTGTCTGCTACTGTGTCACTGCTAAAGAACATGTATTGATTTTGGAAAATGGATCCAGACTCTTCAAACTAATATGGTCTTCCTCTTGGGAAGCATAGGGCATTAAAGAAAGTAATAATCTAATCTACTTCCTAACATTAGAGCTGAACCTATATGTAAATATAGTCCAGCATCTCACTACATTAGACAATCAAAAATGTAGGTTTTTTACAAAAGCCTGTCTTGCATTCAAGTCCACGAGTTGTTGTTTTCAGTGTAAAATTCTAGCACTTTGCTGGGGTTTTCATGAATCATACGTATGTGCTGTATCAATCTGCTCAGGCTGCCATAATAAAACACTGTAGACTGGGTGGCTTAAACAACAGAAATTTGTTTTCTCACAGTTCTCGTGTCTGGATGTCCCATATCAAGTTCTGACAGAGTCGGTTTCTTGTAAGGCTCTCTTCCTGGGTTGTAGACGGCAGCCTTCTTGCTACGTGCTTACATGGAAAACATGGTGATGGTGAGCTCTCTGGGTGTCTTCTCTTACCTATTTATTTATTTATCCTCCTGCCTCAGCCTCCTAAACAGCTGCAAGTGCAACTAACCTGTAGAGTGTGTTCTTATAAGGACACAGATCCTGTTGGACCAAGGCCCCACACTTATGACCTCATTTAACCTTAGCCACTCCTTCAGAAGCTCCCTTACCAACAGCCAAACAGAGGCTTGAAGTTTCAATGTATGAATTTGGGGGAGGCACACATTGTTTTCAGTGCAAATCAGTGACTTGGGCCAATTTGATATTTGCTATTAGTCAATTCTTAGCAAACTTAACCATTTATCCTTAGGTTAGTGATTACTAACATCTTAAATGTTGCTTTCAGTAAGATATTTGGTGACTGTCTTTTCTCATTCAGTGACACAACATAGGAATCAAACAAGAAGCATAAGAATTCTTCAGTCTAGCAGTCTTCAAAGCATGGTCCATGGGCCCTTGTGAGTCCCTCAATTCGATTTGGTAAGATCAAAATAACAATAAGTTGCTATTTGTGTTTTTTACTGTGTTAATATTCATCCTGAAAATATTGCCACTTTAACAAAAATTAAAGCCATAGCATCAACATGTTCTAGTAGTCATTGTATTACCACCACACATTCTCAGGTCACACATACCTACAGAGTTCATGCTCTCTCTCTCTCTCTCTCTCTCTCTCTCTCTCTCTCTCTCTCTCACACACACACACACACACACGTAAATATATGCCAATTTCACTGAAAATTGTCCTTGGTGAAAAGGTAAGCGTATTACTTTTATCAGATGTATACCCTTGATTTCCCATCTTTTTAATATTTTGTATGTCAAAATGGAAAGTACTGGGTACATCAAGTACTTGCTTCATACTGAAGTAGGAGGGGTAATGATTGATATGTAAGCTGAACTGGCCACTTTTTGTCATAAAGCAGCATTTGTATTTGAAAGAACAACTGGCAAGTTATGGTTATTCAAACTTGAATATTTTCTAGACATTTTCTTGAAAATTAATAAAGTGATTATGTCATTTCAAGGAAAATAAGTTACAGAATTTGTTTCCAATGATATAATTTGACCTTTCAAGTGAAAATTTGAATTTTGGAAACTTGTAACTATCCTTGTAGCTTGAAAGTACTTAAAAGACTTCACTTATGTTAAAACATGTGAGATTCTTAATCTTGTGTGATGAGTTGTGTCCACAATGGGAAACTATAATCTAGTGAACTGATATTTCCCATATGATCAGTGCTTGGTATAGAACCATTCATGAGTACAAGTCAATCAATGTACAGTCTAGAAGAATAGATTTGAAATGAACAGCATGCAAGAAAATCCATTGAGAGGGTTTCAAATTCCATTGGAACTTTTGACATCATATCAAAGATATCTGCAGTTTTTTGAAAAGGCTATTGGACTATTCCTTCTGTAGCTATCTACCTGTCAATGTGAGGCTGGAGTTTCTTCACATACTTTACCCCAAATAATCTGTTTCAACAGACTGAGCAGAAGCTTCTCTGAGAACCCAGCTGACTTCTATGAAGTCAGACATTTGAAAGATTTGGAAAATATGTAAAATAATGCCATTCTAGGAAATTTTTTTTGTAAAAGTTATTTTTTGTAAAAAGATGTGTTATGTAGATTAGCATGTAAATTTTTAAAAATTAAGTAATAGATGCTATTTTTTACATGGTCAGTTTCATGATAAATCTGAAGAGAGATAGTTCACTTAAACAAAAGCTCTTGGGGTCCTTAACAGTTTTATGTGTTTAGAGGATTCTGCAACCAAAACAGTGTAAGATTTACTGCTTCAGTGGGAAGATTAAGACCATTTAGCAAACGGAAATCTTTTTTTTTCTTTTAAATATAACTCAAATTGCTAGTTATATTGTGATAACTTAAACCATAGTTAACATCATTTATAAAATAAAGATAATAAAGTGTACCAAAGGTAGTTTTTGTCAGGATTTAGTCAATGACATCATTAATATGAAAACATGCTAAACAAATCTAAGTTGCTATTTTAATGTTTGTCTCTTGCAGAGATTTGCAAAACTTGAAAGACACTGAAAGCATATGGAATTTTCCAGTTATTCTTTTTTACTTTTTTCCCACCCCTCTCTCAGTCCTGTATCCTGATAACCAACAACAGTAATACAAGCATGATATATGTTTACCCTGTTCTTCAAGGCTCTCTGCAATACAACCCCAAATTCCCTGTCTCAGGATACCTTTCATAAATGCTGTGTGTGACCAGGACTCAGAGATACTCTGGCCAAAGACACTTTTTGTGCAGACCTTGTCTTGCCCAGGTGGCTCCTGCTGCCCTTGTTGCCTGGGATTTTCCACAGAAATCCCCCATCTTCAAGGGCTTTAGGAAGCTCTTCCTAAAACACCTCTCCTGTCCTGAATTTGAAAATTATTTTCTCTTTTTTGCTCTGCATATTAATGTAGCCTCTTTACATGTGTTTCCACTAGTACACTTGCCTTTACATTGTTTGTACTCTCACTTCCTCAGAAAAGGAATTTTGTTCTACTTAAATTTTGTATTCTCTGCAGAAAATACTTTTCACAGCAGGTATTTAATAATTTGCACTGAATAGAATTAGACTAGTAGAGATCCTAAAGCCTTTTTAGGATAGGGCGATACCTTTGCTTATAAAGACACAGAGATATATGAGGTTCAAATTCCTTTGAAGTCTGAAAACAATCCTTTTAACAGTATTTTAGGGGGAACTTCAAAAGACAATTCCACATTTACGATTTTCCTGTTAGAGTAGGTAAATTTTGCTTTCCTCTCTCATCTCCCACATCACTTCCTGTCACTGCTGATACAAATGTCATGCAGATTTGTCCGGACTTATGCTTCCATAAACCGATTCAATGAGTCAATTCAATAAGTTCAAGTGAAAAAAAATCATTGAAACAGTTTGTAGTTCATTTCAGAAACTTAATTTGGCTTTTGTGTTCTGGTTTTATTTTTTAGGAATTTGGTTTCATTTGCAGCAATTATGGAATTATTTGTTTGTTTCTTTCTTTCTTTCCTTTTTTTTTTTTTCCCCAGAAAGATCTCGAGCCTTTAATTTGTGACTGTCAGTTAGAGGAGGTGGTGATGTGAATTCCTTTTCCTTCCTGCTAAAATTGCAAGATCAGTGTGGAGATGTACTCAACAATGGGACTTTCTGTATTCATGGAAATAATTCATATCTGCACTGTCCAGCACAATAGCCACTGGCCACAAATGGACTTGGAACACATGAAATATGGTTAGTGCAACAGAGAAACTTGAACATTTTCAGTTGAAGCTAAGTTGAACTTTAAATAACATGTGGCTAGTGAGCACTGCATTTGATGTGCAAGTGTATATAGACCGTAAGTCAAGTTTTTTTGCCTTTTTGGTACAATCTACCCACAAAATGGCAAATTTAGGGACATAATCTGAAAGTAACCCAAATTACTCTTTTTTTCTTTAAAAAATGTAAAATATGAAATATATTTTATGTTTAAACTAAAAGAATAAGAAACATTTTTGGTGAGAGATAACCAGATAGAAGATTCTGAAGATTCTTTTTTTATTTTTTTTAATTCTAATTAGTTATATATGACAGCAGAATGAAATTCAGTTAATATTACACAAATAGAGCACAATTTTTTATGTCTCTGGTTGAACACAGAGTAGAGTCACACCATTGGTGTTTTCATACATGTGCTTACAGTAATGATGTCCATCTCATTCCACCATCTTTCTTACCCTCATTCCCCCCCCCCCACTCCTCCCTCCCAAGACTCTGAAGATTCTGAGGTGTTAATTAATTAAACTTTTACCTGTGTATGTGTCTGCTCATTACCACTTCTAATCTTGCCCTTTTATATTCTGGTCATTCATTCACTGCTCATTGTTCTTTAAGTTCTTTCATTTTTTTTTCCTTCCTCACCATCTAAAAAAGAGTACAACGAGTGTTTCCTAAATTAATTCTAGAATTTTATAGGAATAAATTTAATTCACCATGTTGCCTCTGTAATGTCCTAAAATATTATCCCTAGGGATGTGAGTCAATTAATTTTTTAAAATAAAGTCAAGGAGAGTTATGGGTATGAATTTATTCAAAAGCAAAAACAAGACATACCTGAGCAGTAGCATTTCTATTAATTGAGAAAGAGAAAGAAGAAAATGTTCTTTTGTGCTTTAAGAGAAGTTTACATATTGACATCTGCAACTTTTCCCCTGATCTCCTCATCCTTTTAAGTGAATGGTGTATGAAATCATAAAGTTTAAGATGTTGATAATTGGAAAATATGCTTCAGAAAGGTCATTGGGTTCCATAAAGAAAAGTTTATACTATTCACTCCTTAGTAATATTTACGCTGTGAATAATATTGATTCAACTACATCAGTGAAAGCAGGTGATAAGCCTAATGATTGCTTCAGCAATCAGATCCACCGATTTGCTTAAAGACTGATATGTTCTTAAAGACCATCACAAAGGGCAGAAAGCAGTAAATTGGAATTATTGCACACAACCGCAGCTACTCGTACCATATAAATGAACAAACAATTTATGCTACTTATATCTGAGAGTATTTTTTCTCAAACCTTTCAACACTTGAAAAATCTTTAAGCTACAATCAACTATGACGTTACCATAATTTCAGTAGAATTTAAAAAAATGAAAAGGAACTTTGAAGTGAAGATCATTATTTTAAAAAAGTATCATTTCTTAAATTCACAATCCCAGAACATTATGAAATCAATCTGGAGGGTCTCAATAGCAGTAAGCATTTCTTCAAACAGAGAAGGATAAGGTAAACCAGAGCTCATTTATGTAATAAGGGTAAATATTATTTTGTACAATTTTGCTTCATTTAGAGAAATATATTTTTCTTGGTTTATTGGTTATATTGTATTATGTTATTCTATTGTGAGTTACATTGCCAAACATAATTCTAAGTAAACATCCAATTGATTTAGTGCTAGTTCAACACAGGGCTCAACACACTAGAGAACATGTTGTTATCTTATGGTAATGAACAAAGTGTTTTAACACATTCATGGAAATTTCTTTGTTGATATTTTTGCATTAAAATGATAATGAAATTATTGGAATATATTTTATTGAAGATAAAATAAATATAGGGGGATATGAGTCCATGTCAATTGATTTTTTGTAGTTCACTGGAGCAAGGTACTTTGTGGCTATTTTCAGTCTTGAAACATATGACATTTAGTTCTGAGAAATTTATTTAAAATACATCTTTGGTAATCTTTTCCCCTCTGTTTCTTTTGTTCTCCTTTCTGAAACTTCTTTTATTTGGATGTACCCCTAGTGGACTAGTCATATAATTTCTCATCTTATATTTTTTACCCTTGTCTGTTGGTGTTCTGCTCTACTCTCTGGAAAATTTTCTCATCTATATCTTCTAATGGGATATTTTATTTCACCTATTATACTTTTAATATCCAACAGCACCTAATTTTTTCTGCATGTTCTCTTTTCATAGCATCTGGTTTCATAGTTTTGATGTATTACCATTTTAAAAGTGTGTCATTTTATAGATCTTCCATCTTCTTGCCTGGACTGTGGTCTTTTGTGTTTGTTTTGGACAAATGTTTACAATAAATGCTGTTGTGATCTGTCTATGACTACTCAGAACCTTGGCGTGTGTCTAAGTAAAGATTGCTTTTGAAAGCCCGACTGAAGCCAAGCTATGAGACCCAGCTGTTGATGGTGACTTCCTGTAGAAGAGCGTCCTGGGCTTTGTCTTGGTGGAACCACTATCAGCGTCTTGAGACCTTCTGTTTTCCTGATCCATCCCTAAGTTGATCTACAATTTAATTTAAATTCTAGAATATTTGATATTCCTGATCCTTCATACAAATTTTATATACAATTTAGAATTGCTTTGCTAATTTCTAGAGAAGGAAACCCTAGATGAATTTTCCTTATAAATTTTCAATTCTTAACACAACATCCACCCCATTTATTTAAAGTCTTCTTGTTTTGAATAATGGTTTATCATTTAACCAATAGATATCTGATACATCTTTCATTAGTTTTATTCCTAGCTATTTGATGTTTTTTGATTGGCTTTAGAAAATGATGTGTTTTTTTTTTTAAATTAGAATTACTTGTTGCAAGTATATGAGGTTGTAATTAATCTGTGTATACTGACCTTTATTCAATTAACTTTGTAAATTAACTTTTGAATTATTTTATCAGTGTATTCTTTTGGAACTTTTCTGTATGCAGTTGTGTTGTCTGCCAATAAAAATAGTTTCCACTCTTCCCTTGCAACCCTTAGGTACCTTTCATTTCTTTGTTTGATACATTGCACTGGCTTGTTCCATATAGAGTGGGACTAGCAGTCATCTTTATCTCATTCTACTTTCAGGAGAAATTCATTCTATATTTCAACAATAAGTATAATGTTCATATTTCTTTCCTTTAAATATCCTTCAATAGATTAAAGGTGCTACTCTCTGCTCCTTATTTAAGATGAGATTTTTAAAAATTATTAGATCCAATTATTATCATATGGTATTCTATACTGTCCTTTTACTGTGGTGAATTAAACTGATTGATTTTCAAATTCCAGGTCGAATGTGCATCCTTGAAATGAATTCATTTTGGTGATGATGATTTGTTATCTCTACATATTACTGTACTTTGCCTATATTTTGTTTATGATTTCATAGGATGTTTATGAAAGTAATAGAACTGGAATTTTCTATTCTTTTAATATCTTTATCAGATTTTAGCATCAAGATTTTCTGGTCTCCTAAAATAGTATTTCCTTTTTCAGGTGCCTTAAAAATTTTGTGTGAAATGAGTTTTATGTCTTCCTTCCTTAAATGTTTGGTAGAAATAAACAGTGTATGGATCTGGGCATTGTTTTATTAGAAAGTAATCAATTATAGATTTTTAAAAATTGATATAGCACAATGCAGATATTTTATTCCTTTTTGTACAACTATTGTTTATTTCTGTTATTCTGGGAGTTTGTCCATCTTACCTGTTTTTCAATTATAGTGGGCTAAATTTGTTTATAATATGCTCTTACTGCCTATATAATGATATTAGGATCTGTGGCAATATTACCTTTGGTATTCCTGATATGGGAAATTTGTGTTTTTATCCCTTTTTTCTTTATTAATCTCATCAAGGGTGTATCAATTTTAAAGGTTGTTTCAAAAAATACTTGCTTGCCCCACCCCAGAACTATGTTTTATTCTTTTATTAATTTCTGCTCTTATTTTCATTTCCCTAGGTATAGTACTCTTAGATTTATCCTATTTTTATAATTTCTTGACATTGAGACTTAGATTATTGATATTTATACATTCAACTCTAAAGCTTTCCTTTAAGCAGGGCTTAAGCTTCATTCTACAAATTTGATGTCATAATTTCATAAGCATTTTATTCAAAATAATTTCTCATTTTTATTGTGATTTTTTTCTCTTCCTCAGTTATTTAGACATTTTAAAAAATTCCTATCATTTAGAGGCATTCTTATTCTTTTTGGCTCTTTATCTCTAGCTTAGTTTTCCTGTGGCTAATGAAATATTCTGGTCAAGATCCATTCCCAGAACAAGAACTCCCAGATTCAACTACTTTGAGGCAAAGTTAACTAACAGTTGATGCCAGGGATCAATGAAAAAAACTTTTAAGAAAAATTTCCAAAATCATTTAAATAAAACTTTTACAGATTACATTTTATTAAATTTTCATCATATTTTAATTTTAAAACCACATATTCCAGTTACTGTATTTTATTTTTCAGGCAGTGTTCAGCTCACATCTGACATCACAAATATGATTTATTATGATAAGTTTAAAAATTACTTAAATCAGCCATATGTCATTTGAACCATTGTTTTTTAAGATTTTCTTTCTTAATGTAAGTAAAATTGTAAGGTTAATTTTTATAGGAGCTATGTTTCAGTTTTATGTGTTATTGAAAATTTTTATTGTTTGACATTAGGACTTGATCTGCTCAAAGTTTTTACAATATCTCACATAATTATAAGTGAGTTGGTTCTACTTTTTGGTTCTAGGCATGCGGAGTGCTTATAAAGTCTAAAAATAATAGCAAATAAAAATAATATTAAAAACTACAAAGCAGTATATATGGACTGTTGTTCTTTGTTATTATATTTTGGACGGGAATGGAAGTCTGTAGCTTCCTGCCTTTGAAATGATGGTAGTTTCCTTGGTTCATCTTTAAAGAGCCCTCTGTCTCTCCAGCCAAAAGTAAACAAGGCTTAGCGTCTGAAGCTGATTTCTCTGCCCATGGGCTTCATAAACCATGACACTGAGCATTTTTAGGAATATGTGCCATCCTAAATCAATCAATAAAGTTTATGATATCTACTTTCTGTGAGAAAATTGAAAGAACTTTGTGAGATTGAAGTTTTAAATAATCAGATAAGATCCTGTATTTTGGAAAATTTATAAAGAAGCATAAGATTGTAATTAAATTAACAGAAGGAGAAAAATGGTTGTCAAAGGTAGCAATATGTCTTAAATTATGAATAATAAAGTATGGAAATTTTTTCAAATTCATAATAAGGTGATAGAGAAAAGAAGAAATTCATAAGCTAAGTGTAAATTTCAAATGTTATAATTATTGATATATTTTAAATTTTAAAATAAAGTGAAAAAGCTCCTATTTTATTAGCACGTCTTTCAGAAAAGACAAAAAATAAGAGACTGCATTATATAATCTTCAACATACAATTTTGGATATTTATCTATTATGGGGAAAAAATGGAATAAGTTTTAAATGTGAATGACTTGCTTTGATTTGAAAATGCACCATTAGCAAATATAGAATTTATTAAATAACAAAATTGAGATTAAAAAGAATATAAAATTATTGCTATATATTTATAAAAGAGCTTATATTTTTATTTTCTATTCTTTTTTCTTATGTTTCTACTAATAGTCTCTTTTAACCTTTTATGGATATGTACAAGAGTCTAAATTAGCCTCATTTAAAATACTATCCTTTTAGAACATTTACAGGAAGTATATTATGAAATAAACTTTCACATAAATATTTGCAGTGAATGAACTTTCTTCTCAAAGTACTAGTAATTGTTGGGCAGTCATAATGTGTGAGTAATGGTTAGGATAGAACTTTTGCACCATAAAGGAAATAACAATGGCTATCTGGGCTTGTAATCTCAAACAATGTATATAATTTAACATAATCGGGTATTTAAATGTGTTGTTTAAAAAAAATTGATACTTGTTTTTTTTAGTTATACATGGCAGTAAAATCTATTTTGATATATTTACACAAGCATGAAATATATATTATTCTAATTAGGACCTCAGCCTTGTGAATGTACACAATGTTGAGACTCATGGTGGTGTATTTATATAAGTACATAAGAAAGTTATGCCAGATTCATTCCACCATCTTTTCTATTCCCATCCTTCATCCCTTACCTTCCTTCCTCTTTATTTAATCCACTGAACTTCTGTTCTCACCCTAGCACCTTGTTGTGGGTTAGCATCCATATATCAGAATTAACATTTGACTTTGTTTTTTGGGGATTGGCTTGTTTCACTTAGCATGATAGTATCCAGATCCATCCATTAACAGCGAATGCCATAAAGTCATTCTTCTTGATGGCTGAGTAACATTCCATTGGGTATGTATACCACAATTTCTCCCTCCATTCATGTGTTGATAAGCATCCAAGTTGGTTCCATAGCTTAGCTACTATGAATTGTGCTGCAATAAGCACTGATGATGCTGCATCCCTGTAGAATGCCGATTTTAAATCCTTTGTGTATATACCTATGAGTGGGGTAACTGGGTCAAATTGTGGTTCCATTTCTAGATTTTTGAGAAATTTCCATATTGCTTTCCAGAGTGGTTGTAGTCCCATCAACAATGTATGGGTATACCTTTTCCCCACATCCTCACCAATATCCTTTATATCCTTTGTTACTTATTGTTACTTTTTTTGAACATACAGATACTTATTGCTCACCTTTCACACAAAGCACACCTCCAGGCATTTTCTTTCACAGCTTGACAATGTTTACGTATACAGAAACCCAGCAAGAAGCATCATGGCATGTAGATTTCAGTAAAGGAGAATGTAAAACATCAACTCAGCCAAGTTTTTGTTTTCTGCAGCAATAATAAAGGGCCTCCTGCACTAAGCAAAACCTACCTTACTTTGTAGTGCATTTCTTCCGTTACAAAAAAAGTCTCCTGCCCGAAGCAAACTAACTTGTATTTGCTGTGCCAGTGGTATTAACTCGTGCATAAAACAAATTTCGGTTTGCTATTTCTTCTAGCAGACTTCAAGTAAAAACAAGTTTGAACGATGAATTTGTTTTGTATGGATGCAGGTCAGTTTGAGTTGCTATACTTAACCAAATGCCTAAATGTACTGTAGGTTCACAACTTAGTTTGCTTTTATAGTCTTTATGGAATTTGGCCATATTCAAGGTTTTCAGAGTTGAGCATATGGTACAGTATTCCATCAACTGAATAAGGCTACTGAATGTGTTATCTGCAGAAGAGCTCATTTAATAGGAACTGACCTAATGGATCTATCATGAAGCAAATGTAGCACAACCTCTCTGAATAAAATGCCTATCGGGGCAGAATTGTGCTCGGAAAATAGGCATTACAATATTTTACACAAAACACATATAAATGGATTGTTAATATGAGGATGATTTCCTAGTAGTAAATCTAAAAAAGTCTAGGTGAATCTTCATTTTCAAAACTGCATATTGAAAACTACTTTATTCAAGTAATTTCTTCCAAAAAAGTATGCATGTTCTGACTGTGGAATTAGTCTACTGGTCAATTAAAGGCAACTTTAATTATCTTTTAAAAACTTTTTTCATAGAAAGGAGAGATGTTGTATGTGTTTCTCAAATAAATAGCATTATGTAAGTCCATTAAAAACAACAACAACAACAACAAAAAAAAACAGAATCAAAGGAAGACCTACAATGTTTATGCCAAGCAGGAATCTGCCTGCCGCCACCTATGGTCTCACGTTAATTCAAAATAGATCCTGGACTCAGGATTCTGAAACTTGAGTTTCTATTATTTGAGCTCTAGCAAAATGTAAGGTTCTGTAGCCTCAACTAATATAATGTCTTCTCTGTCCAAATCCAGAATGTTTATACTGATAGCCTCCATGCTGGAAGTGTTGTTCAAATTGACCCCTTTGGTGGTAAGTCTGGCTCCCCCTACCTCCCCACCCACCTCCCTGGCCTCCACGACCACCCCAGCCTCCACGACCACCACTCCCACCACGACCACCGCCTCAGATCACTGTGGTGCCCACCATCTTGGTATCTACTTCCTATGTATGAAGATGTTTGGAAACCACTATAACCACCGCCTTGATAGCTACTACTGTGGCCACCATGATAGCCACCTGGCTGGAAACCTGAATCTTGATAACCACCATCTTGGTAGCCACCTCCTCCTCCACTCCCATCATCTGTCCAGCCTCCATGATGCTTATTTCCTCTTCCTTCCCCTCGGCCACCATGATTATAGCAACCACGTCCACCTCTCCCTCCTCCTTGTTCATGTCCTCCACATCCACCATATGAGGAATGTTCATAACTACCTCTCCCTCCTCCTCAACCTCCTGCTTGCTGCTGGGGGCCATCTTGCCTTTTCTGCCATGGTGGCATCTCTGGGGGCGGAGGTTCAATTTCATTGGGTCTACCACCTCAGTCAGGTACCCTGCCCATCAACACCTTATTGATGGCACAGGCAGTCTTTTCTCTTATGGAACCACTGCTTGTCCTTAAAATCTTTGACAAGTCTTGCCTTGCAGCCAAAAGATGAGCAACAGAAATAGTGTTTTTTGGAGATAAGACTGAACGCTTTGGCTAATTTTTCGGTCTGATTCTTAGCTCTGTCAGACCAGCCAAAGGACTAAACAATGACATTCAAACGTTTTATTAGAAGCTTTCTCCAAACTTCATATTCATTAGCTATGGCTTGGTTAATTGCTTCTATCTTTTCCCAGTGGGCTGGTCCCATTGGATTCTTCAGTAAAGGCTTTCCCACATGATTAGGTGGAACTTTTGCTAATGTTTCCTTTAATTTTTTTTCAATCCCGCTGAAGAACTGGAACATAGTTATATTGGCTGGAGGTTTGGACATTCCTAGAGCAATACATATGCCTTTCAACTCTTGAAAGACCTCACTAATCCCTACTTCTTAAGTTTTTTTTTTTTTTTTTTTTTGGAGGAGAATTCACATAGAGCATTCTGGCAGCTTCTGGTTCTGAGATGAGGTATGTGAGCAAAAGGAGGCAGTTCTTCTATATGAGAAGGTGCTTGGTCATATCCCGAGAGGTCAGTGAAAGATATGGGCAGTTCATCTCCCCTAGTAGCCCACTCGCCTTAAGCTGGAATTCTTCAGCCTCACTTGGACTGTTAGTTGCTTGAACATTTTCCTCTAGTTTAGAGAGCACTCTTAATTCAGATACCAGCCAAGCACAGAGTTTGGTAAATTCGGGGGAACTGGCTCCAGCAGAGACTGCTTGAGACAGTGCGCCATCATCCAACAATGATCTTTCCAATTTCATTGCTTTAAATGTTGTATGCCCTACTGATTCAATTTGGGTATGTCATATGTCTCTAGAAATTTGTTGATATCATAGAGATTTTCTATTTTGGAGTATAAATTTTCAAAATAGTTTATGATTATCATCTGTTTTCAGCAGTGTTTCTGGTGGTATTTCCTTTTCATCAGAAATTTTAATAATTTGGGTTTCTCCCCTTTTTCTTTGGGTTAGCTTGGCTAAATGTTTACTAATTTTGTTTATTTTTTCAAAGAACCAGTTTTTGTTTTGTTGATTTTTTAGACTTTCATTTAATGTTCATTAGTAACCTCATGAGGGAGGTTTTATTTGACCACCTTCATAGATATGAAAGCCAGGGACTATAGAAGTAAAGCATTTGCCTAAATTAAAATTAGTAGTACTGAGATTTTAACTCCAAGAAATTCTTGACTCCTTGCTTACAATGGATTACTCTAAAAATGTGAGTAATTAGAAAAAAATATCAATTCTGCATTATTTACACAAATGAAATCATGAAACTCAGTGTTATTTTCCAGGTGAAAGATATTTATAGCTCTTCGATGTCCTTTGAAGCGTTCTCATTTTTGAGATGATCTTGAATATGAAATAGAGGTTATTTAAAATTTCTTGATAATCAAATATACTACTGAGAAAAAAAGTAGCTTCAATTCTTTGTGTATTTGATTATCCTCCTATTTACATAGCATTCTAATTTTAAATATTGTTGTGATTGATTTTTTTTGGTAGCCAAATATGTAATGATCCTATAGGCATCAACAGTGTGGATTTCTACTCTTTAAAATAAATCTTTTACTTCAATACTTTGAGTTAATTTTTGAAAAATGTCACCCATATTTGTAGGACAACTGAGCAGGTGATGCAAATAATTAAAACTGCTTCTGTTTAGGACCAAGAGTATTCTTAATGCAAACACAGCTCTATTTCTAAACACCATACAGATCTTAAGGACTTAACCTTCTCCTCTCATGATCATTTCAGATTCAACTGCTTATTGTATCTCTATCTTTTTAGACAAATATTTTACTCACCCAGCCATGGCTGCCATCCCTAACTCCTCTCCATTAGATGTATGCAGTTTTTATTGTATTCAGAGACAGAACTGGTCCCTGGTTAAATAAGGGTGATGGAAGAAAATCATACCCTATCCAGAAAGTTGATCCCTGTCTGCTTTCAGAAATCCATTTTATTAGTAAAATAAATTGCTAAAATGTTGGTGAAGAGTTTAACTATTTGGAGAATATGTTCAAAAAGGAATGTGAAACTTGGTAGACAACTTTTTTTCTTAAATGCTAGGGTTCTATGATTTCAAGCTGGTCTCTAATAAAGGAAAGGAGTTCCCTTCTGAAGCATAAAACAAAATGTCTATTAACAAGCACCCATAGGATTGCTTTTCACAATCCCTGTGTTTTGTGGAAGTAAGAGATAAAAGTAATGCTCTTGGCTTCTTTTTATCATTGTTTACAGCAAAGATTGATGCTGTGCATTCATGTTCTTTTTACTATGCTGGTATCTCAGTCTATCCATAAACAAGTGAGTTTATTATAAAGTATATATATCTTCTTCTAACTAAATTGGAGTGAGAAGATGTAATCATCTCATGCATTTTATTGCTGTTGTATTCTCATGTGATCACTCAAAATGGAATGTAGTTCACTTGAGGACTTCATATAATTTCTTCCAAATTTATTCAATTTGTCTTTGCTCTGGAATACACATTGCCATGACTGTTATTCTTAAATCTTTATCTCATTTTATTCCCAATCCATCTCCAGTTTATTTTCTCAATCTCCTCATAAAATGAAGCCAAAACAAAGCAACAAACTAAATAAGGAAATTTCCTGCAAGTGTTTTGTTGTAGTTGCTGCAATAAATGAGTTTTTTTGCTACTAATTGTAAGGCTATCTCTAACAGAAGAGCTATAATCATCTCTGCGATGGAGCTGCTATAATTTTAGCTGTTCTTGCTTTGCTTTATTGAGAACCAGAGCAGGGTATACAAGATTTTATTTCTAATATTAGCTAGCATATTAAAATTGGTCCGTAGAGTTCCATAACATGTTCTATGAACAAATTACATTCTGTCCAAATATAAGCAGGTCACACTGAGTCAATATTTTAGAGTGTAAGAGCTGGAAGAGCACTTATAGCACATTAGGTTCAAGGTGTTTGTTTCAATGTCAGGAAAGTGGAAGTCAGAGATACACGAGCTGTGACTTGCTCAAGGGCTCTTCACAATGTAGCAAGTCCGAGGAATCAACCTTGGTTGCCTGACTCTCAGTCTAGAAGGTTTGTTAACATATGGCTGCCTTTACTAGAATGCAGGTATATAGATGTGCATACATTCATGTCCTAGAATACAGATAAATATTCTTTATGGTTCTTTAGGCTTGTATACTATTATGGTAAATCAAAGCAAGTGGATAAAACAAAGAAGAGGGAAGCATGGAATTTAATCAATATTTTAAAGGTAAAAGCAAGGACCTAGGTGACAAGTGAAAGCAATTTTAAGCCATGAAAGTCATCATGAGTCTCTGTTCTGTCAACAATAAATTCAAATGAATTTCAAGGTAAGGACGTATAGGCCATGGAAATTCTAGTAAGCTGAAAAGCTTAAGTTAGAAATGAACAAAATAAAATTTCTATATGGAAAAATCGGTCCACTGTCATCTTTCATGAAAATATTTAAATAATGCATTTTTGTTCTGCAAGCTAATAATTAAAATAATTCATAATTCAGCACCAAAAAATGAAAGTAAAATGACAATAAATTGTTTATATGAGTTAAAGAATCACTGCTTAGAAAACATAACGATGTTTATCTCCAAGGTTTTCATTTTTCTCAAAAAACATATTTAAAAAATTCATTCTACCTAGTACACTTTTTATCCTTACCTGGGAATATTTATTATTGTCTGAAACATTAGAGAATTGCTTCTTAATATATTTAAATATATATTAAATACACATTTGAGCTATATCTTGTACCTCCTCATATCTAGTATCACTGTAATAACTCATTTTCAAAGCACTTTCACTTGAGAATGTTAAACAGTGAGCGCAAGGAGTTGAGTTGTATATAGTCTCAACAAAAGTATCTTGAGTATTTCAAATTGGTAAATTTTCATTTTTTTCTAAGTGAATATAAAAAGTATTTTAAGCATGACTATAAGTTAACAGAGCAGTACACAACATGATAGTCAATGGCATACCCATTAAAGGGCATCTGCAATCTCTAAGTATCCATTATATATGCTAAAGTTGAAAATATCCAAATATTTGCCATCTAAGATTTCTTGTTTTGAACTTAAGATACCCAAAGCTGTTTAACAAATCCTCTCCACAGAAAAAGACGATTCTGCAGTTGGGGTGTTGTTTGTGGGTTATTATGTAGAAAGGTGGTGGGAAGTTCCTTGCCCAGTTCCTGCTTCCTCAGGGTCTCAAGAGTTATTGTTTCCTCTTGACACAAATTCTGAAAGTCTGCCCTGCCCTGTTGCCTTGTGTGTGCTTCAGAGGAAGGGAGGGGACACTCCTTTTCACTCCCTGACTGTGTTCCCCATTCAGATGGTGGTGTGGATGAGGTATGGTCAGTTTCAGAGAGTCTGCTTGCCTCCAAAAGGAAGCTCCCTCCAACTGCTGGATTTTGATCTCTCAGCACAATACTAAATAAAACTCCAATCCTTGCAAACTGTTACCCAATTGTTTAAAAACCTACAATTGTTTTTCCAAATTCTAAGGATGCCCTTAGGAATATTTTATAAGAAAGTAAGTTGAGCACGGACAACACACTTCAGAACATCTCTTGTTCATCTTAAAAACTACATTTTATTTGATATAGCAACCACTTTTAAACTAAGAATAAATCAAAGTATAGTTTTTTTTTTCTGATGGGATCCCCATAGCATCCACATATGTCAAAGATCCTGTAACCTGCCAGAGGAAATTTTCTTTATATTATTTACCTAAAAGTTTGAAAACAAAGTTTGATTTTTACCCCTTTTCAATCTAAAAATCTTTTTAAATTTTTTAAAATTTATTTAACTCTTATGATATGCTACACACCAGGCTATATAATGAGAATATGAAAATGAAGGAAAGGATAGCTTCATGGAGCTTTCCAGTGCAAAAGATGAATTTCTTATGCATTAGTATATATAGGCATAAAATATTAATATACCTACACATATTAGTAGTGTGATAATTAGCAATCCATGGTATAATTGCAAGTATATATGAAACATAGAGGAGGGAGAGGTGAAGGGTGATTGAGTTTAGGACGGTTCCAGAGGAGGACAAGTGTGAACAGGTTTTTCACAAATGAATAATAATTCATCAAATGGGGAAGAAGAAACCGGCGTAGAAAAGGATTCCAAGTAACCCAAGCAAGGCAATGGTGTTAGGAGTGGAATGATGTCCCTCCTAATTCAAATACTGAAATCTGACACTCATGACCTCAGAATGTTATCTTATTTGAAGAAAGATTATTTACCAAGCTGAAATGAGGCATTAGGGGAAGCAGATTATAACTCTGTAAGATTTGACTCTTCTTAAAAGGGTGAATTTGGAGAGAGAAGGCCTTGTGAACATCAAGAGAGAGGTCATCTACATGCCAAGGAACACCAAAGATTTCTAGTAAACCAAGAGAATCCAGGAGAGAGGCATGGAATGTGTTCTTCTTCACGGTTCTCAGAAGGACCCAACACAGGCAACACCTTGATGTTAGACTTCCAACCTCCAAAACTATAAAATGATAAATTTCTGTCATTCAAGCCACTTATTTTGTGGTTCTTTATTACAACAACCCTAGCAAACTTATATACATGGGCAAAGTCTTGTAGATTGGAAGAAAGTATTAAGTTGTTTCAGGACTACTAGTAGTTATGGAAGCTGAATTCATAGAGGCATGAGATGGAGAGCGTTTAGAGGTGAATCTATGTGAGAAAATGGCAGTGGTCTCCTAAAGGTCAGGCCCAGGGGTTACACTTTATCAAGTAAATAATGGGGAATCAATCAAGAATCTTAATAGAATGCTGTGATATTTTTTCTTAAAAAAGACCAACCATGGGTAAAGAAAGAACATCAGGAGCAAGTGTTATAAGGAAAGGGATAATTGGGCCATACTTACTAGAGGAGACTGATACATGGGCAATTTAAAGGTATCTGCTAGGGAAACTACTGATAGTACCAAAGAGTATGTCCTGCAGAGACCTGTACCAATTCAAACCACGGGGGAGTTAATCCATATGTTTATTATCCAACAGTAAATAAACAAACAAATAATGCTCTCTGATTCATAGAAAAGATCAGTATTTCTTTCCTCCAGATTACAATCATTATACTCCATGGAAATAATTACTGGATAGGGATTTTTCTTGATCTTTAAGAAATAGACTCCATATAATAAGGTACATTTTGCTAATTGCAGACTCTCTTACTTACTAATGGACAAACCCCCAAAGGGCTAACCACTAGACCCATTGGCTCTTTATTAAGTAGCCTGCAGTGAAGATAATCATTTTCACTGAATCTGACATGCAGCCTCATTGAACCAGTCTAGAGAAAATCACAGGTTGAAAAGCCAAAATCCTAGATGTGAAAATTACAAAGCTGAATGTACTTTGAGCCAGTTGGTCTATTCAGTACCAACTTGATATTTGACAATATTATAAAGGAGCATGACTGAAAATAAAAACAACTCTAAAAATACATTTATGGGTGCTTGGCAAATTATTACTTTTAGCATAGCTGTTTAAATACCTCTTCATGTTTGCTCTCTCTCTTTCTCTCTCTTTTTTTTTTTTTTTTGGCATAGGCTTGGTATATACAACAATATATTGACATTTTCATCTATGAGGTCCCTGAACAGCTGTGCATAGCCTTACTGGTAGTAAATTTTCTTGTTCTCTAATTATTTGTTCTTTCTTTATTTGTACATTTATATAAAGATACATAAAATATATCTACATATTTACTGATCTTTTTGTACATACACACACGCACACAAACATACACAAATATAAAAACTTATGTAATTATTTCTTATGTATTTCCTAGAAGTCAACTTGACTCTCAGCCCACCAATGGGCTTCTATAACAAATAAGACCAGATTATCAAGTAAACTATGGATATAGGGAAGATTTCTGAAGAGTTTACTTATGAAAAATGAATAATACAAACATAAAATCTGTATAATAATTACAGGGCTAAATTATAACTTATTTCCAGGATATTATTCTTCCAAAGCATTTTTCTGATGTGAAATGAAAGGATTAAGAGGACAACCATGGTTGCTAAGCAAGATATACTAACAATTTACAGCACTTACTGTATCCTTAGTATATACTAGACATTTTACAAAGTTTTCTTAGGTTTTACTTTATTTAATTCTCTAATGAATGTATACGGGATATGATTGTTATCCTTATTTCATATGGAGAAATACTCTTAGAAAGTCTTAGTAAACTACCTGAAAAATTGATAAACAATGGTGAAATTGATTTTCATGGCAAAACATTAGGAAAACAATGTTTTCATTAGAAAATGGTGCGTGTATGTGTGTGTGTGTGTGTGTGCACACCTGCTCTTGTTTGTGATATGTGAGTATGTGTTATGTGTTGGTTTGTGGTGTGTGAATCTACACTGGGGCCAGGGACTGAAGGAGGACAGAGGAAAATTCTTTCTTCATTCTTAAAGAGCCTGTAATATCCTTACAGTAAGGTGATGTGATTTATTTTGTATTTGAGGAAATGTGTCAGTATTTTGTAGGCCTTCACAAACGAATTGTCACTTTAAAAAGATGCTTATTTGTAGTCATCAACTTGTATTGCACAAGTCTTTTCCCTTTTCTTCATACTCCCTATTGCTACAGAGACAAACTCATGCCACCTGCAACTCTATACAAGGCCACAAACCAAGTGATTCAATTCTCAAAAAATCTAACAAGAAACTCCATGATAAACTGAATAAGAGTGACCACATTAAAATGAAGCAGACTCGGGAAGACTGTACAGACATTGAGAATGTTCATGGCTATGTACCTGGAGCCCGTTTGTACATGTGGCTTGGGTATGTATAAATTTCATCAACAGCTTCTTCCTGTTGTGGTTAAGTGACTCAAAGAAAGGAGATAACTGAAACCGAAAGGCTGAAGGAACACCTTATTTCAAACAAACCGCAGGGGTTTGCAAATGGATAGGCTCCTAAATGCAAAATCCCTCCCCTCGAAGAGGCATATTTTGGTAGTTTAATGCTTCTAGACTTCTGATGGAGGATTATGTTTTCCCCCAACTTCAAATATTCCAGTCACAGTAAAACCCACACTTCTTTTTGGTCTCTTGTTTTCCAGATGGAAACTTTCATTTGGCAGGATTCAGCTTATCTAAACAAGTGCAAGATATTAAACTTCAAAATAAAGGACTAGCAATGTATTTCACTCTTCATACTCTCTGTGACCTTGGAAACTGTCTGCCAGTTGGCAACGATTGCTTCATGGAATGATGCTGTTGACCTCAGCCTCTGCCTTTCCAAGAACTCTGATGGTAACAGAGCTCTTCAATGGGAAAGGGATTCCTTCCTTTGAACACTTTGTTTTCAATTCCCTCACATCTGCTACTGGATCCAGGGAGGAGGTTTGCAAACACAGAGAGATACAGTGGGAGAGATCTT
Source organism: Marmota marmota marmota (assembly GCF_001458135.2). Lineage (NCBI taxonomy): Eukaryota > Metazoa > Chordata > Mammalia > Rodentia > Sciuridae > Marmota > Marmota marmota. The sequence continues at coordinate 31,912,169 of NW_025999842.1, read as the reverse complement.
AGGTCAGGGCTACAAAAACAAGCACTGTTTGTTTGTTTTGCAACAACAAAAAATGTCTACTTCCTCTCTGAAGAGCTGTGATAAGCACTCCTAAAGTCCTCTGTTAGGCTCTTACTGAAATTAATCTTTCTATCTTAAGTCACAGAAAAGCCTACACTCTCCATTGTTAACCCAAAAGTTAACACCCCACTTCCTAAATACCACCCCTTCTTTTTCACAAGGCTTTTCCTTTTCCTTCCAGCCTCCACAAACTTAAGGAGGGTGAAGACACAAAAACAACACACACCCAAGTGCGCACACAGATGTATGCACACACACACAAAAATATACACGTGCGCACGCACATACAAATATACACACAAATGCCCCACACCTCACAATAATACCAGGATTTTCAAAGATGAACATTTCAGTTTGCAATCAACTATTTAACTGAGGCAGAGAAATATGAAGGAAGGGCCCACATTTCTTCCTTTCCCCGTGTCATTAGCTTGAGTCAGATGGTGTGGAAAAAAGGTAATTCCATAAGAATTATTTAATTTCCATAAAAATATGCAAGAATTTATTTTTTATGGCAACAAATATTAAGTGTAACAGTCCTGTTCTCTTTGTATTAGGAGAGTGGTATTATAGTTTTATAATATTCACCAGTAAAAAAAAAAATAGTGTAAATTTGCTAATTCTCAGCCTCATTTAAGATGTAGATGAGAACTTAAGAGTTCATTGTTTCTTTGTGACAATACATTTGGTCTTTACTTATTACATCCATCTTCCCAAAAGAAAATTTAGGAGGTCAATAAAGCTTTCTGGGGCTGTCATCAGCAGCATCAGCCCACCAGGGATGAAGTAGATCATTCCTCTAATAGCCACATAACATAATTGAAAAAAGAGGCAGTGGTTTACTAGTAGAAACGTTGTGTCTTAACTACTTTATGAGTTTATGTTCAACTTGTAATTCACTAACAAAACACAAATCCTGAAAAAGGAAATCCTATTGGTCATTGTAACAGCATTTCAAAGAAGAAAAACACCTGTTTTAACCTTTCTTAAGTCTCTGGTCTCCAACTTCCCAGAAAATCTAGCTATTTTTTCCCTAAGATAATCCTCATTCATGAAGATAACTGTATCAAATCTAAATAGCATATGTAGGGAATGCACACTTCCTCTGTATCTATATTGTACATTGAGATTTTGAGTATTTGAAATGTGATTTATTCAAATTGAGTGGAGTTGTAAATATAAAATGCACATTGAATTTCAGAGAAAAATGTGTCTAATATCTTTTACATCATTTTTAATAATTAGTTCCATGTTAAGTGATAATATTTTTTAGTATATTGGGTTAAATAAAATTGATTATTAAAATTATTTTACTTGTTTCATCCTACTTTTAAAAAATTTGCTTCTAAAATATTGATTACAGAAATAACTCAAAATATATTTCTAGTAGTACAATTTTCCTTTGAGTGATTAAGTTAGTTTTCAAATGATGAGATATGAAGCTATATTTTGAAAAAAAGAGTGTTTTAAAACTTTCTTTTTCCAATGTACACTCATACATTGCTAGGGGGACTGCAAATTGGTGCAACTAATCTGGAAAGTAGTATGGAGATTCCCCAGAAAACTTGGAATGGAACCACCATTTAACCCAGTTATCCCACTTCTCGGTTTATACCCAAAGGACTTAAAATCAGCATACTAAGTGATGCAGTCACATCAGTGTTTATAGCAGCTCAATTCATAATAGCTGAACTATGGAACCAGACTCGGTTCCCTTCATCAGATAAATTAATAAAGAAAATGTGATATAGATACACAATAGAATACTACTTAGCTATAAAGAGAAATGAAATTATGGCCTTTGCCAGTAAATGGATGGAACTGGAGACTATCATGCTAAGTAAAATAAGCGAATCCCCAAAACCAAAGGCCAAATGTTCCTTTGGATATGCAGATGCTAACACACAATAAGAGGGTGGAGGTAGGAAAGAATAGAAGTACCTTGGATTAGAAAAAGGAGAATGAAGGGAAGGGAGGGGGACAGAGAATAGGAAAGAGAGTAGAATGAATCAGACATTACTTTCCTATGGGCATATATGATTAGACCACCATTGTAAGTCTACATCATGTGCAACTAGAAGAATGAGAAACTATACTCCATATTTGTATAATGTCAAGTTACCTTCTACTGTCATATATAACTAATAAGAACAAATACAAAAAATGGGAAAAAAGAAAGAAAAAAAAATTTCCTAAATTTACAACTTTAAATTTTTGATTAACTATTAATGTTGCACTTTTTTTCCCTATGAACATACCAAGCAGTTATTCAGAGTGAAATAGTTACATTAATTAATAATTTGTCTTTTTATATGTATTTAATTTTTCTCCATTACATGTGTGTATTTGTATTTCCTATGTGTCTAAGAGTCATTCTCTGTATGGTTTTGCTAAAAAGTACTGTATAATCATTACTGACAACCCAGCTACTTTCCACCCTGGCTCCACTTTCCTTTCTTATATTCTTGCATATTCTTTCAGCTCTAAGAGTTTTGTATTTTTAAAACAGTTTTTGAATAATAGCTCTATAGAGAGCAGCCTACTCTGCCCTGGAAAGCACATAGTCGTTAGTATATCTGTCAGTCAAAAACATCCATTAAGTGCTTTATTTAAGCATGGCTTTCAGCTGATGTTTTGGAAGAAGTAGAATTAGATTCTCAGTTCGTACTCTTGAGGAACTGACAATGTTGTAATTGAAGAAACAAAGTGCACTGCAGCAAACATGAATGAAATAATATATGATAAAAACCTTTCGCTTTAAATCAACATTCTATCTTCTTTCAAAAATGGCAACCCCAGTGTGTGCATTACTGCAATGGCAGCCTTCATCTGAAGCCGTATTCCTACTATATATATCAGATAAGTATACAATCTGCAGTGTGCTACTTTACATTTCCCACCGGGCTATGTATAGGTGTTTGAGTTTATAATTCCTGGTCTAAGTAATTATTAATACTCTTTCAACTCTCAGTTTTGATTATTAGATTCTTGATGTAGTAACATCTTCCTTACAGCTATACTATCCAAGTAGAGTTGGGTCCGACATTTTAAATTTCTATTAAAGAAAGTCTAAGGTGATAAATGTTCCCTTCCCTCTCCGGTGTTAGAAAATATTCAGTTAACAATTAACATAATAAGGATGATGAAAAATTATTTCCTACTTGGAAAACTTCTCATGATAATAAAATTAACTCAATATTTGGTAGCTCTAACTTCTATTACTCTTAGGAGATGCTTTTTTGGGGATCTTTTTGATGCACCAATGTGGGATTATTAATGTTATCCTTCTGCTTATGGTATCTGCGAAGCAGAAAAAGAAAAAAATCTATGTTGTAAAGCATGATGTTACTGTTTACTAGCCCATCTAGAATTGAAAGTGGTAGCGTGCTATGACAGAAACACAAGTGACTAATTTTTTCCAAGATATTCTTAGATATTAAAAATAATACTTGTCAAATAAATTCCCTATTAGGAACTACAATAAGTTTTTATTAGCTAGTCTTCACCCCAAAGCAATATAGTATTAATTTGAGGTACTGTGTCCTTTTAAATAGTAGATGATGAAATTCAATATTAATAATAAAAAAGCTGATAGGAAAGAAAGACAATAATAATATTTAGAAATGGATGTATTATTAAAAGAAAATTAAAAATATCATTACATTAACTAAACAATAATAACAATTATTAGAATAATATGTCCCTTTCAAAAAATGGATACATTATTTTTTCACCATGTATATTCGTGTTTCAAGCAATTCAGTAATAAGAAAAGATATTTTTAAATGTTCAACATCTCTAGCAATTAGAGAAATGCAAATCAAAACTACTCTAAGATTTCATTTCATTCTAGTAAGAATGGCAGTTATCAAAGATAGACACAACAGTAAGTGTTGGCAAGGATGTGGGGGAAAGACACACTCATACATTGCTGGTGGGACTGCAAATTGGTGCAACTAATCTGGAAAGCAGTATGGAGATTCCTTAGAACACTTGGAATGGAACCACCATTTGACCCAGCTATCCCACTCCTCAGTCTATACCCATAGGACTTAAAAACAGCATACTACAGTAACATAGCCACATCAATGTTTATAGTAGCACAATTTACAATTGCTAAACTGTGGAACCAAACTAGATGCCCTTCAATAGATGAATGGATAAAAAAAAAAAAAAAAAAAAAAACCTGTGGTACATATACTCAATGGAATATTACTCAGCATTAAAAGAGAATAAAATTATAGCATTTTCAAGTAAGTGGATAAAGTTGGAGAATATCATGCTAAGCTAAATAATCCAATCTCAAAAAACAGGGGCTGAATGTTTTCTCTGATAAGTGGATGCTAATCCATATGGAAGGGGGTGGTATGGGATAAGTGGAGGAACTTTGGAGGGGGCAAAGAGGAAGAGTGGAGGAGGCAAAAGGGTAGGAAAGATGGTGGAATGAGATAGACATCATTACCCTAGATATATGTATGATTGCAAAAATGGTGTAACTACTTCATATACAACCAGAGAGGTGAAAAATTTTGCTCCATTTGTGTAAAATGAATTGAAAAGCTTTCTACTAAATAAATAGAAGAGAAGATATTTTTAGTATTTCCTACCACCAAACAACAAATAAATATTGTACTGATAATTCAAAGCCATGTCAATGAAAGTATTATAAATATACACAATGATATCTAGGCAGATGAGAAGAGTTGTCTGAGGGAGAGGATATGATCAGATCAGGTATGGAATAACGGAATTCTAGTATGTATAGTTTTCTGTGTATTAATTTGCCAGCTCATCATTTATAAAGGCTGACAAATTAACAACCAACTTTTATCAATCTCCCTCTATATAATGAATAGTATTCCAATTTATGTGAGGCATACAGTGAAATTCAGAACGTAGAGCCTACTTTCAAGAAGCATTCAAGGTGTCTTAGAATTCAAGTTTTAAATAGGAGATGCTACTTGGTAATATCCAAGTAGCATCTCCTATTTCTGTAGGATTTTAGCAAAATTTAGTGGATGTTCTGTCACTAAGATAGCCTCATGGATGAAACAGAACTTGAGCTGGATTCTGCTACCCACAAATGGGTACAAATACCAGGAAGATTTCAGCAGAAATTTCTTTTTACTTGGCATTTCAATATCTTATATTTCTTTTGAAGAGTGTGAGACAAATTACTCATCAGAATTTTCAATCTACTTCCTTATATCTTAAAAGAAAATAATATTTATTTTTTCCTACATTCCTTTTAAAATGGAATGTTAGTAATGCAATCTATTTCCAACCTAGTTCTTTCACATATGGAAAGGTTGAAGCCTGAGGAAATAAGTTGATTTGACTAAGACTACTTAATTGCTTCTAGATAGATGTTTATAAAAAACAGAAATTTACTAGCTACTGTTCTGCCTAGTTGTACAATTGACACATTAAGTATATTTGCAGGATATAAACTCTGAAAATGTTTTGAGGGGACATAGTAAAGACTTTTATGTTGACATTAAAAATGTTTAAAAAATTAGAATCTTGGGAGTGTCTTTATACTGATTTGTTTTTTTACCAATGCATTTTTGTTATTTTTAGTTATGGATGACAGTACTATGTATTTTGACATATTATACATACATGGATATATAATTTCCCATTCTGGTGGTTGTACCTGATGTAGAATTACACTGGTTGTGTATTCATATGTGAAGACAGGAAAGTTATGTTCAATTCATTCTACTGTCTTTTCTTCTTCAAACCCCTTCCCTTCATTCTCCTTTATCTAATCCAATGAACTTTTTTTCTTCATTCCCCTCTTACTGTGTGTTAGCATCTGCATATTTTATTGTTATCATTTTATATTTATATGAATAAGTAGGACATGGGAGGGCATCATGATCTTCCTAGAGTATATTAGCTCTTAAAATCTTTGTCCAGTATTTATGTTCGAAACATAGTTTGCTCTTTGTATTGAAGACCATGTTTATTTTTTTCTTAAAGAATCTCACACTAACTTTGCATTATTCACAATTCATTTAAAAGTGTGTATATTCTTATCAGGCTTTGCTTCCAAAGTGCACATGCTCTTTATTGAGTGAACATCTGGAACTCAGCACAGCACTTTCTTCCCCTCCACAAGGGATGGGTGGAGATAGAACCAGGTATGAAGATGGAAGGAGCCAGGCAACAACCAAAGTGATATCCTGCAGTCTCATTTCTGGATTTTGTCCTTCTTGTAACATCCCCAAAAGCAGAAATTCTTGGAGCCCCCATGCAAAAGGTCACACACAGATAAGCAAGGTGGTTCTCTGTCCATGAAACACACACTAGCATGTTAGATACTATTACTATAGATCAGGTTTCCCCAAATTAAAGGAGCCATAGATTTGTTCAAATTTTTGCAGAAGTCCATATTATTCAAGTATACATTTTAATGGGAACATTATTACACAAGAGATACTTCACTAGCAAAAGGATATAGAAAGTATTCATTTGAATGTTGTATTCCAATCGTTCAGAGCAGTAGCTGTGATCTGTATCTGCAATTCATCTAAAATTCTGGTAGAACATTTAGTTCATGCAAAATGAGAAACAATACTGGATATTTGAAATGTGCGTCTTTGTCATTCATTGAAAAGAATTTTGTAATATTCATAACACAAAACAAAATAAAATATGAATATTTAATTATTTGTATATTGTTAACCAATTTTGGTCATGTGCATATATGATTAAAGCAGATCTATTATGCAATGAAATGTTGAATTATAATATCTTTCGATGAGGTAGGTTTACTCTTCAGTTATTGAGTCAGTTCTATCTGATGCTGAGTTAAGTAATCCCTTTGTTAATGACTCTGCCAATCATAAAGCCAAGCCTCCAGTGCATGCTAAGTGAAATGAATTGATGAGGACGATATGGCTTTAATTTGTTAGTGCCATGAAGAGAATGACAAGCTAGACTGTTACAATAAGAAGCATAAAAGTTTATTTTTACCAGATTCAGCTTAGCTTTGACATTCTCTTTGTATCACCCTTGCGAAAGATAACAAACCTAATTTATTTGTGTCTCATCATTTTATTTATTGATGATACAAACATCTTTAACAAAAATCAGAGGGAAAAGTGGTCCCATGATAGGGGCCTGACTGCTAACATAGTTGGAGATTATAACTGTGTTTTCTGCTCTACCTGTAGTATTGCTTAATTGAATAATGAAATTATGGGCACAACAACTGAATTCCCCATTGACCTTCTACAATTAAGCTTTTCATAATTTATTAATGCTGAATGTTTTATCAGAAACACACTAAGGAAATAGGTTTTCTGCCTGAATTATGAAGTTGATTTCTCTGTTGATAGTTCATGAATATTAGTCACTGAATGGCAGATTTTGTTGTATGTATTTGTATTCACTGATCTATAGAGAGTGGTTGTTATATCTTGAATATGCCAGCTTGGGACCACTTCACTAAATGAGAGGTTCCCCCCCCCCCAATGGATAGTATTTTTGTCTCCACAAAATGTAAGTCAAGCTCTACTTTTCTCCTCATTATCTGATAAGAATAAACATTGTGGAAGAAAATAATTTTTGTTTTGAATTATTTCTTTCACATAATTAACATTTGGTTCTAGAATTTTTGCATTTTTCTCCAAAACAGAGATGAGTTGCACAAAGGACTCTGACTTCAATATAATGGATTTAGACAGTAGACACTGTATATAGCACATAGAATCCTCTTCAACCATCACATAATAAGACTTCTATATCAATAAAAGACCATGGAATAGAATCTGCAATTTCTACAAATTCTTTATGCTTAGCATTTACTCCTCCAAATGAGAAAGAGGTGTGGGGGCCGCCCATGAGCTATTAAGCATCTTCTCTCAGCCTTGAGCCAAGAGGATGTTGGTCTGGCATTGCACACTGTTTGGGCTCCACGATGCAGGTGGCCTCCACCTGCACTTAGCAAAGTCTGCTTTCTCATAGCTCTTGACCTCAGCGTTACCCATTGGGATTTGGCCAGCCCCTGCCTTATTTGGTGAAGCACATTCTATCGAAAATCCTTTGTTAATTCGTCTATAAATAAACAGGTCATGGGTTCCAGCTCTCTTTTCTTCTCCTTCCCTCCCTCCATTCCCCCCCACCGTCCCCCCACCTCCTTCCAGTGTGAATGCAGAATCCTTAAGGTCGCAGAGCCATCCTTCCCTCGTTTTAAAAACTACTCTCTGTGTTGTGTGATTTTTTCGCCGCCTTCTTCTTAGCTTAATGTTGCAGCCAGCCCATTTAAACCCAGTTTGTCTCCTCTGCGCAGGTCGCCTCGGAGAAAGAGGTATCTTGCTGAGAGAAAACGTGAAACTTACTGAATCTGGGGATGATAATTGTGTCTAATAAGAATGTTCTCACTTTCCCCTCCTGCGATGAGAAATAGCTGTGAAAATCCTAAATAAGGAATAGCTGATATTAAATCTACACATATTTTAGGACAAGTGAGAATCATGGTTTGAAGAAAGGATCACACCTTCAGGATAAAATACAATAAATACGGAGCTGAAGCAGTTAGGTCTCACGTGACAACACTGAAACCAATGCGCTTAGGAGACGTCAGCAGGAAGACAGCCATGGACCAGCACCTGGCTCACAGGTTAGTGAGAACAGCATCACTTCTGAAGCAGTTGGACTAAATGTTGGAGATTTCCTTACTCCTCTACATAAATCCATGGCTGACAGAAAGTTCTTTAACTAGACTGTAAAACGATAAAAGTATCATCTCTAGAATCTGGTTATCCAGTACAACTGGGGATCAGCTCAAGGTATAGAACAAAGTTAACTAATCAAAACATGACTTCACAGGAAAATATCTTGACTGGATTGACATTAAGAAAGTATTTTATCCCCAGTACCCTGCAAAATTAAATAAAATAAAATAAAAATAAATAAAATAATAATAATAAAAAATATTGATTTCCAACTCTTTTGTTCCAAAGAGGAATTAAACTGGGAAAAGAGAAAGCATGTGTTTTAAAAAGTCCCTTTCTTGGTTTTCCAAGAGGAAGAAAAACCTTGCTTTGTGGTGCTATTTAAATGCAGAAAGATGGTACCTACCAGTTGGTGAAGGTCATACTGCCCAGCCAGTGGCTTTACCTCCTCCTAGTTAGAAAGTCAAAATGGGTTATTGAGAAATCATTTTTTTTTTCTGAATGCAAAGATGGGATCTCCAATGGTTGAATCACATGATCTAACTAAAATATTACTGTTTCCCCTTCTGCCTTCTCACAGACACACTGGGTGAATGTGTCCTTACTTGCATTACTGCAGGGCAATTACCAGGAACTGGGAGTAACCCCACCCACATAGAGTCAAATGGGTCTTTTTAATTTTTTTTTTATTTTTTAGTGAACAAATTCTAAAGACTACTTTTGTTAACATTTGCTTTTTCAGTTTGGATGTTATAAAAAGGAGAGTGGAAAAGACCATACGTTTCAGTAGGACCAAACGTCCAAGTATTTGTTGAGATATATCAAATATTTTGTGGGGGTGGGGTACCAAGGATTGAACTCAGGGGCACTCAACTACAGCCATATCCCCCACCCTATTTTATATTTTATTTAGAGACAGGGCCTCACTGAGTTGCTTAGCACCTTGCTTTTGCTGAGGCTGGCTTTGAACTTACAATCCTCTTGCCTTAGCCTTCCGAGATGCTGGGATTATAGGCATGCGCCACAATTCCGGGCTCAAATATTTTCATTGTTAAAACATATTAATAGATTTCTCAAGACCTCCTAACCAGTCAGTGATATTTTTTTCAAGGAAAAGAAAATAAAAGAATATTTCTTAGGCAGTTTGCAGTCTCTAGCATAAGAATACAGTTAAGAAATTATCTGTGAATATTTCATATTGGAAAAGCTTAAAGGCAGAAAGATGATTATGTTTGTGGTTATAAAAAGTAACATTTATTGATAATTTTGTGTGTCAAGCACTGTGCCAGACACTTTATAAAATAGTACCTTATTTTATTGTCTGAATACCTTCATAAGGTAAGTCCTAGTAGACAACTATTTCTCAAATGTTAAAATTACGGAGGCTATGAAAGTATAAATAAACTGCCTAAAATCAAACAATTACTAACACCAGAGCCAACTTTCCAACTCAGGATTGTTTCCTGAGTCTGAGTTCTCAAGAACTCATTCATTCTTTCACTGATTATGAAGTTAGAGGTTTGATTTTACAACACTTGAAAAGTGTTTGAATGTCTAAAATACTATAAATAAATAACATAATGATAATGTCACTAATTCTGTACTTTCTATTTCCTAGACACATTGCTTAGTATTTATGTCCATAACAATATTTACCATTCCCGTCTTATATTATGATAAAACTGGATCTCAGCAATCTCTTGTAGCTTGTCCAAAATCACATAGTTGGTAAATGAGGTAATTCAGATTTGAAACCAAGTTTGCTTAATTTCAGAGTCCATTCTCCTACTAAAAGACTATTTTGTTAACAACCACCTGGAAAAAAATATTTGCTTCACTTGTAACAGTTAAATGGTTATAATGTTCATATATTAAAATGACAATAAAAAGGAGCTGAAAAATGCAGAATATATAGAATAAGAAAGTAAGCAAAGATAATAATGCAAATAGATTAAAAGAAAAGCACGCAAAAATGAGATAACACATTTGAACAAAATAAGTTAGCCACAGTTTTAATTTTAGTTTTCAATAATATCCAGTGACAGTAAGTATATAAAAAAAATAAGTTTGCATGTTCACTACCCATGGCAGAATAAATTGATGCAACTCTTAGAATAGTGCAAAATCAGAAGAAAAGTAAATGCCTAGCAGTGGGGTTTGGTTAAGTTAGGGTGCATTTATAAAATGGAATGCCATGCATGCTTGAATGCAACAGTTCAAATGCATATGCATTATAGAAAACAAAATCACAATGTAATAAATGAGCAAATAAGTATACTGAAACATTATGTACCCCAATGCCACATATTTTAGTTTTTGTTAAAATAAGTTGTTTTTTTTATGCTGGGATTATTCTAAATATATTATCCCAAAAACATTAACAATGATGTTTTTTTGACTAGAAGATTTCTGGATAATTTTCCTTTTCTGCTTCCTGTATTTTAAATTTTCCTAAATTGAGAATGTTAAATTAAGAAATACACTAAATTAGGGATGTGAAATTGCTAACAAATTTCCTCAGATTAAAATATAT
>NW_025999842.1:31774556-31900870 GCF_001458135.2 Marmota marmota marmota | reverse complement strand
TATATATATATATATATATATATATATATATATATATATATACATATATCACTTTCCTAATTACATAAAAACACTCTTTGAAAATTTATTTCATGAATTAGAACAGAAGTCTCAGATTTGAAGACTGTTGTCCATTTTCTCCTGAGTCGATAGCTTTTCCACCTCTAAAAATACTTCACAGAAAAAAATTTTAAAAATACATATCAGTTGCCACTGATTTACAGTGACAAGCAAGTGTCAATTCACTCTATCAGTTGGAGAAACATGTTTTTCTATCACTTTTTCTGGCACTCATTCCTTACTGTCTACTTGGAAATTATTTCATTAATATGAACAGACTTCTCAGTAAAAATGTTCTGAGGATAAGAATTCCTCAGCTTGAATAAAAATCATTCCTTCTGAAGAAGAAAAAAAGAAAAAAAAAGTGAAACACAAAAAAAGAACAGGATCAGGAAGAGGAAGTTGCTCTTAATAATGATAAAAACTAGCCTGACATAGTGGCACATGCTTATAATCCCAGGGGCTTCAGAACCTGAGGCAGGAGGATCACAAGTTCAAAGACAGCCTCAGCAATTTTTGTGAGGCTCTGAGCAATTTAGTGAGATCCTGTCTCAAAATAAAACTTCATTAAAAAAGACTTGGAGATATGGCTTAGTGGTTAAGCACCTCTGGAATTAAACCCACAAAAAATGATTGGGGTTTAATCCCTAGAATGAATGAATGAATGAATGAATAAATAAATGGAGCTCTTAACACAAGGCCAGAGGATGTGTTACAAACCAACCCTGGCCTTCTACCCATCCTTTGTTTCACTTTCTGTTTAGGCAATTGAGGTACAAAACAGTTGGTCCTAGACAACCTCACCTCTATGATGATGTCTGACTCAGTCCAGTCATAATACTGAAGCGGGTTTTCCATGGTCAACTCTACGTGACTTGGGGCCTCTTGATTCCCATAAGGGATTGCTCCTCTTGTGGCCTTTGTTGTCTGTTCCCTACTGAAAACTGCTGTGTCGGCAGGCTGTGTGTGGGGAGTGCAGACCATGCCTTCCTCTCCAGCTGAAAACAGACAGAGGAAAGGAGCAAGTCTTCCTGTGCTGGGCGCTGCCCTCCTGGTGGGCCACTCTGCTCTCTCCAGCTGCAAGGCTGGCCACCTGGGCCGGCGGCTGCTTCAATAGCTGGAAATCCTGTTCTGCTTTTCTGCTGCTGAGCTGTCCAGGATGATCGCCTGGGAAGTGAATTGTGACTTTCCAGGGTTTTAAGCTTGCCAAGATTAGTTAGGAAAACAGTTTGGGGTTATACAAATTCCAAATCTTCTGGCTCTCTTGTTGCCTGAAATATAAGGAAAGGGAAAAGTATTTGTGGGAGTCTTGATGTGCATGTGCTCTAAAGCTAGAGTTTCTGTTGAAAATCTATAAATTATCAGAATGCATTTTTTTTCAATGCAAGGCAAGGTATCCTTTTAAATGGTACAATTAAAATGTATACACCGCCTCTGTGCCTCCTGAATTGAGCAGAAATTGTTCTCAAAGGAGTATGGCAAAATAAATGTAGAGTGTGAAAGACGTGTTTGAGACTTGGTTGAATATTTCATGCATTCAAATTTTAGGGGAATATTCTTAATTTGGGATTGACTTGATGCTCCTGAAAAAAAAAGTGATAATAAGAAAAACAGTTATTGTGAGGGAAGGTTATTTCTGTGCCTCCTCTCTGAAGATCCTGATATTTCACATGTAGGTTCTACTGAGGAATAAATTCATGTGGCAATTAGCTTGGAAGATCTTTAGATTGCATAGCATGGAAAGGTCTGCCTCAACCTCACTTGAAATGGACAAAAAGGTGAATTTTCAGTGTCAGGAGTTGAGATCTGCCAATTTTTCTCCATTTTATATTGAATAGAGATAGTTCGTTTACATCTCTGCAGTTTCCACCATATTTTCATATGTTTGCAGTCCTAAACTTTCTAATGAAAACAGTGAAAAAAAAAAGTTTGAATGCTTTAGAGTAAAAACATTTCCACTTTTTTTTTTTTTTTTGCTTATGTTTTGGTTTAGGAAATGTCATTAATGTATGTTAAAACAACAGTATCAGCTCATTTATATAGACAATAGTTATCCCAGGAAAATGGGAATGGAACCCTTCTCTCTCTTGAGGATGTTGGCCTGTTCAATTTACTTGCATCTGTTTGGAAAGATGGCTTACATTTTCTTAAAAAAGTTAAATAATATCATACACTACAGATGGAATATTTAGCATTGCTTTAAAATTTCATGCACCATAATTTCAGAGAGAAGAGGAGAAAATAAATGTACCAGCGAGTATAGCAAACACAGCTCCTAATTACCTCTGATCCCGTCCCCCAGAGCAGGTTACATTTCTGTGGCAAGCATTCAAGGAGACACCTAAGGAGGTTTTTTATGGAAAGGGTTTCTTCCCTTTCTATATCAATACTTCATTTTTCACTGTGCCAAATCAAAATCAGAATGACTAAAGTTCTGAGACATCTATAAAAATTAAATTTATCAAGAATTCATTAAAGACTAGTATTATTTTGGAAGTCTGCATTTTTACATGTGACTCATATAACTAGATCCTCTTCAGAATATTATAGTTTACTTTGCTAGCTCTAAGATGATAGAATATGAAATATAAAATGTAGAGAACCAAGCAGTTAACCTTTCACAAGCTCAAAGAGGTATAATGATTGTTTACTACCATCAAATTTCATAAATTCTACTCTGGGAGTAGAATATTGGCCTCCAATGTTCTTTACACTAAATTTATCATTATAATATGAGTAGCTAAAAACCTAAGTATTTAAAAAATACTTTTATTTTCATAGTATTTTAAGATAGTTTAACTTGAAAAATCTATTGAGATTGCAATACATAATTAATTAATTTTCAAATCCACCTTTGAATGTATTTTTTTTAAGAATTAAATATAATGACAATCTGTAAGCCATTCATTCTAAGAACAAATTTTTATCTCTCATCTTTCAAATTATGTACAGGTTTTATTCAAAGCTCCACTTGAATGGTGAGGAGCCGTTTCCTAATTGTGTACATGTATACAGATGCACTCTAATGTGAACATACAGGTGTATTTATATTTACAAATATGTTTACATTTTTTATATATCATACATTTTTATTTTTTTAGTTTTAAGTTTTCCATTCTACCATGATTCTCTGTAACTTTCTGTAATTACAGTACTGTTTTTTTTTTTTTTAAAAAAGCTTTTTTTTTCCCCACTGCTAATGTTAAGAAACATCCAAAACTCGAAGTGTGAATGCTTGAAAAAGTCAAGTAAAAACCATTATTATTCATATTATAATGTCATGCACAGATGTAGCTTTCCCTCCTCTTTTGTGAGTGGTGTTATAGCTTCTGTTTTTAGTGAAAACAAAGTGAAAAGTAGACTGGAGATTTATTTTATGGTGAAGTTGAATGTTAGCCAACATTTGCTCTTTAGTTAGGGTAAGAGTGTATGGGTATATGCACTGTGTATGTTTAATTTCTTCTATTAATATGATTAAGCATGTATATTAATAGTTTTCAACAAGAATACTGATTACTTTAATGTTACAGTTTTTCTTTAAGATATTCTGGTGAAGTGAATTTGATAATAGAAAAACTAACAGAACTGACATTTGTTCAACAGTAGATTGTTGTAAATAATCTAAGTCATCATGTTTTGGAAATCTAATTCCTAATATACAATCAAATAAACCAGACTGATCATCATACTTCATTCATTTTGTTCAGCCACTCAGTAAAATCTATTCTTTGACAAGAGAGCCAGTTTACTTAATAAATCAATCATAATAACAGAAAAAGGTTCGTAAATATTTTTACATTTGTTAATTTGGTGCATATTCTCAGTTGATGTTATAAGGTAAAGCAAAGACTATTTTGAAGTTGACTATAGAAGGTGTTTACATTTTGAAACACCAACATTATCTCCTTTCTAAATACTAGGAATTTATACCATTTTACAGGGCTACAATCTCCCTGCATATAGTAAATATTGTACAAATTCCATAGTGAGGTAGGTACCAATGTGTATATAATTCCAAGAAAATGTGAAAATATGGCAAATGACTTCAATAAATTGATATTTTAGTATACTATTTAAAAATATTTTCATATGTATGAAAATATGTAAATACACATTAAAGCACTTACATGCTATTTCATATTAAGTATTTCAAAATGTTAAAAATGTACCTTAAGAACATGAATATTATATTCACATGATTATTTTAAAATATTCAAGTCATTTTTGATAGATTTTTTCAGTTATTCATTTTCAGTAATCAGGATTTACATTTAGGTTGTGATTTTATATGTATTTCATTATATTACTTTGTGTCCATACTTATTATATGTAGATAGGTTGGACAAATTCCTGACAGTAAATTCTTAATAAATATTAGCTAGAATTTTAAAATAAATTTAAAAGATATTAACAAATGCATTTTATGAAAGAGGCTTTTCCAATGTAAAAATAAAACATTTCAAATGAAAATGAAGACATAATAATTGGGAAATTGAAATTTTCTCCCATCATGTACATTTTGTTGTTATATCTATACATATAATAACATTTCACATACTATAAAAGTACAAAAAATACAGTGAAGAATTCAGCATGGAATAGTGGGCATTTGTCAATGATCTCAAACACGGAAAAAAATCTACCAAATTGAGGCAAAAAATATAATTTTTAGGTAATACTTATCTCAGAAACAATTGAACTTGAGATTGTGTTTACTTATCTCTTATTGTGTCTGCAAATAACTGCCTTTACTATTTACTACTTAATAAGCAATAAGTTTCGATGAATTTAGGAATAGCAGTTGTTAGAATGCATATTTTATGTTGTATATAGTTTTTAAAATTTATTTAGAAATTGTAATTGATTTGAATACCTTGTCAATAAAAATTACTAAACTAAGTTGTATTCACAGACTTGTTTAATATCTTTGAAGCAGACAAATATATCTTGACTAATATAGAGAATGTTTTTTTTACTTAGAAAATAATTCACATCATAGGAAGCGCAGAAGTAACTTGATTAATCTAATCAACTAGGAATTAGGCTCTTTTCAAGTAAGGTAGTCTGGGGCCAATCGGAGTTGAAATGACCTTCTTCATATTTAGGCACTGCTTACAACCCAGGTAGGTCTAAGAGCAGAAGGAGGAAAAGGAGGAAGAGGAGGGTGACAGGCAGACAAGTCATCCACATCTTCAACTCAATGACTATTTGAGTACCCAACTGTTATGGTTGAGATATTAAGACTCCCCCAAAGAGCTCATGTGTAAGACAGTGAAAGAAAGTTTGGAGCTGAAATGATTGGGTTTTGAGAGACTTAAGCCAATCAGTGAATTAATCCCCTGACAAGATTCACTGAGTGGTGATGAGTTTGGTAGGGTGTGGCTGAAGGATTAAGCAGTGAGTTGACATCTCTCTCTGCTTGGCTATGCAACATCTTGAGCCTCTGCCCTCTGCCACATTTCTCAGTCCTGATGTTCTGCCTCACCTCAAGCCCCAAAGAATGGAGCCTGCTATCCATGGACTGAGACCTCTGAAACCATGAGTCCCCAAATAAACTTCTCCTCCTCTAAAATTGTTCTTGTCAAGTCTTGGCCACAGCAGTGAAAAGCTGACTAAAACACCAACAAATATAGGCTGTAGTAATATATTTTGGGTTTTATAAAAACATCTTTACCTTCTGTCTTATGTCATAAGCAATCATATATCTGCCCCAAAGAGCACCCATCAGAAGGCTTTTTTTTTTCATTTCATTTCATTATGGTGATGATATTTATTAGTTAATGAAAATATGGAAGACTCACAGATGATTTTAAAACCATCTCCCAAATAAAGCAAGGTAACAAAGGCCCAAGTCATTAAAGTAGCTTTACAATTTATCAGTGAATAATAACTTTACATTTCTTATTTAAGCTTCATGCAAGCTTGTTTTCTAAAATTATGTATAGGGAACTATTTTCTAAAGACCTTAAAATTTCAAAGGAATCTGAGAAAACAATGAAACAAAGAAAATAAAAAAATTGGACATAGGCAAATTTTGTTGGAAATATTTTGTCTAGTCCTAAAAAACTTTATATTAGTAGGGCTGCTGTAACAATCTGTCACCTACTGGGTGCTCCACTGAGAAATTTATCTTCTTATAGATTTAGAAGCTAGAAGTCCAAGATCAAGATGTCAGCAGGGGGCTGGGGATGTGGCTCAAGTGGTAGCGTGCTTGCCTACCATGCGTGAGGCACTGGGTTCGATTCTTAGCACTATATTAAAAAAATAAAATAAAGATAATGTGTCCACCTAAAACTAAAAAATAAATATTAAAAAAAAAAAAGATGTCAGCAGGGCTTAGTCTCTCCTGAGCTCTCTCTTCTGGGCTTGCAGAGGACCTCTTTCTGCCAGATTCTCAGATGATTTTTCTTCTGTTAGTGTGCATCCTTGGTGAATCTTCATGGGTTTGATTTTCCTCTTCTTCCAAAGATATCAGTCAAATTAGATTATGGCCCTCTGTACCTCATTTTAACTTGATCGTCCCTTTAGATTTATTATCTTTAAATATAGTCATGTTCCAAGGTACTGGGGGTTAACATTTCAACATATAATATAAATTCTGGGGAGACTCAATTCAGCCCATAGCAACCTCCTAGTAAAAAAATGAGAAAATACATATACTTTAAAGTAATTTAAAAATTTGTTTTCAACACTTTTGAAGTTTGCAATTATTTTATTTGAAGTTAGCAGTGTCCTCCTTCAATTACTTAACTCTTCTCAAACATACTGAAGAGGCAACATTTTTCCAATAATCTAATAATAATAGTAATAATATTAATGGTGGCAGCAGCAGCAATAGTAAAAGCATTTATTGGCCCTGTATCAAAGGTTCTCATTTCAATGTTTTTATTTTACAATCATACAAATTTATTGTCATTCCAAGTTTACACAAAGAAACTGTAAGCCAGAGAAGTTACTTTATTCAATGTCAGCTATTGAGTTTAGAACAAGGATTGCATCAATGAAACTGGAGTAATTAATTATTGGATGTTCATGAATGTGAATAACCATGAATCTTTTCGGGGGAGACTGGGGATTGAACTCAGGGGCACTTGACCACTGAGTTGCATCCCCAGCCCTATTTTGTATTTGTATTTAGAGACATGTCTCACTGAGTTGCTTAGAACCTCACTTTTGCTAAGGCTGGCTTTGAACTTGTGATCCTCCTGCCTCAGCCTCCCAAGATGCTGGGATCACAGGTATGTGCCACCAGGCCTGGCTCCATGTATTCTTTACCCAACATTCCTCATGACTCTGGGTTAAAGATATATATGAATTTATTCAATTATTGAAGAATATTTATTGTCCACCATTTATGTGCCAGGACCTAACTGAGGTATAATTGCCAACAAGACAGATTTAGAATTATTTGTTTGTAACTTATTGTTGCTTATGTATTTCAGTCTTAGCCATCACTTTTGTCTTTGGCATATTTTGAGTTTTTATTGTATTGTGGGTTTTTTTTTGTTTTTATTTTTTAATAAAATAATAATTTCAAGGAGTTAATTTCAAGCTAATTAAAGTGTAAAAAAGTAGTCAAAATAATTATGTTGTCATAATAAAAAAATTAAAAATGAATATTTACTTAGAAAATAAGTGTATACATTTAGAGTTTAAGATTTGGGTAATGAGAAAAGAAATGAAGACAAGATAGCCCATATTTCAGCTTCATGTCTTTTTGTTTTAATAATCGTTTTTTAATTATGATAAGACAAGAGAAAAGAGTACATTGGGTGTCTATAATTAAAAAGAAATGTAAGATAAAAAATTTATGATGAGAGTTTTCATTTGGAATGAAAATGATTGCTAAGGGCTTGTCCTTGTCTCATTTCTGATTTTATTAAATTCATGCCATTATTGAATACTGTGTCCTAGTCCACTGACATCCTACTGAATGAAAAATGGTAGTGAATGGCCAATGATTTGATTATGGTATAGAATTATATATGATATGTCAAGATAAATGTTAACACACTGATAGAGAATTTATGGATTTGTAGACAGTATTTATTTTTTGGAAAGAAGTATTTTATCAGAATATTAATCATTTATTATTGTCAACACAACTATGTGGCAGGTTTCATTATACTGCAGTAAAAGATATTGAATATAAAATCTCTTTCCAACCTGACTGTCACACAACACCCAAAGCATTTTGAAGAGTCATAATTTTAATCCATCTTTTCACAAAGATTTATACCATCATCAGTTTTATATGAGGAGAAATCCTGTATCTGGAGAGAAAAGATAAACCTGCAAATAAAATGTGCATCAGCAGGAAGGAAATTCTAAGAGGTCACAGGGACCTGGGCTGTGTTTAATAATCCACTTTGTATTTTCACCAAGACAAAAAATATGATACTAATCTAAATATTTTTTTGATAATTAATAAGATTGCTTTAATGTGAAGTGATTTATGAAATAATTGCCACATCTATCAGTTTAATTAATTACTGCTTTCATTTCAAAAACTCACTAGTGAGAACTTGTCTAGTCAATATCAAACATGCCACTTAAAATGTAAAATATCAACTTTCAAAAAGTTTTCAAAAACTGCACCATTTTAAGTAAAGCATCATCCTTTCTCATGCTAATTAGGATGTGGCTTTTCACCTAATTCTTTGAATATCATCTGTACTATTATATGATTATAATGACATTTTTTTTAAGAAAATCAGCTCTTTTTTTGGTGCAGAATAAAACAAGCAAATAAAAAATCCAAGAGAATTATTCTTTGGCAATATAAATTGGAAACCTCCACTATTAGCTTAAATAATTATCTATAGCAAGTAGAAACAGGTGATCTGTTTTCTCAGAATCATTTGTCTTAAAGTGATTACATAAACATAAGATTTAAATCATATATGCTAAGATCATGTGGATTAAATTCTCTGGTGAATCATTTGAAAAATAGTGACTTCTATATACTGTAAACTGAAAGTCAGTTATTTGAAGGACTTAATGTGCTTTTAAGATGAAAAGGAAAAATAAAAGACCAATTTTCTTCCTGATAATAACTATATACTGGAAAAGCTGGGTTGAAAAATGAAAACGTGTAAATGAAAGTCTATCTTTCACATCTTATTAGCATAAAAACCCATAGAATACACATAAGATAGCAATTTAGGTTTGAGTTGAAAAAAGATCATCTCAATGAGATCTGAGAAAACATTTCAAGAGGGAAATTTTATATATATATATATATATATATATATATATATATATATATATATATATATACACACACACACACATATATACATTTAAAATGACAATTTATTGCAAATGAATTTATGATAGGAGAAAAAATACTTGAGAATTTAGGATTTACATGAATAGATTAATGTTGTTATAGTGGGAGTGGGTGAATTTTCCAAGAGCAGATTGTTAGGATAGCTAGTCTGCCTCCCTCAGAGCAGTTTGGTTTGTATGTGCTCACTTGCCTTTTCACCTTCTGCCATGTTAGGACACACTGAATGTCTTCCCTAGATGCTACCACCTTGTCCTTGTACTCCCAGCCTTTAGAACCATAAGCTAAATAAACATCTTTCTCTTTATAATTTACCCAATCTGCGGTATTTTGTTTCCATCAACAGAAATGGACTAAGACAAATACAATTTAGGTCAACTTAAGTCTCTTGACCTCTAGGAAGCTCAGGGATATTAGTTTGAACTCTGGTTTCCAAGTTCCATGGAAGGTTAAATCTCTCTGATACATTCGTAGATTTTGTAGGGTGGAAAGGATTTATATTCTGGTGGTCACATCTGTCTTTGGTGTTCCTGCTTCCTTGAGTACCAGATGTGTTTGTACCAGCTGAAAACAGAAGCAAAATCTAATCGTGGCCACTTTTTTCCCACAAACAATCCATTCACTCAAAGTAACTGCAATGTTGCAGTGTGTACTGATGGTTTTTGAGTCCAGTAGGAGAAATACTCATATTACAGAAATGTAAAAAGCAGTGATAGAAACAAAACTTCAAATGGGACATTGTGATATCAGTGTTCCTGTTTTAAAATATCCTCTGACCACATACCAGAGGAGAATTTCTGCTAGTTTTTCCTTGAGTGCTTCCTCTACTCATATTAATTCTATGGATTCTGTTTCTTTCTCTATTCTTCTCTATCTTTGCTTTTCATGTCTCTTTCTTCCTATTAAAAATAAAGAAATTCACCCTCTTGTGTTCTGCTGAATGATGCAGTCTTGGTTCTTTTAAGCATATAAGTTCCCTTGTATTTACTCTCTCTTCTCAAATGGTTTCCCAAGTTATATTTTCATACAGAGACAGTTCCTGCCCTGGAGAGGAGTTATGGCCAGTTTTTATAATGCTTACATTTCTGCCTCATTAACAAAGGTCAGAAACAGAATAACTGCAGTTGGTATAATGATAATCAACCTCAGAATATGGAATAAAAGCTGGTCATTTCTTTTTACCCAGTAATAGGTATATTAGACAGTTTTATAGGTGGAACTAGATTCTAATCTACTTGAAGCTGGAGACCACAAGTAACTTTTCTATTAATGTATTATCAGCACTTAGCCTAATTTGGGGCACATAATAAGAATTTACCGAATTTTTAAAAAAATTTGAGTCAATGAATGAGTTTGAAAATTTGGCAACACAAACATCTGATCTAATTAAATCAATGAAATACATGGTCAGCTCAGAAGAAAAAAAACAATCTATTCACTCATTTATCTAAAATGACTGGTTAATTTATTAACTGTAGTCAATTGTTAACAATTCTGAGACTAATGAAATTTCACAATTGGTTCAAAAGTAGAAAAATCAGTGAAGAAACTTTTTCATTGCATTTGAAAAAAAAAAGACTTTTGTATGTTGACTACTTAGAAAACTGCACAGGCAGACATAAAAGTGCAAATTAGCATTTTAACCTAAATATACTGCAATAGAAGGCATATAATTGATTTGGATGCAAAATTGATATTACAATGTTAAATTAAAAAGTAGACATTTTACTTGGGAATTTTTAAATTATTAAAGTAAAGCAAGCAGGCCCATAACCAAATGCTTTAGGATTGTTAACATTGTTTATTCCAAATCATGCAAAATGGTAAAGTCCTCATCTGTTTCAACAAAGAATTTGTAAATCCATATTGTCAACATTACCAAAGATGTAGAAGTGATTTCTACATTCCATATCAAGGTTAAAAGTACATATGTACTGGCAACAAAGATAGATTTAATCATCAATATATGTGAAAATGCATAAAAAAGTCAGAGTCTTAACTGCACAATCCCAATTACATGAATATTGCACTTTAGTAGGAATGATTCAAAGGCTTTATCATTTAAAACATCTTTTTTTTTGGTAGTTTTCTAGTTGATACATACACATATATTAGAAATATTGTAGTCTCATTTTGACTTTGGGAGCCCTGGAAACAATGTTCTGGTGTTTTAATCCATTTCAGTTATTCTTCTCATGCATTACTTTGTACACTCTTTAAATTCAGAGTCAAAGAAGCCATTCTAATGACTTTCTTATTCTTTGTTAACAGAGACAATTATAGATAATTACATAATGGGATTCCAGTTTCTAACATTCAAGAGAACATTTAATGCCTATTAGTAAAAGACTAAAAATGATAGAAAGTCTAGATACTGTTTCAGTTCACTAAATCTTCAAGTTAAGTAATCATGAAAACATTTAAAACCTAGCAATTGGTTTCCCTGTAAAACATTCCCTTCAAGCATTTGTTCTTTTCTCTCGTCATTTGCAGAATTTAAAAATGCGAACTGCACATACTTTTATTTCCTTCCTGGCCCTCATTTTTCATTATTTCCCCAAGTGTGGCTCCAACATCACAGCTACTTCAGCTAAAGCATGCCCTTGTTCTGTGAGGAGGGTAAATGCTGGCTGCTGAGCATCTCTGATTACACAGATCTCTGCTTTGCTCTTTTTCTCAGGGATAGCAAGAGTTGTCAGCATTCCATTTTGGAAAAACTCTAAGGGGAAAGAGAACTAGTCTGGTGTAGTAAAAGGGAAACAACTTTTATTTGATTTGTTAAGTGAATTGTTTTTTTCAAATAAATTTTAGAATGATTGTAATATTAATAACTGAAGAATATATTTATTATAGCATGCCATTTTTTTAGGAGCTTGGAAGTTTTGAAAAGCTGAAATATTTGCCAATGGGGGGTAAATTTATGGTTCAAATTTTTTCTTCTCCAAGTTTCCCTCACCCCACTTCAGCATTCTCCTACTTTCTCTCACATCAATTATATATTCAAAGAGACTCTGTTGACTTTACTTGGATTATTTATGGCAACACAATCTGTTTCTGACCTCTCTTGGAAGAAAGGTTTCTGGGGAACATTTTTATACAGCTCTTAAAATTGCTGCATCATCCATATCCTTTTTTTCTATAATGAACTCTCCAGTTATGTCCATACTACATCAGATGTGGCTAAATTCAATATTTGAAAGTAGGATAAGGTGACTATTAGGTCGATAAATATCAGCTAAAGGAAATAATATAAATTTATTTGTTTATTTACTTATGATTAAATTATTTTTCTTAGATAAAATAAGATTATCCAGGCCCTGTCCTCTCCCAGCAAACTGTCCAAGTTATGCTCCCATGGAAAGAAGGCCATGGAAGATGACTCCCACTGAGCTGAAAGAGTTCAAGCAGCTTCCACGGGCACCTCCTAGGATGTAATTTATATGCATAAAAAATCCACCTCATTTTTTCTTAAAGACCTAACTGTATGTGCCAACTCACTACAATATTTTTAACCATTATTTATTATCACAAATGTTAGAAAATGAAACCCTTATTTATCCCACCATTTTCTCAGAAGTCTGTCTTTTCAAGACATTTTGTCGACTCACGTAGTGCAATTTTAAGTGGTTCCAAGGTATTTTATCACTGACTTGAAGAAATTTTAAATCAGCACTCCTGAGTTTTTCCCCTGATACCTATAACTAATCCCTCAACCTCAACAAAACCAATTTTCCTAAATCTTTCTACATGTTGATAGTCTTCAACATTTGTGGAGTAAGAGAGTTAAAATTCTTTTTACTTCTTTGTCTATATAATTTTTAAAACTTAACTTATTAGTTTTGAGTGTTTATATTCTTTGAGCTATTAGGTATATTTTCCTGTATTAAGTCAAGAGTATCTATACTACATTTAACAGTAGAAATGTTAAAATTGTTTTGCTGTTAAGAAATGTTATTGAATTATGTACACATCTGTACAATGTGTTTGTTATATACCTGTTTTGTAGATATTGGTCAGTGTATCCTACCAATGAAGTAATTTACTTTTAATATAGTTTTATTTTCATTATTTGCTTTAGTCAAAAGTTAAATATATACCTTGCCCACATATACACATATATCAAATAAATATCATATCCCTGACCTTATTTAATCAACAATTGTGAAGGGTTAGAATGCCACGGTTCTAAGTATTAAAGTGTAGCTGACTCAACTTGAGACAATTACTTTGTCTGTAGTAGCATTTAATCATTCTTAAAATTTCAGCTAATTATTCCTAAAGTATCATTGCAAATGAATGGTATACCATTTTTTCTTCTGTGAATAATAGATGCTAAAATAGCTAACACAGATTCCTAATAATGTAAATGCTCACGTCTAAGTCTATCCATATGTGTTCTGTTAGAGGAGTTTGCAGAATATACATGATGTGATATCAATAATTTTTCATAAGATCAATTTGGGTGGAGATTATTTATGGTTCTTACCATACAACATTAGCTTTAAGGCAACTTGATCATTCTTATATGGCATTAAATGGTTGAAATCCAGATATAAGGGTCTTTTTTCCCTTTGCACATTTCCTATTGGTAATGCAAAATATGAGGCCTGGCATAAAGAATTTAGCTTCTTAAAATTTCTAAAATCTATCTTAAACTTAAGCAATTAAATTGTTTCCTTTTGAGTTGCTCTTCACTAGAACTTGACAAAACTTAGATGCAGATGATTTATTTTCTTGCTTGAGAAAACAATTTTTAAAAGGATGAACAAGTCAAAACAATTATAGATAAAATGATTTTCAGGCTGTGAGTTCCAGCACCAAAACAAGTAAAGTCATAATGTAAGTTGTTGGTTGCTTTGTGGCAGTTTCTATATTTCAGACCACAGGTCCTGTGTTGAAAAGAATAATTCACTTGAAATCAATCTCACAAAGGCTTGAGCTTAAGAGAAAAATAAGAGACACCATTCCCAAAACTGAATTGTATAATAGTTACTCAAGCGTTTGTGTTTTTGTGTGTGTAGGTGAGTGTGTACTGTATTGTATATAAAGAGAGTTTCTCTTATAAAATGGGCTCACGCTTCCCAGAGAGGCTGAATATAGCTCTTCAAAGGAAGAGAAATAGGAAACCAATGAAACAAGTATGAAAATAAATAAATATTCATGTGAATATTAAAGTCAACTCATTGGGTTGGGCATGGTGGTGAATGCCTGTAATCCGTCCACTAAGACAGGAGGATCACAAGTTTGATGCCAACCTCAGGCAACTTGAAAAGACTGTTTCAAAATAAAATATTAAAAATTAAAAGAACTGGGGATGTAGCTCAGTGGTAAAATGCTTCTGGGTTCAATCCCCAGCACCACAAAAATATAAAATTAAGTCATTGGGACCCAATGAATTTTTACCAAAGTATATGCTTGTCGTTAATTACATATTAATTTCAGGTTAGTTGAAAATATAGTTTCTTTACAGGCTTTGTGACATTCTAAGAACACACACACATATGTATATATGTGTGTATTTATATATATAAATGACACACACTGTGTGTGTGTGTGTGTGTGTATCTCATTGGGAAATTGTTAAATTGTCCAGGATTTTAATTTACTTTTTCTGTATCTGTTAATCATCATAAAAATCAGAGTGGAACTGCAATGACCTTAAATTAGTTCATGACTTAAACTTTTACTATTAGAATAACATACAATTCTAATTAAAGCTATCTCATATGTACATATCACAGTCAAGTGTAAGCACTTAGATTATTAATACTAGTTAGGTGCATGCTAAATTTCACTGTTCATTGGATTTACTTTAAAATTTTATAATGAAATAGACACCCTCAGTGGACAAGCTCTTGGGTATTTTGAATAACTTCTCAAAAGTCAGATTCATTTCTCAATAAAGATGTCTTAACCCAAATATGTTGAATTCAAGTATTAACAAATTTCTCCGTTATATAACTAAACATCTATGAATAGATTAAAACATATTGCATTTATTGTTTTGTGAAATTTTGCACCTTGGAAAAACATTGAAGAGATCAACATTCTGTCCTGCTTTTAAATTTGTGAGATCAATTTTATGCCACACAAGGTTCAATTTCATAGTCTCAGAAGTGTTTCATGCTCCAGAAGTGTTTTAGAGATTCATTCCCTGTACAAGACACCATTTTCTGTCCCTATCAGGCAACAGGTTTAAATAATCTCAGACAAAACAATAGCTATAGTATTTTTTCAGACAGCTATAAAATACTTGGTTTTCTCTCAAGGAATTTACTCTGATGCTTAGGAATTCTTACTCTCAAGCCATCCAGTTAGTTATAATCCTTTATATTGAAACTAAATTTCACCTTTTTCTTTGTACCCTCAATAAAAATATTTTCTGGCACTTGCTTAACTTCCAATATTTTTACTGAATGAATGAATAAACAGAGCTAAAGTGCTTTGCTTCTGTACCTCAATTGGCCAATATTTAGCTATAAAAATGAGTAATTTAAATTTTTCCATTCTAGTTTAATTACTTTGAGCTCTGTTATAATATGCAAAATATTAGCAGCCTACTGAAGCTGAGTTTTCATATATAAAGTTGAGATGCACAATGTCCTTTCTGCTCCTAAGGCCATAGACTTCCCTTTCTGTGCTTTTCTAGTCTCCATCCATCCTTTCTGCTGCCCATATAGTCTTCCCACCAGTCACTATATTTCACCCTCTTGCTCCATTCCAATACTGCTTCCTTTCTTGTGATTGACTTCTCCCTCTTTTTTAAAAAAACAGCGAATGTGGAACAGTCTACCCTTACTTACCCCTCTTTACTTCATTGCAATTCAGATCTCAACTCACTAAAATCTAAACCCTTCCTGCATCATTCAATTTAAGCTGGTCTGCAGTTTCATTACTGGCCTCTTTACATTTTCCAACCTTCATCTGATTTGACTTTCCAGTAACCTTGACAGGACAGCCAATGATTGCATTTTCCTTGTTGGAATCTTGCTCATTAGCTTCCAGGAAAACCACTCAGTCTAGAGTAATCTGTTCTAATTCACTAAGCCTTGCTTCTCAGGTTTAGATAGTCCTATGTTCCCCATCTCTCCTTAATACTGTTCCTCTCTCCCCTGATAGTTTAATCTTCGGTCCTCATTTCTCCAAATCCAGTAAACTTTCTTTAAATTCGTCCATATTGACAAGCTTCCATGGTCCCTGAGAAGAATGATGACTAAAAAAAAAAAAACAACAAAAAAAAAACCATCAAAATTTCTAGCCAAGAATTCCTTTCTGGGCATTTGGAGGATGCTGGAGTCTATAGTCCCAGAAATACCTCTTGGCTGACCCCTTCAGCTTTTAGGAGGTAATTATTATAGTTCTCACTCCAAATGGCCTGGTTAAATTCTTCATATTTTTGGAATTGTTTTTCTTACTCAATTATGTATGATTTAAAACAAAAATAAAACAATTTAATTTGCTAAGCCTATCTATTTTATAATTCTATTATATAAATGGAAAATTTAAAGATTTAATTATATACACATTAGTAAAATTGTAAAATCATGTTATATCATTTATTGTTCTCAAAGGATAATTTTCTTTTGTATTTATTAAACTCTCACAACTATCATGTAACTTTATCATTATTATTATTTATTTACTGTAGCAAATGTAGGTTTCTAGGGACTTGGGGGCTTCTACATGATCACAAACTACTTACTAAGTGACAGAACAAGGACTTGAAACACTAAGTGGGATTTACATATGCATAAATATTATATGGTATTTAATTGTTACTGATCAGGAATTAATTAAATACTGCTCCAACTCTGAGAGTTGTTTCCTAAAGAGAAGGAACTATTATTTAAGTTTCTTTTTCTTTATTGGTGTGTACATTATTTGATGGAAGGAATAGTTTCAGGTATAAGACAAAATGAAAGATTAAAGATGGAAATCAAATCCTATGTACCGCCTGGAAATATAATTTTATATTCAATAGTTCATGGCATATTTATGCTTTATGTTGCATGAAGTTCAAAATAAACATAATTGAACAACATGCATCTAAAATTGGAAAATGATTTTCCAAAAATATTTTTACTAGATATTCTGATAATCATTTTTTTAAAATACCTTTATTTTATTTATATGTGGTGCTGAGGATCAAGCCCCAGTGCCTCACATATGTTAGGCAAGCATTCTACCACTGAGCCACATCCAAGCCCTTGAAAATGATTTTTAATGTTGTTGTTGCTGTTTAAAAGGCTGAAAGAATTGCTACCCCAAGATTCACACAAATTGCCTCTCCTTAAATACATGTGGCTCAGTTCCCTTACATGGCAATGGCCTTCTGACATTTGCCTTAAAGGCCTCTGCTGATCTTGCCACTTATTCCATATGTTTAAACAAAGCATGCACTTTTGCCAGCATCCTTCCAGGGACAAGGAAACAATCTCGGAATCAGGCAAGAGCCAAGACCTCAGTTCATCAGAGTTATGCTGGAACGAGACTCCTGTCTAGCATTGACAGAGCAGTAGCATTCCTTCCTGGCGCCTGCTGAAACGAATTTCAAGAATGGTAACAGACTTGTTTTAGGGTTTTAAAACTATCAGTCTGGGATCAGCAGCCTGTTCTGAGAGTCTGTGCATGCCAAATTCCAGCTGTCACAACTTGCTTCTGTGAGAACCTCGTGCTCAGTCGGTCAGAGACTTGGAAGATGAACTTCGTTAAGACCTTGTGCCACAACCCTTTTTATAGACAGACCAAACCCAAACCACAAATCTCCCTCTTGAAAACCCCAGGCTTTCCTTCCTGGTTGGAATACAGGGTCAACACAAGGTTATCTTTAGGTTGGGTGTGAGCACCCAAACAAAATATTTAGCCAACTGTATGACTAGTATGTGGTTTCAGGTTTTTATTTCAAAATCTTTGCAGCCCATTAATCACTACCATGAAAGCGTCTTCTTGGAGGAGTTCACATTTAATTCACTTGTTGGTCTACAGTGTTTGTACTCTCATTGCACAAAGAGAAAAGCAATAATTGGCCAAATAGAATCAGTCATTACTAGAATTTGGGAATAAGGACTTTTCTCTCTACAAGAGTTTCAGTTATCTGTACATGACTGTTCAGTAGCTACTTGTGTGATATTAGTTTCATAGAGAGGGAAGGTAAGGTTTCAAGTCTATGTGCACTCTCCCAAGAACAGAACCGTGACTAATGAATTGCTCAACAGGAAAAAGAACTGATCTTCAAAAAGTTGCATACGTTCAGCTGCAGCCAGCATTCCACATAAATTCAGTGTTTACTGGACTCAGTGGATTCAATCACATTCCTTAAACAGAATTTGCTAAATTATTTTCAGGGACAATTAAGTCATAGTTAGCAATGATCGAGTTCTTAGTAGGAGCAAGGCACTGTTGTGCATCTTGTACTAGTGCATTTAGTTCTCACAATACCATTGAGTAATGGCCACTTTCATTATACTTATTTTATTGATGAAAACCACTAGTCCAAAAAAGTTGAATAATGCTCAGGGCCTCACAGCTAGAAGGTAAAAGAACCAGATTCAGTTGAACTGATATTACATGCCGCAGTCCGGCTGCAGCAAAATAACCGGGGGTGACGAACAACTTGTGAACGTTGATACAGCAGGAGTAGGAGCCGTTTATTGCAGGACAGGAGCAGTATTTATACATTCCACACAGCTTATCTAATTAGCATAAACTAGATACATCAGTCAACCAATCAGGAATCTCCACACTTAATGGCTTGTTTTTGTTACTTCTCAAACCGCTCCCTCTGGCATTTTGCCAGGCACCATCCAGACTTGTTTATGAACTCTAACATTCCCCTGGCAAAATGCCAGGTGTTATTTTGACTTGTTTACAGACTCTAACAATTACAGTTCAAAATGATACAAAGCAATGGTTAGAAGGCTTTTTTTTTTATTGTGGAACTTAATTAGTCTTTTGACATCCCTCCAAAACTATGTAGGGACTACATATACACTATGCATGTCTTTGAAACAATAGTATGATCAAATATTTAATATCATTGATCATTGTGGTTTAATTTTGTTATATGAATAGGAAAACTTAATAAGACTAATATTCTTGGTCAGTGTTTCTGATGATATTGGAAGGCCTGGGTACTAGATTCTCTGCTACCAATAAACTATATTGTTATAATTATGAGGTTATAGTTTAGTTCTGGTCAACTAACAGAACCGCTTTAAATATAAGAGACAACCATGTTAAATGTTATATGGATGTGCATTGTCACTAATTACTGATAAACAAACACCAATTGTAAAGTCATGAGAGTGACTTACACAAAAACTAATAGCTACTTCTTATACAGCAAGCAATTCTGTCAGATGTTATAGTATTTAAAATTTTGACAAAATATAACTTTTAATTTTATATCTACTGCTTTTTAAAATATTTTTTTAGTTGTTGATGGACCTCTATTTTTATTTGCTTATTTATATGTGGTGCTGGGAATCAAATGCAGTACCTCACACATACAAGGCAAGCGCTCTACCACTGAGCTACAACTCCAGACCCTTATCTCTACTGCTTTTGTGTTGTTATAAAAAACATTACCAAATACAAAGTAATCTAGATTTATATTCTGTTTTGCTCTAAAATTTTCACAGTTAAACTTTTTACATTGAAGTCTGTGATATTGTTACAATTAAGTTTTGTGAAAGGTATAAAATTTATGCTTAGATTGTGTGTGTGTGTGTGTGTGTGTGTGTTCATGAATGTTCAATTGGTCTAGCACTATTTTTTTTAAAAAAATTTTAAAAAAATTTGTCAAAGGGAAGACAAATTTGTGTATATCTATTTCTGTTTCTTCAATCTTGTTTTACTTATCTTTTGGTCTTTTTAATTAGTCAGTTGATTAATCAATACTTTGCTTTCTTGATTACTGTGGTTTATGGTAATTCTTGAAATCATTTTGTATGAGCCTTCCAACTTTATTCTTCTTCAGTATCCTCTTGACCATCCTAGGACTTTTGTCTTTTGAGAATCATATTGTCAATATCAACAAAATATCTTGTTGAAATTTTGAATGAGACTATATCAAATCCATAGATCATGCCACAAAAAAATTTTAACAATTCATATCTTTTAACCATGAATGCACACTAACAAACATAAGCACACATGTATATATTATATCTATAATGTAATAATATATACAATATAATATTGGCATTACACATTTGTATATATAGTATACATATATAACATATATTATGTACAATATATGCATATGGTATATATTATATATTATATAATGTGTGTATGTACGTTGAGTAAGAGACAAGGAAAGTGACAAAAACGAAGAGATTTACTATAAGTTGTTGCTCACACATATAGAGGTTGAGAGTTCCAAATATAACAACATGATTTTGAAGTGGTGAGAGTGGTGGGCCTTATCTTGTTTTCAATTTAGGAGAAAAACATTTAGTTTCTCACCATTTTACTTATGGTGTTAGTTGTGGTGTTTTTGTGGATATTCTTCATTAGGTTGTGAAATATGTCTCCTTCCATAGTTTGCTGAATGTTTACATTCTCAATGAGTTAGGTAGAGTAAGGGCCTTTTTCTTCATCAATTAATCTGATCATATGACTTTTCTTTTACCCTGCTGATATGGTGGTTAACACTGATAGACTTTCAAGTGTTAAAACAGCTTCACATACCTGGAATAAATTCTACTTGGCCTTGGTGCAACTTGCTTTAAACATTGTTGGATTGAATTTGTTAATGTTTTGTTAAGGAAATTTGCATCTATGTTCATGAGAAGTATTAGTCTGTGATTTTCCTTTCTTACAATGTATCCAAGAAATATTTCATAATATAAATTAGAATGGGAAACTCAATAGGCAAAACTAAGTTTTGGGTGCTGGCAATGGTTTACTACAATATTTTTTCTCACCTACTGAGCAATAATAACACCACATCTATTTGACTGTTCAACTCACTATATGGAGTCCAGAAACTGAAGGCAAATATAAAAAGGTAAGGAGTAAATACTCATTAATGAAATACATAAGAGATCACCATCAGAGTTTATTTACTCCAACTTTGTATAAAATACTAACAGTCTTGGTAACAGTTCTGTCTCAGTCAGCTTTTTCTGTGCTGTGACTAAATGATCTGACCAGAACAATAGTAGTGGAGGAAGAGTTTATTTGAGGGCTCATGGTTTCAGAAGTCTTAGTCCACAGAAGGCCAGCTCTGTTCCTCAGGGCTCAAGGTGAGAATGAACATCATGACAGAGTGTGTGGCAGAGGGAAGCAGCTCACAACATGTTGATCAAGAAGCAGAGAGAGACTCACCTGTCCATGATTTTATTTTATTATTCTCTTTTATTGTTGAGTAATATTCCATTGTGTATATATGTCACCATTTTTAAAAATCCATTCATCTATTGAAGGGCATCTAAATTGGTTCCAAAGTTTAGCTATTATGAATTGTGCTGCTATAAATCTGATGTGGCTATGTCCCTGTAATATGCTGTTTTTAAGTCCTTTGGATATAGACCGAGGAGAAGGATAGCTGGGTCAAATGGTGGTAGTTCCATTAATATTTTCAACATTGACTGAACAGCTAGCTTTTAGCAAATCATAGCTCTACATTTGATTTTCAAAAATTTATTTTTTTTTGATACAGCCATTTCTGCTGAGCTTTTTCTTTCTAGGAAAGCAAATTTGAATCAAGGATATAGGAATGGGCAGGGAAAGACCAGGTAGATAGCACTGCTGGGCCTCTACTCCCACAGGACCAGGTCATTGAGTAAAGTTTTTTGAGATCATATTTGGCATTTGGTAATGTCACTTCTATTTTCTGGTCAACCAGTATTGATCTGGATTTTGCTTCCTACTGTTTTACTGAAATTAATCAGACTGTTGAATCCAAAGGATATTTCCCCTACTTCTATTAGTTGAACTTTGTGGTATTTTGTCCCAATGACCACTTTCTTTAATTTCTTTTTTGGCTTCTCAGTCATTAGGCTGTCATTGGTTTTCATACTATACTTCTACCCAAATCCTCTTGTTCTTCCTCTCAGTCTCTTCTTCCTAGTCTCATTCTTAGTGTCCTTTTGATGATCTCATTCTCCATGCTACCATTGAATTATTTTATCCAAACACACAATTTCAATGATCTATGTATAACTCAGGGCTCTCTTTGGACTCCTTTTTTTTTTTTTTTTTTTTTTTTGAAGGGAGCTATTATTCTAGTCTACCAAGCTTACTTTTGTAAAGAGCAAATCTACAAGTCAAAAGCCCACAGTTATCCTGGATTATTCTCTTCCTCAACCTGAATACAGTGTACTACCAAGACTTATTAGTGCTATAATTTTTTTTCTTAAATTATTCTCATGCTTCTCACAGCCTGAAGCCCTTTCTCAAACACAGAAGTTCAGGTTCAGCATTTCTAGCCCAGAGAATGGAAGTAGATTCCCAGTTGTGTTCCCTGTAGACAGTCTTGCACCATCCTTTCTTGCATAACATTAATTCCCTTTTATGTTTCTACTTCTGTCTTGTACACTGAAAAATATATGCAGGGAGAGAAAGAGAGTGTGTGTGTGTTATATAAATAGGTTCATATCTGACTATTTTATTTTTATGTACTTCTTTCAATTGATCTATACACTAACAGCTGTGAAGGTCAAATACTTGAGACAGCCATTTGAAGCCTTCATGTCTGTTTCATACAAACTTTCTCATCCTCAATCCCACCATACTCTATGCCACATGCTCCATGTTCTAGCCACACATCTTCTACCAGTTCCTGATTAAATAATGCTCTTTCTTGCTTTGCCTTGGCACTTAATATATATCAACTTAAATGATTGTCTTTCTCTATCATCTTTCCAGTTATTCATATGCATCCTTCCAAGATTCTGCACCCACAAATTTGCCTTCAGAAAGACAACCCTAACTGGTCTGGATGAAGAGCTAGCCCTCATCTGTGCTCACAGAATATTGTAATTCTATTAGGATACACATTTTTCTCTGCTGTGATTTTTGATTACTTGTCAGTGTCCTTCATGATCTCTTTGAAGACAAGAACCATGTCTTCCATTTTGTACCATCATAAATAGAGTGGTAGAAAGTAAATCCTGAGAACCTGAAGATGAACATATCTTTGGGCTATAAACTTATTCTAGGAGGTAAAAAGGAATATTTTATCTCAAGTTTGCTGTGAACAACACCAGAGCTAATCTAGTCGGCTGGGCTTTCAACAAGTAGAAGCAGAAATTTGAATCCTCAACATCCTGAGAACTGGATAGGAATTCAGATGCTTTCTATAAGAGGAGGTCAGGAAAACATTTCCTCTGGCTCCAGTTGAGAGCTGTAGACCATGAAGCAGACATATGAAAGTTAGCAAGGATGCATATACCAGATAAATTTTATAGGAGTTGAAATGACATTTCCCTCTCGTCTCAATTCTTAATTGGCTGTTCATGGTCACTGGGGTGTTTATACAGCCCCAAGGCTGGCTCCATTCTGCTGCCATCTGTCTCAGTTATAAGCTCACTACAAGTTCCATATGGCTCCTTAATTCCAATGAGCCTAAAGCCTTCTCAGATTCCATAGGGCCAGTTGGGACAAATGACTTACCTTATTTGTTTTGGTTTAGAATAGCTAAGAAGTGAAATTAGTAGTACCCTACATATCTAAAAATGCTTTTCCTTTAATAGAAGAGGTTGTTATGAGCACCTGGCATCTCCATTGCATCTTTGCACATGTTTATTCTCAAAATAGAGATCACATTTTTGCTCTGTCAATAATGAAAAGAAGGTCACATTTTGACTTGTACTGAATAACATCAGCAAAATTTCCACCAGATTCATGCTCAGCTCACTATTTTTTTTCACAGTACAAATCATCCTTTTTATTTGATGATGATGATGATGATGATGATGATGATGATGATGATGATGATAGAGCTATTCTTTACCTGGGCACTTCATGATCAGAAATTATTTATACTGTTATTCAATCAAAGGTTTTTATCCAATGCAAAGAATTTGTAGTTAATCACCTGATTTATGCTTTCATGAAGACCCTCTGGACTTTCATTTTCCTTACTCTTTTATGTCATAACTAGCTTGCAGAATTTTTTGTCTATGTGACAGTATGTCCTACCTCTTACAAACAAACTGCTGAAAAATTGTCAAGACAATGCAACTTGGACTCATTACAGATTCACTGTCTCCCTGGTCCATTGGGTCCTCAATCTATTATGAATCCCTTTCTTCTTATCCTAAATCTCCTATCTCATTGTCTCAACAAAAATTCCCAAACCTTCCCATTCTCTTCAGGATCCAAACTCTTTTCTTCCCCTTCCACAGTCCCTTACAACTTCCCATTACTTACTCCCATAGATTAGTCAGTAGGGCATCTCATTCTTAATACTAGTCTGAGAGGATTAATTATTCATTAGTTATTCCAAGGCTAAACCATTTAACTGTTCTCTTGAATATAGCCCTTAATTTCTCAGGGGACCTTGCTAATAGGCTCACCACACTGTCTTGAATCATGACTCACTCCTTTTCTGTTTGTTATATTTTTCCTATGTTAAAAACAAACAAACAAACAACAACAAAAAAAATGAAACAAAGACCCATACTTGCTTTACATCACACTAACCTCTTATATTCCTCTGTCAATGGAAGTTCTTCAAAGTTCCCTTACATTTTTGTCATCTATGCAGGCTTCTTTAGTTATTCCTGAAACTATCATTATTTCTTAGTTGCTGCAAACTGATCCCAAACAATTAGGCACTTTATGATCTGAGGTTGCATTTTTGGTAGATAAGAATAGTTATCCTTAGAGTTTGAGATAGTAAGAGTCTGCTACTTCCCCAGCCTTGCTACTAGATTATAATGTAAGCAAGGCACAGACCAAATTCTGCATGTATGCAGACTACAAACATTTATCCAATAAATATTCATTAGCAAAGCTGGCATTAAACAGCTCTTTAAAGATTGCTTTGGCCTTTCAGTTTTATCCTGAAATCCATCTGCTTGTTTCTTTAATTTCACTGGATCACATAATTTGAGTTATTTTGTATGGGTGTGTGTATGGAGTGGGTAAATGCCTGTGTGTCTGCGAATTCTTGTGTGTTTATGTTGGCATGTCATGAAACAGGTGGAGAATTCAGTGACAAAAGTCTCAAACACATTCCTACATTCTTCTGTGTTAACTGCATAAAAAGTATGGAGCAGAGAGGGTAGAAGAGAAAGGATAAAGTGTATTTAATTTCTAAAAAAATCGGTTCATTTGAAAATGAGCTTGCATTTAGGACTAGGTCACCCCGTGCCCTTGCAACATGAATAATAGCTATTGATGCTAGTCACTCAAAATTTACATTTTTGGAGACCCTGGAGTTTCTAGTGATGCCATCTTCTTTCTCTTTGTAAACTTAGGACAGATTCAAATATTTTATCTGAGTAAAATCAGAATTATTTAACCATATTTGACTTTCATAGTTATTTTAAATGGTTGAATGAGACAATATTAGTTTCTATAAAGGAATTATTTGTTCTACATGCATAATTCCAACAAATTAACTGAAATGATTATATAGTCACTATAATATGCCAACTTACCAAATTTTAAAAATTTCATTTTTTATAATTCTTTTAGTACATGTAAATAACAGTTTTTATAGTTATAACTAAAAATATTTATTTTTTATAACATTCTAATAATTATTTATCCACATTGATATGCAATCTTTATAATCACTATGTCATATAGCAGAAAAATATGTTCTTTAATTACTTGTACCACCATTTCTCATCCTTTGCTTCTCTCCTTGTTTCTATTATGAATATGCTATAGTGAACATTGCACAGATGACTTTTTATTTTCCTTTTGAATTATTACCTAAAATAAATTCCCAGAAATGTTATTACCAGATCAAAATTATGAATATGTTTATGATTCCTGTTGTATACTGTACATTATTTCCCAAAAGATTAAACAATAATTATAATGATCATTTATTGATTATATAATAATTCCAGGAGACATATTGCTGCCATATATACATAAATGAAAAAGAGAACAAATTTCCCTAGAGGAACAAATTCTACCTTCTCTCCTTGGGTGATCTATCTACTGCCATAGATGAGAAAGGCATTTATCAAAATTCAGTAGGCTTATGAACTACATAAAGTATTTCAATTAAAATGTAGATTTCAGGGCCACTCTTGCACAGATTTTAATTAAGTAGACTAGGAAGGAGACTTAAGATATCTGCATTTTTTGCTATCACTCCACATTATTCTGATACAGGTGGCTCACACACTACATTTTGAGAAACAGTCATCATCCACATGCCAATGGTATCCAACCTGTATTTTGACCCACTCTTCCATAAATGCTTCAGACTAACTGACTTTGGAGGTAACATCTATGATTGAACTTTCTTTTTAAATGTTGCCCTTTTTCTGAATACAGAAAAGTAAATAGCTTGCCCTTTCTGATGCACTTGTACTTTATAATTTAATTCCCACTTCTTTATGAAATCAATACAAAAGAGTTTCATAAAAGATTTCAATAAAGAGATTATGCTGAATGAACTTTGTAATATTATGAATAAACTTTGGTAAATCTTTCAGGTACATTATAATTTGAATAATATGGATAATATTTTTTTTTGTGGACCACTTAATTAACTTCACAAAAGCTTCTCAAAAAAACAAAACAAACAAACAAACAAACAAAAAAAACCCAAAGACAACTCCCCAACACGTTTGGTTTTATATTCATGATGCTTCAGTTATCTGCTAAGTTATTACAGTGGAAAATTCCACAAATTGTGATTCTATAGTAAAATTTCAAATGTATTTTAGGAAAGTATATTTTACATACAAATATATGTGTCTGAATGCAAATTCATACTTATATAAACAAATTACATCAAAGAGTTTTTACTAGGATATAAATGACTAAAGATGTAAGAAACTGTACTTCTTTGCATACTTATTTTAGAAATGAGAGTTGAAAAGGGCCATTTGAAATTCATTTATTCCTACAGATTACTCAAAACTAAAAAAAAAAAAAGTGAAAAATGTTGTCTATTTTTTTACTCAACATCTTTGGAAGACTAATTTTATTGTCTTTCACAATAGGTACTAGTATTTGTTAAATCAGTACGATTTAGTTCCTTCTCTTTAACAACCTAGTTTTAACTGAATTTAGCTCTTTTTTTATTTTCTTAGCTATTGCTTAAATTTATGTGTTAAAAACTAAAGACACTTGACATAGCCTCCTCTATCTTTGCGCTTCTCTATGTCATTCTATTACCTTGCTGTACCCACCTTCACACTCACAATTAAATTGCTATTATTACTATCATAAAATGTTCTAATTTCTTACTTTACCTGACCTCTGTATTTATTGAAAAATATAATGCATCTGGCAAAGATTTAGCAGAGTTTATTCATATCATCATAAAGCTCATCCACCCATCATCTCTTTATTGAAATGTTTCATGATATTTTTATTCTACTGATCCAGAACATAACTCTCTTCTCGTTTTTCCGCTTCTTTTTTCTTTTTCTCCTTCTCCTTTTGCCTACTCTTCTCATCTACAAAGGCACCTGTTTCTTTACCTATCTTATAACCCTTCCTTTTTCTAAGAGTTCTGTCCTCAAACTCCATTTGATTCTGGTTCTCCTGGGTCAGTCTGATATGGTACCAAATGTTGTTTATGTAATGTTATCATCCACCTCTTCAACTAACCACGACTGAACACAAAATTATATAAATTTTTATCCATTAGATTTTTCACAATTACAATTCCCAAAGTTACTTCCAAGAAAGCTAAACCAATGACCTAATCATTACCCTACTACCTGTATATGTCTTAACTCCTGACTTTGAAATAATGCTATTTATATGACAAAATAAAACAAGAGCAACAACACATTAGGTCTGTTAGTCAGCTTTTTATTGCTGTGATTAAAATATCTGACATGACCAACTGAAAGTAGGAAAAATTTCTTTTGGCTCATGGTTTCTTAGGTTTCAGTCCAATCCATGATTGGCTGACTCCATTGCTTTGGGCCTGAGGCAAGGCGGAACATCATGATGAAAGGGTATGGTGTAGGAAAACTGATCATCATTTCACAGACAGAAAACAGAGAGAGAGAGAGAGAGAGAGAGAGAGAGAGAGAGACTAGGGACAAGACATAACCCTAAATAACATGCCCCCAGTGAATCAACCATTGTTCACCTGACTAGAGTTTCCACTTCCTGCCAGTAGACAATTCAAATGATTAATCCTTAAATTGAATTAATTCACCAAGAAATCACTTCTGAAAAGCCTACCTCTGAACATTTATGCACTGGGAATCAAATTCAAAGTAAGCTTTGGGAGGATATCCCTGACCCCAACCATAACACTAGGAGCATCAAATTCTTAACTCTTCACACACATGGCTGGTAAATGAGCAATGCAAAGATATATTCATAAAAAGAATAATGGTGTGTGGGTATACCTTGAAATTGGGTGGTCAGTAAGCACACCAGTAAAAAAGCTAGCAAGCATAAAACAAAGTATATAGATGGAAAAGATACAAAGCATAAAAGAGGGCGGCCATTTCTTTTAATTGCAGTACTGGTTGCTTTTATATCATTAAGTTTGGGTAGATGCTCTTCGGGCATCCAAGGCTATACCTACTCCCACACAAGTGCTTTCTTAATTCAGTTCCATTGACGGGATCAGGCCTACAGCAGCCTGGCTCTAGACTTTCAAACATACCTAGCAATTTATGGCCTATCCCAGTCTACTTTTGCAGTAATCAATGATATTTTATTCTCCCATTGACACATTCCCATTTTAATAGTTTCCCAAGAAAAACCTTGCTGTAGGTCTCTTTTTGTAACAAATGTGCAATTCTAGGTTACTTTCTCTATGTAGAGTAGATTTCACTCATTTTTTTTCTCTACCTTGATAATTTATGTGCTTCTCAATATTTCCCTCCTATTAAGAAACTTTTCCTCTCCTCCTTACTTCTCTCTAGTCCTGATGGAATATTATTTCTATGTACTCTCTTTTTCATACCATTTATTATGTTTTTTCTAGTTTCCCTGCTGGCTGATAATGCCATGAACTTCTTGAGGGCAAGAATAGCCTCATTTTTGTCCAAGTCTTCAATGCTAAACACAGTACTCTTTGAAACATTACCCTAAGAGTGAATACTTTCCTTCATATGTTAATATTGCGATGAAATGTAAGCTAAAAAGAGTTTGATAACCCATGGAATTTTTCATTCCATTAATAACGTCTCTTTCTCAAGTCTTAACTTCCAAGTCAAGGAATGAAGTGATTCTGTTTCAATATTTTCTAATAATATTTACTATGATGATCAAACCAATTCTAAGTCATTAATAGCATTCTCAGAAGGATTTTATATTTTGTTTAAACAGATAGAAACTCCAAATGCTCATCTTCTAGGAACATCCTGAACAGAAAGATACTGTCTGGACTTGCAAGAGCAGACTGCAGCTTCCTGTGGACACCTGATGGCATACAGAGTTGGCATTATATTTGGCACGTGCACACAAAACCTTCATCTCCACATAAATAATTATAAATAGCAGAACAAAAAGGAAGCTCAGAAGGAACTCATGAAACAGCTTTTCGAAAAATGTTAAACTGGCAAACATTAGCACACTGGTCTAGTTTGAGGTTTTGCCCCATTGCGACTGCCATTCCTATGGTTATCTTGGTCTCACTCATGATTTTATCTTCAGAAATGACTGTAACTATCACTATTGGGTTTCCTTTGGTCTCATAATATTCAGAATCAGTAGCAGAGGTACCATTTTTTTATTCTGAGAACCGTAACCAATTTAAACTTAATAGCTATAACACATTTTAGGTTGGCAAGTTTTAACTTCAGTGGTTTACTCTGATAATAATGATGGCATTCTTGTCTTCTTTCTAGGTAAAACAATGAACATTCCAAAAGGTGCATGATAAGTTATTTACAATACCCTCTAAAGGCAAGAAGCAGTATGAACGATGGGCTCCATTTTTCACAAGAGCAAATAAGTCACGTTGATGTTTTATGACTTATGCAGATCAGCAGTGACCAAGGAAGCAAGCTGGCAGCCCCATAACTTCTTACAGATTCCTGAACATACCAAACTCAACAGCAGTCATGGTAATAAATCACTGAGAGTTAAGAACGATTTCCTTCAAATATTCCCAAATGGAATTTTCCTCAACTACAAACATTTTCTTTTGAGGGAAAAATAAGTGTGAAGAAGAAAGTTTTGTTTTAGACAACAGTCATATTTATTTCTGTGTGCTTTTCAAATTATCTGTGATATAAAAAATAGGTAATGCATGAATATAGTAAAAAAAAATCATAAAGTACAAGATGTATAGCATAAAAAATGTCTTCCTCATATCCCTTCTTTTATCCTGTTTCTATCCAAAGTAAATTACTGGCTTCTTGACTGATCATACTTATGTTTGCCCATTTATATGTATATATCTCCGTGTTTAAGGGACTTAAATACTTTCTAGTTTCAACTCAAAAGCTTTAGCTGATGAAATAAGAATGAGATTAAAATAATATCTACTTCCTTTTCAAAGAAAACCATGAATTCTGAGCCACTATCAGTCATAGCCACTTATCTTGCTTTAAAAGAGAACATATTTGTTTTAGTCAAAGCTGGTGGGATATGCATGGGACACATAAATATTTAAAGAAACAGCAAAAGCTGCTAAGTAAAAATAATGACATTGGCTGAGATTTCACATCTTATGTTCACCATTAGCTGCCTCTTTTACAGTTATTCTGGAAAGTTCTTAAAAAGGTCTTTTTATGAAGTGAATTTTAATGTTTCTAAAATGAATACTGAATGTGCTCAACTTCTTATTAATTGG
Source organism: Marmota marmota marmota (assembly GCF_001458135.2). Classification (NCBI taxonomy): domain Eukaryota; kingdom Metazoa; phylum Chordata; class Mammalia; order Rodentia; family Sciuridae; genus Marmota; species Marmota marmota. The sequence continues at coordinate 31,869,602 of NW_025999842.1, read as the reverse complement.
AAAATGAAGAGTGTTCCAACATTATTGTCAGCATACAGTACAGTAAAACAGAAATCTCACTTCATTTTCCATTCCAGGAAATCCTCGGCTTGTTTGTTTCTTTTCATATCTAATGTGGATCTACAAGGCAAATAAAATGTCGAAAACAAGCAAGAGGGAATCGTATTTGTTTTTATTAATTGCTGATTATAAATGTTTAAAATAAAAATATGACTCCATGGATGAATTAGTTGAAAATATAACTTCATTTTGGAAAATACTGAACTTAGAAAAATCTTACAAAAGAGGAAATAATTAGAAACATTTTTTATACATTTGATGACAGGGATAAATGGATAAATGGATCTTAGTAAACTGTAGTTCCTGTGGTCAGGATATTGTTCATGGTGGTGGCATTTGGTCTCTTGGGAATCTGAGAGATCGTCCAAAACCTAACTAACGGGAAAAACAAAGTGTGATTGTAGCACAGTGGACAGGAAACAGCCATGTTAAGCAAACATTTGGTAAGTGGTGCAACCATAGGCTTTGGTCAGTGTGCTTCCAGGTCAAAATTCACACTTGGATTGAGCCCACTTTTGTTCTATTTCTCCTGTTTTAATTATTGTCTCTCCCTATAAATAATATTGCTCTTATTAGTTTAACAGATGTATAATTTCAACTGAGCTGTAACAAATTAATTATTTTCTTAGTGTTAAATTTTTCTTATATAAAATGCAAATTTTTTAATGTAGCTTTATTTCCTGTTGAGATTTTAAAATTAAGTGAGATTACTGGATTAAAATGTATGAATTCTTTATCAGTTCTTAATGCATAACAAGATTTTCTTTCCATGGAAGTTAAATCTGCTTATACCAGCAGTGTATTGAATTTGCCATTAACTCCCTACCATTGACTATTGTCAAATATATCCTGATTTTATCTTAAGTAGAAAAATATGTCATTTTTTTAATGTGTAAGTTTTTTCCTATGGCAGTCATTAAATTTCTAGAAAGTTTCTTGAAGTTATTTCTATTGTTTGCCAATCCACTAGGATAGTAGGTGTTTTTTTAATAAATCATTTATGGAATAGAATTATTAACCTTTTTGTCTGTTGTACTTTATAAACTTTTTTAATGGTATCATTTAAAATTACATCTTTGCCTGGTGAATGTTTGGAATTTTCATTTAGTATATAATTGTTTAAGCTTTAACTTTGTAATTTTCCCTTATCGTTTCAAAGCAAAGAAAGATGTTTATATTTAAGAGTAATTAAATATTCAATCAGATTGTTTTGAGTAGGTTTTCTTTTGATTAATTTTACATAATACATATTCAAATTGCTAAAATTAGTTTTGTTTTTCTATAGTTTGTAAATATCTTTTCTTCATATTTTTTATCTAATTATAATTTAAAATTTAGTGAATCATATTCTGTTTTTTATTTTTATAATGCTATAATACTTGAGATGATAGATGATTTTCATGAATATGTTTTTCTGATCTATTGATAATGTTATAAATTTTAATGATGTTACCTTATAACAAGCTATAATATGTGGCAAAGCCATTTTTATTAAAATAATTTTCAGAGTAAAACTTTTAATTTTGTTGAAACACAATATATCACATTTTTTCTTAAGGATTGTGATTTGGGTGTAAATCTCAGAAATTCCAATCCGTCTTACATCCTAAAGATTTTCTCCTACATTTTTTCTAAAAGTTGTGTAGTTTTGTATCTTATACTTATCTGTGATATATTTGAGTTCATTAGTGACCTACATCAGAGACCTCAATTCATTTTTTGCGAATGGCTGTCCAATTTCTCCAATCTTATTTACTGATGACCTTTCTCCATTGAATTGCATTTTCATCTTTTTCAAAAATTAGGAATATTTTTGTGTGTATCTTATGATTCTGTATTCTGACCCATTAATAATTTTATCTTCACCCATGGGCACATAGTTTTGATTAAAAGCTCTAAGTATCAAAATAAGTTATACTGATTCCTCTTACTTTATTATTTTGCAAAATTATCCTATCTAATCTAGTTCCCTTGCTTTCAGATATAAATTTTAGAATATATTTTCTATATCAAAACAAAATTTCTTTGATAATCTGGAAAGAATTGTTTTAAATTTATCTATTAATTGTTGGCAAATGTAAATACCAATTTGTGGAAGGCTTAATATGTTGAGTTTTCTTTTTTTTATTATTTTTTATATATGACAGATGAATACATTACAATTCCTATTACACTTACAGAGCACATTTTTTTTTCATATCTCTGGTATATTCATATTTTCATACATGGACTTTGGATAATGATGTTCAACACATTCCACCATCATTTCTAATCCCATTCCCCGTCTCTTTCTCTCCCACCCCTCTGCCTTATCTATCATTCATCTATTCCCCCCATGCTCCCTGTCCCTACCCTGCTATGAATCAGACTCCTTTTTTCAGAGAAAAAATTTGGCATTAGTTTCTTGGGGATTGATTAACTTCACTTAGAATTATCTTCTCCAATGCCATCCATTTACCTGAAAATGCCACGATTTTAGTCTCTTTTATTGCTGAGTAATATTCCATTGTGTATATATGCCACATTTGTTTTTTATCCATTCATCTACTGAAGGGCATCTAGGTTAGTTCCACAGTTTAACTATTGTAAATTGTGCTGCTATAAACATTGATGTGGCTGTGTCCCTGTAGTATGCTGTTTTTAAGACCTTTGGGTATAGACTAAGGAAAGGAATAGCTGGATCAAATGGTGGTTCCTTTCCCAGATTTCCATTTCCCCACATCGTCGCCAACACTTCTTGTTGTTTGTCTTTAAAATAGCTACCATTATGATAGGAATGAGATGAAATAATAGAGTAGTTTTGATTTGCATTTCTCCAATTGCTAGAGATGATGAACATTTTTTCATATATTTGTTGACTGATTGAATATTTTTTCCTGAGAAATGTCTGTTCAGGTCCTTTGCCCATTTATTGATTGGATTATTAGTGTTTAGTGTTTAGCTTTTTTATACCCTAGAGATTAGTGCTCTATCTGATATGTGAGAGGTAAAAATTTGCTTCCAAGATGTAGGCTCTTCAGTCACCTCACAGATTGTTTCTTTTGCTGAGAAGAAACTTTTTAGTTTGAATCCATCCCATTTATTGATTCTTGATTTTAATTCTTGTGCTATAGTAGCCTTGTTAAGAAAGTTGGGACCTAATCTGACATGATGAAGATTAGGGCCTACCTTTTCTTCTATTAGACACAGGGTCTCTGGTTTAATTCCTACGTCCTTGATCCACTTTGAGTTGAGTTTTGTGCATGGTGATAGGAGTTTAATTTCATTTTGTTGCAGATGGATTTCCAGATTTCCCAGCACCATTTGTTGAAGAGGCTATCCTTCCTCTGATGTATGGTTTTGGTTTTTGTCTAATATAAAATAACTGTAATTTTTCGGGTTAGTCTCTGTGTTCTCTATACTGTACCATTGGTCTACCAGTCTGTTTTGGTGCCAATACCTTGCTGTTTTTGTTACTATTGCTCTGTAGTACAGTTCAAGGTTTAGTATAGCAATGCCACCTGCTTCACTCTACCTGTCAAGAATTGCTTTAGCTATTCTGGGTGTCTTATTTTTCCAGATGAATTTTATTGGTATTTTTATCGGAATTGCATTAAATCTGTATATAGCTTTGGATAGTATGGTCATTTTGATAATATTAATTCTGCCTATCTAAGAGTGAGGTAGATCTTTTCATATTCTAAGGTCTTCTTTGATTTCTTTCTTTAGCATTCTGTAGTTTTCATTGCATAGATCTTTCACCTCTTTTGTTGATTCCCAAGTTGTTTTTTTTTTTTTTGAGGCTATTGTAAATGGGGTAGTATTCTTCATTTCCCTTTCAGAGAATTTGTCACTGATATACAGAAATGTCTTTAATTTGTGGGTGTTGATTTTATATCCTGCTATATTGCTGAATTCACTTACTACTTCTAGAAGTTTTCTGGTTAAACTTTTAGGGTCTTCCAGGTATAGAATCATATCATAAGCAAATAGTGCTAATTTGAGTTCTTCTTTTCCTTTGTGTATCCCTTTAATTTCTTTTGTCTGTCTAATTGCTCTGGCCAGTGTTTCAAGAACTATATTAAATAGAAGTGGTGAAAGAGGGCATCCCTGTCTTTTTCCAGTTTTTAGAGGGAATGCCTTCAATTTTTCTCCATTTAGAATGATGTTGGCCTAGGGCTTAATGTAGATAGCCTTTATAATATTGAGATATGTTCCTGTTATCCTTAATTTTTCTAGTGTTTTGAACATGAAGTATTTTGTCAAATGTTTTTTCTGCATCTATTGAGATGATTATATAATTCATATTTTTAAGTCTATTGATGTGGTGAATTACATTTATTGATTTCATTATGTTGAACCAACCTTGCATCCCTGTGATGAATCCCACTTGATTGTGGTGCACAATCTTTTTGATATGTTTCTGTATTCTATTTGCCAGAATTTTATTGAGAATTTTTGCATCTATGTTCATTAGAGATATTGGTCTAAAGTTTTCTTTCTTTGATGTGTCTTTGCCTGGTTTTGGAATCAGATTGATATTGTCCTCATAGAATGAGTTTGGAAGTGCTCTCTCTTTTTCTATTTTCTGAAATAAATTGAAGAGTATTAGTATTAGTTCTTCTTTAAGGGTCTGTAGAACTTGCCTGTGTATCCACCTGCTCTGGGGCTTTTCTTGTTTGGTAGGCTTCTGATGGCATGTTCTATTTTGTCACTCGAAATTGATCTGTTTAAATTGTGTATATCATCCTGATTCAATTTGTGCAAATCATATAACTTAAGAGATTTGTTGATGCCTTCAATATCTTCTATTTTATTGGAGTACAAGTTTTCAAAATAATTTCAAATTATCTTCTGTATTCCTGTAGTGTCTGTTGTGATATTATCTTTTTCATCATGGATGTTAGTAATTTGAGTTTTCTCTCTCCCTCTCTTCATTAGCATAGCTAAGGGTCTGTCAATTTTATTTATTTATTTGAAGAACCAACTTTTTGTTTTGTCAATTTTTTCAATTGTTTCTTTTGTTTCAATTTCATTGATTTCATCTCTAATTTTAATTATTTCCTGCCTTCTACTGCTTTTTGGTGTTTATTTGTTCTTCTTTTACTAGGGCTTTGAGATTTACTCTTAGGTCATTTATTTGTTGACTTTTTCTTCTTTTAAGGAATGAACTCCATTCAATGAACTTTCCTCATAGATCTGCTTTCATAGTGTCTCAGAGATTTCAGTATGTTGTGTCTATGTTCTCATTTACCTCCAAGAATTTTTTAACCTCCCCCTTGATGTCTTCTGCAACCCATTGTTCATTCAGTAGCATATTGTTTAGTCTCCAGGTGTTGCAGTAATTTTTATTTTTTATTTTGTAATTGATTTCTAATTTCATTCCATTATAATTTGATAAAATGCAGGGTAGTATCTCTACTTTTTTGTATTTGCTAAGAGTTGCTTTGTGGTATAATATATGGTCTATTTTAGAGAAGGATCCATGTGCTGCTAAGAAGAAAGTGTATTTGCTTGATGAAGAATGAAATATTCTATATATGTCAGTTAGGTCTAAGTTATTATTTGTATTATTGAGACCTATAGTTTCTTTATTCCACTTTTGTTTGGGAGCTCTATCCAGTGGTTAGAGAAGTGTGTTAAAGTCACCCAAGATTATTGTGTTGTGGTCAATTTGACTCTTGAACTTGAAAAGAATTTGTTTGATGAATATATATGCTCCATTGTTTGGGGCATATATATTTATAATTGTTATGTCTTGTTGGTGTATGGTTCCCTTGAACAGTATGAAATGTCCTTCTTTATCCCTTTTGATCAACTTTTGGCTTGAAGTCTACTTTATTTGATATGAGGATGGAAACCCCTGCTTGATTCCACAGTCCATGTGAGTGGTATGATTTTTCCCAACCTTTCACCTTCAATCTGTGTATGTCTTTTCCTATCAGATGAGTCTCCTGGAGGCAGCATATTGTTCGGTGTTTTTTTTTTTTTTTCTTTTTGTTTTGTTTTGTTTTTTAATCCAATCTGCTAGTCTAAGTCTCTTGATTAGTGAGTATAGACCATTAACATTCAGGGTTATTATTGAGACATGGTTTGTATTCCCAGCCATATCAGACTATTTTTGTTATTTAACTTGACTTGTTTTCTTCTTTGGTTAGTTTTTCCTTTATGGTACCATCTCCCTCTGCTGATTTTCATTACTGTTTTTTGTTTCTTCTTCAGAAATGATCCCTGAAAGTATAGTCTTGAGTCTTTTGTTTATTGACTTCTTTTTTATTTCTCTCACAGTATTTTATAGTTTTTGCTATGCAAATTTTATACATGATTTGTTAGATTTAAGACTGGGTATCACATGTTTGAGACCATGTACATTGCATTGCACTTTCAGTTTTGGTGTCTGCATGAACATTCTTAGAATATAAAATTGTGATTGCTTTTTGCATGGTGATTTTATATTCACTGATCATATTAAACTCAGTTATCAGTTTTTGTAGTTTTTATGTAGACTTTTTGGCTTATTCTATGTAAACAATCATGTCATCTGAAAATATGAGCAGTTTTATTTCTTCCTTTCTCATCTGTATATATTTTGTTTCCTTTTCTTGCCTTATAACTTTAGCTATAACTTCTAGTACTATGATGAATAATAGTTTTAAGAAAGGAAATCTGTAGGGTTTTTTTTCTCAATTTTAGGGAAAAATAATCATTCTTTCACTAATGAGCATATTAGCTGTAGGTACTTTATACATACTCTTTACCAATTGAGGAAGTTTTCCTCTATTATTAAATTGCTGAAAGCTATGCTCATGAATGTGTTTTGAATTTTTTAATGCTTTTTTATATAAATTCATATAATCATGTGGTTTTCTTTTTTAGTCTGATCACATGGCACGTTACATTGATTAGTTTTTGTATTTTAAAACAACTTTACATCTAGAAATTTAAGAAAAAAAGGGTATGGTATATAATTACTTTTATATATTGCCAAATTCTACTTAGTATAATTTTCTTAAGATTTTTGTGTTTATATTCAGGGATAGTGGTCTGAAGTTGTCTTTATTTTTATTGTCCTTTGTTTTGGTATTAAGGAAATACTAGCTTGTGAAATGAATTAAAAATTATTTCCTCCACTTTAGTTTTTTAAATTAAGTTGTGTAGAATTAATGAAAATTATACCTTGAAAGATTGGTAGCATTCTCTAATGAAATAATCAGGGACTGGAGATCAAGTTTTTTCTCTCTATCTTTCTCATTACAAATTAATTTTGATAGAGTTGTGGTAGTGTGTGTTTTTGAAGACTAATTTATTTATTCTAGGATGTCAAATGTATACATATAGAATTACTTACAGGTTTCCCTTATTATCATTTTGATGTCTAAAGACTGTGTAGTAATAACCTCCTATTTAATCCTAATATTGATAATTTGTTTCTTCTTATTTTAATCTTATTTTTCTTCTTATTATTAATCTTATTAGAGATTTGTCAATTTTATTAATCTTCACAAAGAATCATGTTTGTTTATTGAGATTCTATATTATTGTTGTCTTCAATTTCAGTCCCTTTTTTCTTTCTTTTCCCCTCTTCTAGGAATCTAATCTAGGGCCTTAAATATGCTGGGCAAACATTCCTGTTCCACTCACTTACATTCCCAGATCTACTTCACTGATTGTGCTTATATTTCTTCCTATTGTTTGGTTTTGTTTTATTAATGTTTTGTTGGTTCTTGATAAAGGATTATGAATTATTCTGAAATTTCTTTTATTCTAATGTGTTCACTTATTCCTACTAATTTGGATTTCAGCACTACTTTAGCTACATTTTTAACCCTCAGACCATTAAAAAAGGTAAAGCTTAGCTGGGTGTGGTGGCCTCTGGTAATAATCATATTTTGTTTAAAGTGCAGTATTCTTGAAAATTTAACTATTTAGATAGGTAATCACTAGTGATAAATCACGTAAGTTTGAGAGCACAAATTTTGTTTTAAAATAGTGGACAACATAATAGGAAATAAATGTGTATGTAGCTATTAAAATGATTTGTTGATAAGACTGTTGAACTTCTATTAGTTTTATTTTTTTATTTTTTACCTGCTTCATGTATTAATTAAGATTGCTTTGTTTATAAGTGATATGGATCCATGTCAACTAAGACCAACTAGTTTAACCAAAAAAAAAAAAAATAGAAAGAAAGAAAAAAGGAAGTTATTGGCCAGTATAACGGTATAACTGAGGAATCTAGAGGTAGTACTAGCTTTCAGGCATGGCTAGATCCAGAGGCTCAGCTGAGTGTGGTAGCACATGCCTATAATCCCAGTGGCTCGGGAGGCTGAGGCAGGAAGTCACAGGTTCAAAGCCAGCCTCAGCAAAAGCAAGACCCTAAGCAATTCAGTGGGACCCTGTGTAAATAAAAATACAAAATAAGGATGGGGATGTGGCTGAGTGATTGAGTGTCCTGAGTTTAATTCCTGGTACCAAAACAAACAAACAAACAATAAAACAGTGTAGTTTAGTTTGCAAGTATTTGGAGAGATTTTGTTATTGTCCTGGTTTTGGTTTCTACTTTCATTTCACTGTGTTCAGAGGACAAACTCTGTATGAATTTCAGTTCTTTTAAAATTGTCATTCCATGGCCCAGAATGTGACCTGTCCTGATACATTTTTCACGGTTACTTGGAGAAGAATGTATATTCTGCTGTTACTGGGTGCAGTCTTTTGGAAACTTTGACTACATTCTGCTAGTAGAAAGTGTTGTTGATTCTTGTATATTCTTGTTGATTTTTCTGCCTAGTTGTCGCATCAATTGTTGGTAGAGGGATGTTAAAATATCCAACATAATTTTGCATTTGTTCATTTCTGTTCTCTTTAGTGTTTGCTTTTCCAAACACTAATGTGCCTGCTTCAAATAATCTGAAGCTCTGTTTTGTATGATATATATACATGCTTAGAATTGTTTTAGAGTGTGACTTCTTTCCTCATTATATAATGTCCTTCTTGTTTTTGGCAATTTTCTGTGCTTTTAACTCAACTTATCCAGCTACTTAAACTGGGTGGGAATAAAAGTATAGGCCTCCCTGTCTTCACTGACACTCTTGGGGCCAGATAACATTTTTTTCCCACTGTCAAATGGGATGGAAATTTTGGCTCCCTACAGGGCCTTCTCTGATACTCCTTGGTGGTGGTATTGGAGAAGATGGTGGACTGGAGTGCCTCTTTGCAGCCTGGTAAGGATGGAAATCTGGGTTTACTATTCAAACTTTGCTGATTTGGATGGGGATGGGGACACATTTCCCCACTGTTGTCTTCCTATGGAGTTTGGATAGAGTAAGTGGCTGTTTTCTAAAAGTTTCCTGCTTTCTTATGATGCTTTTCCCCTGTCCTTTAACTAGAGAAAGTAGTTTTCATTATTTTCTTCCTTACTCCCTCTTCCCTTCCTTCCTTCTTTCCTCCTTTACTTTCTCATTTTCTCTCCCTTTCTCTCCTTTTTTGTCTATACCTCTGACATTTCTGAGTTAACTTATTTAACTCCATGTCTAGTATATATGAGATGAAAATAAAAGCCACGGAGTGCATTCCAGCACCGTTCTTTGGATTGGCAGTCCTAGACGGTCTGCTTTTTCCCCTCCACCTTTCACAGTTTTTGTATGCTTGTTTTACACACAATGTCCAGGGTTTTTACTTTTACTTAGTAGAAAAAACATGAAAAAGTATATTTATTCCATCTTTCCAGAAGCAAAAGTCTGAAAGTATTTGAAATTTTTAAAATCTGTAAATTACAAAATTTTAATACAAAATAATTTTAAACCCTTGGGAAGAGCTGAATGCATAGTTCATTGATGTAACAATCCAATGTTGCTTAAGAGAACAAATATGTCTCCTAACTTCCTAACCCTTGGTGAAATAATCACAGCTTTTATTCAGAAATGTGTTATTTACTTCAACTGGGAAATGAGTCAATGAAAAATTAACAGAGATCTACCAGAGAAATTTTCCAAAGCTTGTAAGTCCATTGGTTAAAGAAACTCATGGGATATCATTTGTCTTTCCCCATTGTTACGATTTGGATGTGAAGTGTCCCCCAAAAGCTCACATATGAGACAATGCAAGAAGGTTCAGAGAAGAAATGATTGGGTTACAAGAGCCTTAACCCAATCAGTGATTAATTACTTGATGGGATTAATTGAGTGGTAACTGAAGACAAGCGGAACATGGCTGGAGAAGTATGGTTTTGGGGGCATGGCAATGGGGTGTATATTTTCTCTCTGGAGAGTGGAGTCTCTCTCTACTTCCTGGTCATTGTGTGAGCCACTTCTCTCTGCCACACTCGTCTGCCATGATGTTCAACCTCACCTCTAGCCTTACAGGAGTGGAGTTGGCCTTCTCTGAAACTGTGAGCGATCAAATGAACTTTTCCTCTTCTATGATTATTCTAGTTGGATCTTTTAGTCACAGCAGGGATAAAGCTGATAAAACACCCATTTTTCTGTTTTCTTATAATTGTACTAATATTCCTCACTTGATTTAGTATGATTTCATTTGGAAGAAGTACAGCTGCCATGATAAAACCTCAGAATTTTATATTTGCTAGCATGTTTACATTATCTTTCTTTTTCCTTTATCTTTTTTGTGCATGTCCTAATTGGGCTAATATAAGATCAAAAACTCAGTGGTGCTTACATTAATTCTTCACATTGATAAGACAGTAGGCCACTTAAAAATTGGAAACGTGTTTGAGAACTAAGGGGAGAGTGTAGTTCCTGTGGAGGTCTTTCTCCCGTTTGGCTCATGGACACTCCCTGGTGGGCTTGGGCTGGTCTGCATGTGTAAACTCTAGGCAGGTGAGTCAGTAGGAAGCAGATTTTCCCCAAATTTCAAGGCTGCCTTTGCATTTCAGGAATTTCACTCCCAGAAGAGTTTCTGCCTTTTTTCTTGGAAGCCAGCGCTCCACTGGGTCTGTGAGGAGGGCCACGGACCTCTGCTCAGATAATTATCCAACCCTTCTCCAATTTTCTCACTTATTTTCATTCACTTGATATGTAGACAACATTTTTATTTGAGGAATAAACAAACCCATTCTTAACCAGTAGAAAGAAGATGTTTCTATAATTCCTTCAAGAAAATAGTAGTCCAAGATAAATTCAGTTTGATTAAGTTTGGATATATATTATGTGTATACTCAACCACTCAAATGATTTTTGAAACATACTCTCTATTTGATAACTCTTGCCTGTGCTAATTTCCCTTCTTTTTCAAAGCTTCAAACTATTATTTAAATTGCAGCCACTTTAATATGTGCAGCAGATTTTTAAAACAGTGAGCTTTTATGATTCTTTTCTACATGCTCAGTATGCTTTTGGGAATCGATGGCCTTCAAATCCATGGCATTTTCTACCTTGACATTTCATACCTATACTTGCTATTATAGTCCATACTATATTTTATTGTGATTATTTTTTTCCCTTCCTGCCTTACTTATTGTCTTAGTTTGAGTTTCCCAGAGACAGAATCTGACCTAAGTGTTCTAGAACAAGTAGCTTATTTTTTAGACGCTATCGAGATACAGATTAAGAAATTAGACAGAAGGAAAAACCCAGTGACAGGAACAAATGGAGTTTAAACCTAGTGGGGAACTTGGAGATTCTATAGAGTATAAATCTCAGTGTTACCCTACCTGCAGGAGACTGTTTCAGGGCTGCTTATGGAAGGCATTACCTTCCTAATCTTTAGTCTATTTCACATAGGTAGAACAGGACTTGGTGGCCAAGAAAGTCCTCAGATAAATAAATGCAGGTGCTGGCTGTTGGAAGTGAGTCTGACATGTATAAAACTGGAGGTGCCAAGAAGATATGCGTGTGGAACCAAAAAAGCACAGCCACACTTAGGGATAAGCATATTATGCTTATGGACTGTGAGAATCAGTGGCTTTTAATCTGGATATATTTATTCTTCTTTTAGCCTCTCCCCTCAAGCTAATATTGATAAACAGCAATAATTAAATGCTATAAAGTGAATGAATAAATTGAAAAATGAAGGGTATAATGAATATCAAATTATGGATACATTATATCCAACCAGGCATCTGGGTCCACCCAAGATACCACAGAACATATAGCATTTTGAAATATGATGCATTCTTTCAGACTGACAGATCTTAAAACTCTTGAGTCCCTTCCAACACATAGGTAGCACTGAAATGCTTGTATATGGCAACTCTGCTCTCCAATTGTGGCTTTTTAGTTGAAACCATAAAGCCCAGTTTTGAAAGGTAATCTAACACATTCCATACTTTTTCTAAGTCCACTTTTCATTAAACTTCTATATGTGGTATTTCAAGTGGAATGCAATCCATATGGCTCATCTACATTTACATCTCTAAATGTTGCTTTATAAAAACAAGTTAACGTCCTGAGAAACATTTCCAAAGATTTTTTAATTTGAATATATTACTCTTTGCCTTAAAGATAACTTGACCCAGAAAAATGAAGTTGATTTTTGTGGGTTTGGAGTATCAGATGGTTTTAGGATTGAGATGGAAATGCACTTAACATAACCCAGATTCTACTCTCAATGCTATAATAAAAAAGCAGAGAATTTTATCATAATCTCCATATTTGGAAAACGAGTATGATTATGATAGCTTAGTGTTAAGAAATTTTTGAGCAGGAAAAAAAGACATGTTGTATCAAATCTTTCCCATTAAATTAAAGATATATGATTTTCTGAGATATGCTGAGAGTATTAAAAACAAAACAAAACAATCCATGGATCTTAAAAATACATGCAGCAAAGCATTAGTATAAGTTTTGGGGAAAACTTAAATATTTTGCTTTTTTGTATGCAATATATATGATAGATATTTGCATATACATATTTATTTATTGATCATAGTGTATGTGTGTGTTTGTAAGAAAAAGAGGACATATAGGAAATCTGTATTTTATTTTACTTTTGAATATAATTTTGTCCCCATAGCCTAGTTATGTTATATAACATGTGACCATTAATTCTGTTGATTTTTTAATCATTTCAACATAAATTGTGAATTTATGTACTTCTTAAATAGACCAGAGCAACAAATTACCTTTCAATAACAACAGATCACGATTGAATAACACCATGTTTAAAGGGTATACAGTCATAGATTTTTTTTGTTGTTGTTTTGGTACCAGGGATTGAACTCAGAGGCACTTTAACCACTGAGCCAAATCCCCATTCCTTTTTAAAAGTTGTTTATTATGAGACAGGGTCTTGCTAAATTGCTAAACTGCTTAGGGTCTCACTAGATAGCTGAGGCTGGCTTTGAACTTGCAATCCTGCCTCAGCCTCCTGAGCTGCTGGGATTACAGGGGTACACCACTGTGCCCAGCCAATAGTTTTAATACTATTCGGTTTTCTAGCCTCTTGTAATTTATAAATTATATTATCACAAAATCACCTTATGAAACTCATGAGAAATGTTTTATATTGTCATTTTAAGAAAAAAGAAGAAAACTAAAGAGGATATATCATTTGTCTCACTTTATAAAACTAATATGCTAATATGTAAAGAATCCATAAATCACAAATGGAGGTCTTCTGTTTCCCAATTCACTTCACTATCAAATACCTTTCCAGACTGGGTACTTGCAATAAAGTTATGTGGGTAGTCAAATGAAAAATGTAGTCATTTTTAGACAGCATTGTAATATTTTTCCAACCCTCAAACGTAATTTTAAAAATTCAAAATGAATGGCATCTATAGTATTTCCCCTTATTTTCACTCTTTTTCTATATACCTCAAGATTCCTTCATTCATCATTTCCTTTTCATTTCCACCATTTCTCTTAGCCATTATTTTAAGCTTGGTCTGCTGGTAAAAAAATATTCAGTATTCCTTCATCTGAAAATTTCTTGACTTCTTCTTCACTTCTGAAGGAAATTTTTGCAGTGCAGAGAATTCTGCATTGATAGTTCTTTTAGTATTAAAAAAAAAAGTGCTGCTTTTCAAAATGTTTCTGGCCTTTATCATTCCTGATGAGAAATACGCAGCTATTCTAAACAGTTTTCTCTGTCTAGTCAGCTTTCAAAAGTTGGTCTTTAGTTTTCAAAAGTTGATAATACTTCTTTGCAAAATGTTGAACTTATCCCTATTTTGGTTTTCTCAGCTTCTTTAATTGTCAAGTTTTGTCTCTTAAAAAATTGAATAAATTTCAGTCATTATTTCTTAGAATAATTTTTCAGTACCATCACCTTTCTTCTCTCATCCTGGGAGTCCAATGACATAGACATTAGTTCTTGTTGCCCTATTTGAACTTGAAGCTCTAATTACTTTTTTCAGCCTACTTTTCTGTTTGTTGTTCAGATTGGAAAATTTCAATTGTTCTATCTTGAAGTTCATTGACTGTTTCTGCTGTCTCCTTTAATATGTTGTTGAACTTTTTCATTTCTTTCTTTTTTATTTCATTTTATTGTTTGGTTTGGTTTTGCTTTTTATTTTTTTTCCCAGTTCTAAAGTTTCCATTTTGACTTGGATGAAAGTTTAGGCTTCCTACCAGGTTTCTAGTGACACCACTGGGATTGCAAGAGTGAGGAATGCTTAGTTGTTATTCCTCACATCCCTCCACTGATATTATAATCAGGGAGAGACCACATGGCTGCTAAATGGTGCTGGAATTTCATGTTTTCCACTTGGCTCCTCTACTACCATCCTGGAAAGGAATTTTAGGCTCCCTTTGAAACTGTCTGTATGAACCCCTTATTATTCCTTATTGAGAATTCCAAGTCCAACTCCTCATCTGGATTTCTCTGACATCACACCTTTGACATCACTCATGTAGTAGAAAGATAAGTTTTCAATAGTCAAGGTAGATGTGGAAATCTGTGCCTTTGCTGACATGGAGGCATAGCCACTTTTGTGTGTGTGTTAAATGTGTGTGTCTGTGGTATTTGGTTGGAGTACAGCAGTTGTTGCCTAAAAGTTTTCTGTCTTTCTAGGCTGCCACCATCCTAGTCCTGCTATGGAGAGCAGACTTTCCTAAAACTTTCATTTTTGGACTGAGCTAGAATACAAAGTTTATGTGTATGTGTATTTAATGTATTCTAACATGATACTTCAGGATGATAAATCCAAAGAAAAATTTTAATTTATTCAAAAATGCTACAAAATATACCTCTTTAAATTTTTTTCTTTGATAAATCATTATGTATATTTACCAGGTATAATGTGATTCTTTGATTTATGTAAACATTTTAGAAGGGGTCAATAAAGCTAATAATATATATTTACTAATTAATTTGTTGCTTTTTGCAATGAGAACATTTAAAGTCTATTTTGTAGTAATTTGGAAATATACAAGACATTATTATTAACTCTAGTTACTATATAGTACCACCCATTACTAAAACTTACTGCCCCAGTCTAAAACTTTGTACCATTTAATAAAAATCACTTTCTTTCCCTTCCTTATCTCTCCTTTTTCTCCTCTCCACTATGATATGGTAACTACCTTTGTATTCTCTGTTTCTATGAAACTGACTTTATACATATGTATACAATGACTGATTTTATATGTATAGTGCTTTATTGCTTTTTTTTTTTTTCAGTTTTTGAGACAGCATCTCATTAAATTGTTTAGAGCATTGCTAAGTTGTTGAGACAGGTCTTGAACTTGAAGTCCTCCTGTTTCAGGTTCCTGAGTTGCTGAGATTACAATTATGCACCGCCATGCCCAGCTATGAAACTGAGGTTTAGATTCCACATGTAAGTCAGATCATAGGATATTTGTATTTCTGGGCCTGGTTTATTTCACTTAGCATATTATTTCCCAGTTCCTTCTATGTTAATATGAATGACAGAATTTTCTTCTTTTAAAAAGTGGTATAGTATTCCATAATTACATAGATTCATAAAACTTTGATGAAACATATTGAAAAAACACAAATGAATAAGAAAATGACCCATATTCATGAATTAGAAGAATTAATATTGTTACAATATACATGCTAACCAAAGTGATCTACCATTCAATGAAATTCCTATCAAAATTCCCAATGTTACTTTTCACAGAAATCTCAAAAAAAAAAAAATTACATGAAGCCAAAAAGATCCCAAATGGCTACAGCAATCTTGATCAAAAAAGAGCAAAGTTGGAGCCATTACATTCTCTGATCCCAAAATATATTACTATTCAAAAC
This sequence comes from Marmota marmota marmota, assembly GCF_001458135.2. Lineage (NCBI taxonomy): Eukaryota > Metazoa > Chordata > Mammalia > Rodentia > Sciuridae > Marmota > Marmota marmota. The sequence continues at coordinate 31,853,393 of NW_025999842.1, read as the reverse complement.
AGTATAGTACTGACATGAAAACAGAAACATCAACCAGTGGAACAGAGTAGAAAACCCAGAAATAAACCTAAGTATTCGCAGTAAATTGATTTTGGAGTATGGTGCTAATAACACATAATTAGGAAAAGGACTATTTCTTCAATAAATAGTGTTGATAAAACTGGTTACCCACATCAGAAGAATAAAATTTGACCCTTATCTCATACTTTATGCAAAGAACAACTCAAAATGGACAAGACTTGAATGTAATAACTAAAGCTGTAAAGCTGCTAGAGAGGATATAAGAGAAAATCTTCATGACATTGGTCTGGGGAGTTTCCTTGGTTAGGATTCCAATAGCACAGGCAACAAAAGTAAAAACAGTCAAATGGGATTGTATCCAGCTAAAAGTCTTCTGCACATCAAAGGAAGCAGTTACAATAATGAAGAGACAACTCATTACCTGCGAGAAAATATTTGCAAAACATATATCTGATAAGGGGGCAATTATTCAAAATATTCAATAGAAATAACTCAATAGAAAGAAAACAACTCAAGTTTTAAAACAAGTGAGCATATATTTCTCAAAAGAGGAGATAGGAATGGCCTACAGATATGTGAAAAATGCTCATCATCACTATCACCAGTAAAATGCAACTTAAAACTGCAACAAAGTATCACTTACACCTGTTAGAATGGCTACTATCAAAAAGAAGAATAGTAAGTGTGGACAAGAGTGTAAGAAAAGAGAGCCCTCTTATGCTGTTGATGGGAATGCCAATTTCCATTATGGAAATCAATAGAGAGGCTCTTCAAAAAAAAAAAAAAAAAAAACTAAATGTAGAATTACCATACGATTCAGCAGTCTCATGTCTGGGTATATATCCTGAGGAACTGAACCTGTGAAGAAACACGTGCACTACCGTGTTCACGCCCATGTTTGCAGCATTACTCTCAATCACCAAGTTGTGGAAGCAAACTGGGTGCCTCAAAGGATGAATAGATAAAAGTTTTATTTTTATTTCTTGGCAATGATGAATTAAACCCAGGAGCACCGTACTGAACTACATTCCAGCCCTTTTATTTTTTTTTTATTTTGAGCAGCCTCACTGATGCTGGCCTCAAACTTGGGATCAACTAGAATTACATATATGTATTTGTACACAAATACACACACACACACGGAGAAAGAGAAAGAGGGAAACATACACACAAAGGTAAAAATGTCTTTTAATGACTGCGTATGTGCGTATAAACTAATATTAGACAAAAATGAAAGTACAACATATAATCTGTAGAAAAAAAAACAGATAAAGAAATGTATCATTGGTCTACATGTCTGTTTGTTGAGCATATATGTCTTCACCATAATTGAACTGTTTTCAACCAATTCTTCAGCAAATTCTCCTGTCAATCCTTCAAAGTATCTACTATGCAATGACAATACAGCCTTAAGCATGTTTCAGGTAGCTGGAATATATGTTAAAGCCACACTGATGTGATAAGCATTTAGAAGTGTGCTCACTTAGAACAGTTCTAATCTCATGACGCAGAGTTGACTATCTTTCTGGAAATGCCTATGAGTAAAAGAGCATTTGTCACCAAAGCAATTTTAATCAGTGGAAATAACTGTGTCTATACTCATAGTTCTTAGTACACTTGAACAAAAATGAATTTTCATGAGTTTGTTTTGTATCCCTTCCTTCCTTCTTTCCTTCCCTCCATCCATTCCCTCCTTCCTTCCTTCTTTCAATAAACAGTTGTCAAAAGTTGGCTATGTATTAAATACTATTTAGGACATAATAATGCCAAAATATTAATTTAGAAGAATTAATTAATTATTAATATAATTATAATTAATTAATTATTCCAACAAAAAAAATTAAAAACATGAACTTCTCCAAAATAGAAAATATCTACTTAGGAGCTGGGGTTGTAGCTCAGTGATAGCACTTGCGTAGCATGTGTGAGGCACTGGGTTTGATCCCCAGCACCACATAAACATAAATAAATAAAATAAAGGCATTGTGTCCATCTACAACTAAAAAAAGAGAAATGTATGATTATTAATAAAAATTCACTGTACTTAAAGAATAGTACCTTTTAGCAATAGTAGTTCTTATGAACAGATTTTAATAGGTATATATTTCAAGGAAAAAATGCATAAACCAGAATATATAGACATAGAAACAAATATAATGCATATTAATGTATTAAAATGTTAATGTTATGTAGAAAGATTTATTTATTTTTATAGTCAACAAATCTCAGAAATCAAGACAGAAGCTCACTAATTTCCTTAGTAGCTTCATGGATTGCATTACAGAACTTCATCTTTGCTTTTTACTCCATCCTAACTAATCACGTAGGCTTTTGGATTTTCCTTTTCTCAGATGAATAATACAAACTATTGAAATAACATTTTTGGTCAACATATGCATAATTTAATAGCAGTAGGTTTTTTCTAGTCAAAAAGTACATGCACTTTCAATTTTGTCTCACTATTTTTAGTTTACTGTTATAACCCTACTATTTTGATTCCTTCTTTGCTGCCTAGAAAAATCAAAACTTATTTTATATTAGCATGTGCTCATTATACTTGTTCATGGGGTTCAGTGTGGTATTTCAGCACATTCCTACAGCATTCACTGATGAAACGCATCTTCCTTTATCGACCCCACCCCCAATCTTGTCAATCTTTATAAATCACTTAGGCATTCAAGTCAACTTGTCTGAGCTTCCACATATGAAAAAGAATATGTGGTTCTTATTTTTGTGTGTCTGGCTTATTTCACTAACATAAACATAACATCCTCCAGTTCTAGTTTTGATAACTATATCCTAAAAATATGTCCTAGTTTTTATTTCAACTCATAGTGATAGTAAATGAAAATGTTAAAACCCTGCCATTTCTCAATATTATTAAACATAAACTATGTGTTTCAAATATGCATGTATCTAATGATTGAAAATTTATATTATTGTCAACTTAATTTGCATTAAATTACGTGAAAGGCAGCAATTTTTTTTCTGTTTTCCCACTTGTAGTTATTCATCAATAAAATGCTTATTTGACTTTAGCTATATTGAGCCTTTGCTGTCTTTGTTCTTAGAAACTCTTTCACTAAGAAAGTTTGTCTTTTCTTCTTAATTATTGTACTTTTGCTGAATAGAATGTTAATTTTCACAGTAAGTATTATTTTATTTGATTTTTAATTAGGACATAAAACATGAAAACTTCAACATCATGAGGTAACATGACAGCTGTAGTAATTTGTATTCCTACCAACATTGTACAAGGGTTTTCTTTCTCCTGCATCCAACACTGCCACAGGTTATCTTTAGTTGTTTGGATAACAGCTTTTCTTCCTACCATCAGGTGATATATTATTCTAGTTTTGATTAGTGATGTTTATTATTTTTTATATACCTGTTGACCCCTTGTTTTTCTTCTTTTGAGCAATGTCTATTTCGTTCAACTTCACATTCTTTAGAGGGGTTATTTTATTGCTATTAAGTTTTTGAGTTCTTTATTTATTCTGAACATCAATGCTACATCAAATGTATAATTTGGAAATATTTTCTCCCATTCTTTAGGTTGTCCCTTTATGCTAATGGTGTGCAAATACTTTTAACTTGATGTAATCATGTTTTTCTACTTTTGCTTTTGTTTCCTGTGCTTTTTGGATTCATTTCCAAAAAATTCTTGCCCATTCCAGTGTCTAGAATTATTTCTCATGTTTCTTCTCATAGTTTTATAGATTCAGATCTTACATTTAACTCTGTAATCCATTTTGAGTTGATTTTTGTAACTGGCGAGAGATAGGAATTTAGTTTTATACCAGAATATTTATTTATTTATTTATTTATTTTTGTAGACAAATTTAAAAACTTTATATTTTGTGCATGGCTTCTAGGTTTTGTAATTTTTTTCTGATGCCTGTTGTGATTTTGGTTTAAGTTGCATTGAATGTTAAGATCCATACTGGGAAAAATGAAATCTCATGGTTTGAATCTTGAACAGAATATATCTTTGCATTTACTTAGGTCTTATTTAATTTTTCAACAATATTTTGTAGTTTTCATTTGTTAGTCTTGTACATTTTGTTCTATAGGTTTATCCATGGAAACATGATTTTATGGCATTATGCTAATTTTGTTGTTGTTATTGTTGTTTGGTACCAGGGATTGAATTCATGGGCACTCAACACTGAGACATATCCCCAGCCCTAATTTGTGTTTTATTTAGAGACTGGGTCTCACTGAGTTGCTTTTGCCTCATTTTTGCCGAGGCTGGCTTTGAACTTTCGACCCTCCTGCTTCAGCCTCCAGAGCCACTAGGATTACAGGCAATGTGCCACCATGCCTGACTGCATTTTTAAATACCAACTTTTTTGATATTTTTTTACAGGTTGATTAAAAATGTAATTAAATTTTGTTTGTTAACTATGCATGATCTTTTTATGACTAGTTCTAATCAGTCATAAATGATAGTAGAAAACTCTTTGGTTCATTGTACACAAATGGTGCAGAATTTTTCACTTCTCTGGTTGTGAATGAAGTAGAGTCATACCATTTGTGCAATCATACATGTACCTAGGGTAATGATGTCCATCTCATTCCACCATCTTTCCTACTTCCTTTCCTCCTCCCTCCCTTCCCTTTGCCCCTTCCAAAGTTCCTCCACTCATCCCCTGCTGCCCCCCACCCAATTATGGATTACCATCCACTTATCAGAGAAAACATTAGGTCCCAGGATTTGAGGATTTGCTTATTTCACTTAGCATGCTGTTCTTCAACTCCATCCACTTACTTGCAAATGCCATAATTTTATTCTCTTTGCATGCTGAGTAATATTCCATTGTATATATGTACCACAGTTTTTTTATCCATTCATCTATTAAAAGGCATTTAGGTTGGTTCCACAGTTTAGCAACTGTGAATTGTACTGCTATAAACATTGAGTAGCTGCATCACTGTAGTATTCTATTTTTGAGCCCTTTAGGTATAGATGGAAGAGTGGGATAGCTGGGTTAAATGGTGGTTCTGCTCCAAGTGTTCTAAATAATCTCCATACTGTTTTCCAGATTGGTCGCACCAATTTGCAGTCCCATAAGCAATGCATGAGTGTGCCTTTCCCCCCATATCCTTGCCAACACTTATTGTTGCTTGTATTCTTCATAAGTGCCATTTTGACTGAAGTGAGATGAAATCTTATAATAGTTTTGATTTGCATTTATTTAATCACTAGAGAAGCTGAACATTTTTCATGTTTATTGATCGATTATATTTTTTTTCTCTGTGAAGTGTCTGTTCAATTCCTCAGCCTGCTTATTGATTGGGTTATTTGGGGTTTGGGGTGTTAAGTTTTTGAGTTCTTTATATATCCTGGAGATTAGTACTCTATCTGATGTGCATGTGGCAAAAATTTGAACCCAAAATATAGGTTCTTTCTTCACCTCATTGATTATTTCTTTTGCTGAGAAGAAGCTTTTTAGTTTGAATCCACCCCATTTACTGATTCTTGATTTTATTTCTTGTGCTTTAGGAGTCTTGTTAAGGAAGTTGGAGCTTAATCTGACATGATGAAGATTTGGGTCTCCTTTTTCTTCTTTTAGGTGCAGGGTCCTCTGGTCCAATTCCTAGATCCTTGATCTACTTTGAGTTGAGTTTTGTGCAGGGTGAGAAATAGGGGTTTAGTTTTACTTAGCTGCATATGGATTTCCAGCTTTCCCAGCACTATTTGTTGAAGAAATTACTGAATTAACTTATTAATTTGCTTATTTTTGAATCTTTAGAGCTTTTCTATGTGCAAAAACATGCCAAATGCACACAATAAATATTTTAACATCTTCAATCTTCACATTATTTTTTCGTGCATTTTATTTTCATATTGAACTGTCAAAATGCTTCAATACAATGCTAAATGGAAGTGTTGATATAAAACATCTTTGCCTTCCATATGTCACAGAGAAGGAAACCAACAGCTTGGCATTAAATATAACATATACTGCAATATTTTTTAGTTAGTAAATATTCTTTGTCAGATAAAGGGAAATCCCTTTTATTCTTTGCTCACTCTGGGTTTTTGTCATGAATAAACAGTGACTTATATCAAATAATTTTTTTTTCATTTTGCTGTTCATCAGGGCAGATTGCACTGATTTATTTTCAAATATTAAACTACCTAAACATTCATATAATCAAATTCTTTCTTGGTAATGCTTTTTCATGTTTAAGTATCAAAGTTATATTGACTTCATAATACACTGAGTAATGTTTGTTCATTACCATATGGGACATATGGAATTGAATTACTCAATAACACAGGATCATTCATATTTTCTTTATTTTTTCTCATTTTTTGGTCTCAGCTATGGTAATTTTATTTTTCAAGGAATTCATTTCATCTGAATTTTCACATTGAAAGGAATTAAAATGTTATAATATCCCAGGATTTTTTTTGTCAATAGAATCTCTCTTAATATCTCCTTTCCCAGTGAAAAAATATTTTACTATTTATGCAATCTGATGATACATATCACAGAACTATCACTACATATTATGAAGTGAGTTTCCTTTTGTCATTCCTACAATTAGCTGGTTAAACTTGAACAAGCATTCAAAATATCTGTATATCAAAACAGATGGAAACTTCATAATGGTAGTCACATTTGTATCCATTAATGATAATTCAGTCTTGATAAAATATAATAATCATGTGATATGAAATAGGCATGATTACTTGGCATAAATAAACCTGTATTTGGTCTTTTTTTTTTTTTTTTTTTTTTTTGATTGGCTATTTTTTTTAAAGGATGTAGACAAAAGAGAACACTTGCATACTGCTTGTGAGGATATAAAGTTAAACAACCACTAAGAAAAATAGTAGGTATATTCCTCAAAAAATTAAAAATAGAACTACTATATGATTCAGTAATCCCACTACTGAGTAGATATCTAAAGGAAATTAAATCAGTATGTCAACAGAGACATCTGCACTCCCAGGTTCACTGCAGCACAGTTCACAGTGGCCAAGTGCTACCGTTTAGATAGGAATATTCCCCCAAGGCCTATGTGTTAAAAGCATCACCCTTTTAGTAACGTTAAATCTCATGTCAGAAGGGTCACTTGCTAACAATGACCTTTATTTTTCCACTCACGCATATTTTTGAAGTATCTAATTTTGCTACCTACTGTGAATTGAGTTATAAAGATGTATAAGCCATGTTTTTTATTCCTTACTGAGTTTAAGGTACAATTAGAGAAATAAAACAAATGCACTCAGTGGTCATAGTATATGGTGGTAAATGTGAAAACATGGTAGTTACAAACTAAGTACCAAGTATTTTAAGATGCATGGAATAAAAGAAGAATAAAGAACACATCATAGTATTTTTTTTTTCTCTCCAACTTATTGCTTTGTCTCAAGCATTTGCTCCAAGTGCACCTGCATGAAAGCAGTTGGCATTTCTCTACTTCTTTAATGCTGACATGGTACCATGTTCTTGTGTACTTTCAAGTAGCCAGTTATCATTCCATACTTCTAAGTACTCTCCGACTTTAGGTCACATACTACCTTCACTAACAACTCTCCTAGTTACAGTCATCTTCTGTACCTCAAATCCTGTCATCCTTGGAAGCAATTCTAGCATCTCTGAGGATGGCAGTTGCTATATTTTGGATTTGGTAATGTCCCCCAAAAGTTTATATGTGAATAGCTTGGTCTTCAGCGTGTGATGTTAAGAAGTTTGGGAGTTTTTCAAAGATGACATCACATAAGACTCCCTTAGGTAAAAGGAACCTGATATAGTTCTCATGAAGGGGTGTTTAAGAAGGACAAACCTGGCCCTGCCCTTCACTCTGGTCTACTGTCTTGCCATGTGATCGTTCCATCTCCCACATGATCCTGCCATGATGCCAGTTGCCATGATGTGACACAACCAGTGGGTTTCTCACAGATCCAACAGCAAGAGGTTTGGAATCTCAGACTCCAAAAATGAACTAAATTAACCTTTTTTCCTTATAAAGTATTCAGTCTCAGATATTTTCTTATAGCAACTAAAAATGAATTAAGACAGTGCTGCAAATCAGGAGTCAATTTTTATGCTCTTCATTTCTGTTCTACTTCAGTCATTATCTTTTAACTTTACTGACAACTGTTTGCTTGAGCTTCTGTAACTCAGAATTCTAATGGTCAACTTCTTGATCTAAAATTCCTAATTTCCCACTTTCTCACATTTTTCACATCTACTAAAATTTATCTTAAGTTGTAAAAATCACTTCTAGCCTGTTGCCCTTGCTCCTTACACTTTTTCTGGGTTTACTTATTCTATTTTATGTTTTTCTCCCCTTCTATGCCTTCCTAACTCTCAAGATGGATTATTTTATTTCCCAATTATCTGATAATGAACTCTGAGTTTAACAAATATTAAATGAGGATCTTTAATTCTGATGCTAGAAATAAACACAAGGTATCTCTGCTTACTCTGCTAACACAATGAAAGGGCACACTGATATGAATATGCAAAATAGTAAACTAATATATTAGGTTCACAAGTAAGAAATTTGTTCATGACACTCTCTTGAACTAGGTGTTTCTCTATAAAAATTGTAGAATTTTTTTGTGACATGTGGTTAGCTATTTGTGGAAATAAGTAATTTTTTTCACCAAACGAACTTTCGCACATAATGACATTCAATTCAAAGCAATGTAATGACAAATTTCACTAAATGCACCTAAGGAAAGTTTGTTCTGTTAACCTCAAATGACCACTATAGAATTTTATTCTACATTTAAAAATCTCACCCTACACTCATAGGTTCAATGTCAAAAACATATTTGCTTTATTTTGTTTCAAATTTCAGTTTATGCGAATTGCTTAAGTCTGCATAAATCAGAAGAAAATCTATAGAGTAAAGTTTAAAAGATTTAAAGAATTTCCTGTGTCTCACAGGTGAAAATTGTACCTAATTTAGCTTTTACAACTATTTCAATGAAAAACGAAGGGGGACAGAATCTAAGTTTAAAACAATTGGCTTTTTTTTTTAAGTCAAAAAATATTCTAAGCCTAGTGTTCCGTGCCTATAAAGGTTGAACTATTAGTTATTTCTTATCTTGTCTGAACCTTCCATTCCTTTGTCCTTAGGTTGAAAGCTATTTCAAGGAGGCTAGGCTTCACTTATTATTACAAGGGCATTCTCATGTCCTCGCTTGCTTTGTAGCAGCTTCAATTTCCAGGTATTGTCAATTTTTCCATTACTCTATAAACAGTGTGAGTTAAAGAAAAACTTCGATTGTGTTATATTATGTCCAGCCCACTTTCATTCCAAAAAGCATTCCCTTGAATGCCAGCTGGAATAAGGAATTAATTTGTAAGGGTTTCTAAATCCTTTAAATTCCAGGCCCATCATAGAGCACTAATAAAAAAGAGTCTGACTTTATTTTTGATGTTTGAGCCCTGTTTTCAAATTGTATCATCCCCCGGAAAAACATTTCATCATCTGGAAAAACTCATATGACAACTCACATATAGTCTTTCTTTGGACACCAGTGAGAAATTCTAACTTCCCAGCTCAGGCCCTAGAATTTTTCCACAAGCCCAATCGCTAGGCTATAATAATAATAATAATAATAATAATAATAATAATAATAATAATAATAGAGCTTATGTATAATGGCATAAGTTGGTGTGAACATACTTTATATACAGAGTTACGAAAAATGGTGTTGTGAATGGGAAATTATGATTGTAATGCATTCCACTATTGTCATGTAAGTAAAAAATATATATATAAAAAAAGCCTCAACATACACTTTCTATTTAACCCAGCTCAAGCATTGTTTTACATGACCTGTTTTCCACAAGAATCTCTCTTAGTTGCATTATTCCTACCTCTCCATAGGGGTACCACAAGATTTCTTCATGGCACACAGTATTGGTAGACAAAATCTTAGCCACATCCAACTTTCTGTAGGCATACAGTGGTGACATTACATGGATGACCTCAACACCAAGAGATAAATTTGCCTCCACTCATGATGACCTCAGTCCTGCAGGTGTATTTTGCTTTTATGACAATATCAGTTCCACAGCTGGATTTGTTCCTAATGATGACTTCAACCAACATTTGGAATAATTGGATTCATTCTAAATGGAATCATCCACAACTTTAAGACCCATGATAAAAACCTATGGCACATATTTTCTGACTGTAAGGACTGTGAGCTCTTTTCCCTCTTCCTTTCTTCTTTCTGGTCTCAGAACCTGCTTTCCTAGCTCCCACCCATATAACATTATCCACCATGAAGGCACTTCAAAATAATTTTTATGTATTTAATTATTAGGTATGTCATAAGGCACAATTTCAGTTATCTAGTCATAGTTTCACTTCTGTATCTGATCATAAAGTAATTTGATAATAGTATAATCTATCCCACATTAGTCTATTCAGCTGGCCACATCTGTCAACCTAAACTTCAATTGCTCTCAGTGTTCTCTTTTTAGAATACTATCTCAGGATGGCCTCCTATAATATCTTGATTAAAATACTTACCAAAAACCTGTTAATACTGTTATGTTCATGCAAAATTCTAGGTCTGAGATTTCTTACTCCCCAAGTTTATTATTTCTTGTCCTAAATATCTCTCACCTTTTATGCTTATTTATTCCTCTATCTCACACTTCTCATCTTGCTTGACTCATATTTTAGTGAGCTTTCTTTCACTATAATAAAATATCTGAGAAAATCAACTTATAAAATATGGTCATTGGTACTAATTCACAGCTAGCAACAGGAAGTCTGGGTGTGCTGCTGCAGAGTACGTAGCTATAGATGAAAAGGATATACTGTATGTTTCAAAAATCTGGAAGAAAGGCATTTTAATGTTTTTCCTATTAATAAATGATAAAATTATAAATATTCGAGGAGGTTGATGTATTTACCTTGATTTAAACATCCCACAATGTATACACATATGTTAACAGGTTTCCATCACTGCAACAAAATATATGAGAAAAGAAATTTAAAGTATAAAGGTTTATTTTTGTTTATAGTTTCAGATGTTTGACTCCACAGGCAACTTGGTCCCTTGCTTTTAGGCCTGTGGTAAAGCAGAGCATCATGGCAGAGAAAGAATGGCAGAACAGAGCTGCTGGCCTCATGGCAGATAGGAAGCAGAGAGAAGGAGAACAGGGTATATTCACAAGGATCCACTCCCTTCCACTAGCTCCCACTTCACTGTTTCCACTGTATCAGAATGGTCCATTCAGCTATAAATCCACCAATGGATGATAAAGTTAGAGCCCCTGTGGTCCTATCACTTTCCAAAAGCTCCACCTTTGAATACTGGAGACCAAGGCTTCAACACATGATAGTTTGGGGAATATCCAGATTCAAACTATAATGATGTATAATGAATATTACATAGACCCCATTAATTTGTACAATTCTGTTTTATATATTAGTTAAAAATAAATTTAATTTAAATTTAAGAACTTTTTAAGATGAGAGGAAATATTTATCTGGCTTACGGTTTTAGAGGTTCTGGTCCATGATCACTTGGCCCCATTGTTTTGGGGCTTTGCCCAGGAAGCACATTGTGGTGGGAGACCATGACATGGAACAAAACTGTTCACCTCACTGCCAGGAAACAAGAAAGAAGAGGAGGGGACTGTGCCCCCACAGTCCCCTTCAAAAAAATGTCTTCAATGACCAAAAACCTCCCACTAGGTCCCACATCCCCCAAAGTACCACTGTGTGTGTCAAGACTTGAACACATGGCCTTTGGGCTGGGGAAATTGAAATTCAGTATCCTACATTCTCTGCTTTCTGGAGCTAAATATAAACTTACTATTTTGCTGAACATATTTATATTAACAACATCCCCTGGCATTATTGGGTGTGAACACAATTGTACCACCAACTCACTAGACAGGTCTGTTAGCAACAGAATCAATTCCTGGTGCAAAATCAGTTAAATTAGTGATGAAATTGCAGAGTTTTAATCCAATCCTTTAATCTCATACCATCCTGTTACATATATATATGTATGTATATATATATATATATATATATATATATATATATATATATATACAGATTTGTTTCATCCTACATTATCAGCTGCTTTCTTTTCAGATTCTGGCTACTGAAGGTCTTTATTTGTTTTTGCTTCTTACACAATATCTGATACTTCTAATTGTCATATCCTCTTCTTCAATTTGTTGCTTTGACTTCCTGTTCATTTCTAGTACCTCCCAATTGTCTGCTCCCATTGGCTTTTAGTTTACTTGCTCATTCATATCTTTGTGGATACTTAATTCTCTGTCTGAAAGGATTTTCTGTATCATGTTATCCTTTCCCCTCCGCACCCATCATTTACACAGGACTTTCTTGACTTACTAGGTTTTAGTTTGTAATTTTTCTTCTCCAAATATTTCAGGCTGTTGCCTGTCTCATTAACTCTCTCATATTCTGGTTCTGTTGGAAGTTGGGAAGAAGGATATTGCTGCCAGAATCATGATGTGCCCCAGGGGCTTACTGCCTATGCTACCCAGCAGTCATACGTACCCTTCTTGTTAATTCTCGTTACTTTTCTACTCACCTTCAATTTTAGTGCATGTAGTGTGGGTGAAGTTGGTCATCTGGGATGACACTTGACCCAAGTGAAGTTCCTTGAGGCTAACAGTTCCTAAATAAAGGAATTTCGTTGGAGTGTAGGTAAAAAAGTCATTTCTTTTCTTGATATAAAATTAGATGTAAGTTCATAGATTTTTTGTCATCCTCTGCTCTCTTGGAAATGAGTGCTTCTCTTCTATTGTCTCATGGTGAAAAGGGACAGCTGGACTTGTGTAATTCATTCTCAGGGGTGCTACAAGGGTAAGCCAAGGGTATAAGTGAGCTCAGAGAGGGACTAACTGAGGAGTGGGAAATTTTTCCAAATAGAATTTAGGAGGAAAGTCCAGTATTTTATGGTTAAGTTAAGACAGAAAATCCACAGTGGGATTAAGGAGGTGAGGAGAATGGTCAAAAAAAGAAGGATAATTGGAAGCCATAACTGAGGAAGGATAAAGAGAATGTGTCAAGAAAAGAGATATGATGAAGAATTAAAATCTGCTAAGAGGCCAACTAAATTGTAACTGCAAACTGAGTTGTCTTTGGTAATCTTGGAAAAACCTACGAAGAAACGTGAGGAAGGAATGGAAAATGAGGAAATGGAGACAACAAATATACCTGTTCTTTTATAAAACTTGACTCCGAAGGAAGGAAAAGGCAAAGAAAGAAATGGAGATCAGCAAAAGATCAAAGAAAGTACCCTCCCCTCAATGGTTTCATAGTTACATTAAATTCTTTAATCCATTTTGAGTTGGTTTTCTTAATTCAGAGAAATAGGTTACCTCACTTCCCTCTTCTGCATGTAGATATCCAATTTTCCTAGCACCATTTATTGAAAAAAACTGTCCTTTCTCCAATACATGTTTTTAGCACCTTAAAAAAAAAGTTGGATTTTGATGTGTGCTTTGGGACATGGGGATGAGCAAAAATTTTCTGGAAAGACCCCAAAAGCAAGGAAACATAAACAAAAGTAGATAAATGGGATTATATTAAATTAAAAAGTATTTGCACAGCAAAGTGAATTAATCAACAGAGTGAAGAGACATTGTATAGAAAGGAGAAAATATTTGTGAACAATCTATCTGAAAAGGGATTGATAGCCAGAATATATAAGGAACTCCCCCAACTCAAAAGCAAAATAAATAAATAAGTAATAGACTAAATGAGCATTTCTCAAAAGAAGACATGCAAAAGGCAACAGGTACCTGAGAAGTGCTCAGTGTCACCAATCACCAGTGAAATGCAAATCATAGCCACAGTGAGATGTCACCAGGAGAATGAGATGATGGCTATTATTAAATAGGTATTATAAAAGACTAAAGATAACAAGTGTTAGAGAGGTTGCAGAGAAAAGAAGACCCTAACATACTGCTGGTAGAAATGTTTAGTCATTATGGAAAACCATGTAGAGCTTCCTCAAAAAACTAAACATAGAGCTGAACTACTATCTGTTCAGCAATCTCACTCCTGAGTATAAAGTCAAGGGAAAGAACTCAGTATGTCAAAGAGAAGCATCTGCACTCCAGTGTTCATTGCAACACTATTTGTAATAGGCAAGAAGTGGATCCCTGAGCAGATGTGAGGATAAAGAAAATGTGGTACATATATACAATGAAATACTATTCAGTCATAAGAAAGAATGAAATCCCATCATTTGTAACAACATGAATGGAACTGGAAATCATTATGTTCATTGAAATTATGCAGGCATAGAAGGATAAGTACCATGCTCCACTCATCTGGAGAATGCAAAAAAGTTGATATCATAAAAGTTGAAAGCACAATGCTGATTACCAGAGGCCAGAGAGGATGAGGGATGGCGGAGCACTTTGATCACTGGGTGCTAAGTTACAGTGAGATAAGAGCAAGAATTTCTGAAGTGCTTTTGCCTAACAGGGTGACTATAGGTAGCAATAATGTACTGTTGTACATTTCAATAAGCTAGAATGATTTTGAAAGTATTCACTACAAATGATAAATGCTTAAGAAGCTAAATCTGTTTTGGTTGATTTAAATATTATAGAATGTATATACTTATTGACACATCACATGTTCCCCAGCAATAATATGTACAACTTTTATATTTTTATGCATCAGTTAAATAATAAACTTCAAAAGTTTTTTTTTAAAGATAAAAGAGTTTACCATATATTAACACATTGTTAGAAATTGTGGTAGATGGTAGGGAGAAAAAGAAAGGGTAAGAAAGAGAGAAAAATGGCAAAATAGAAGGGGGTCATAAAGAAAGAAAGGAAGGGTTTCTTGGTGGAAGGAAGTGTCTGATGATATTGGCGGCAAAAGATCTTGGACCATAAGCTGAAAAGGACATCATCTACCTTCTCTACCCTTCAACACATGTTCCTACCGCACTCTCAGGGCTCACGTTATGACAACAACATTTAATTTTATAGTTTACTTAAATTAGTGCATTTACAATTTTGAAGCAAGTTTGTTGGCATCCTAACTGCTGTAGTCTGAATATGTCCTTTAGAAATCGTGTGTTGAAATGCTAAGCCCCAAAGTGATGGTGTTAGATAGTAGAGCTTTCAGACGGGTGATTAGGTTATTAAGGCACAACCTCTATGAAAGGGATTTGTGGAATCTCCATACTGCTTTCCAGAGTGGTTGCACTGATTTGCAGTCCCACCAGTAATATATGAGTGTACCTTTCCCCCCATATTCTAGCCAATAATTATTGTTACATATATTCTTGATAATTGCCATCCTAACTGGAGTGAGATGAGGAATGGAAACACTATTTGACCCCACTATCATACTCCTTGATTTATATCCAAAGTATTTAAAAATCAGCATACTATAGTGATGCAGCCACATCAACATTTATAGAAGCTCAATTCACAATAGCTACACTGTGAAACCAACCTAGGTGCCCTTCAACAGATGAATGGATAAAGAAAATGTGGTATAGATATACAAGGAGTATTACTCAGTAATAAAGAAGAATGACTTTATGACATTTACAAGTAAATGAATAGACCTGGAGACTATCATGCTAAGTGAAATAAGTCAACTGCCCCAAACCAAAGATTAGATGTTTTTGCTAATATGTGGAAGCTAACCCACAATGGGGGTGGAAGAGAAACAGAATAGATATTCTGTAAATTAAACAAAGGGAAGTGAAGGGAAGGGAGAGGCCTAGGAAAAGGAAAGACTGGAATGAATCTGAAATGATTTTCCTATGTACTTATATAAACACACCATAGTGAATCCCACCATCAAGTACATCCATAAGAATGGGGTCCTAACTAGAATGAGATATATTTCATGCTTGCATAACTTCATTAAAATGAATTCTACTGTCATGTATAACTAAAAAGAACCAATTTAAGAGGGATTTGCATCCTTATAAAAGAATCCCAAAGGAGTTTATGTCTTTAGACTTCACATGGCGACACCATTCATGCATAAGGAAATGGGTCTTAATGGATGCTGAATCTGCCAGCATCTTCATTTTGGATTTCCCTTCCTCTGGGACAGGGAAAAACACATTTCTGTGTTACCAGGTCATGGTATATTGTTGCAGCAGTTTGTACAGAATAAAATGATTATCACTCTTCTTTATCTTTTATCTAACTTCTTCCCTCTTCAAGATTTCTGAGGTCTTTATGACGTGTTCAGGTCTTCTAAGGTCAGTATCTGAGATACTGCCCATCCAGCATCCCTCTCTTCTCCAGGGAAGGATTATCATGCTGCTTCTCTCCAATGCTTGTGTGGTTAGTATAGAACTGCTGTGTTTTATAAGAGGTTGATGGCTGGAAATAATTGATTGGATCTGGAATGTCTCAAGACCCAGTGGGATATGATCAGGACTCTTCTATGCCTATTTGAATCAAAACTGAGGAACTGTAGAAATTAGTTTTTCTTTGTTTTTTCTTCTTAAGAGAGATCTTTGGAATACATAGTTACACACAATCACACAAAAAAAGGGGGAAGAGAGAGAGGGGAAAGAGAAAGAATAGAGAGAGAAAGAAAGTAAAGACAATTTCAAATGATATTCAAGATATTGGCTCCAGTCATTAGTAATACCCAGATTTTACTTTATGCTTACTACATAATAGCTTTGGATCTGAAATGTCTCTCAAATACAGGTTGGCAATATTGGCAGGTGGTGGAAATTTTAAGAGGAGGGGCCTAGTGGGAGATTTTCCAGCCCTTAGAGTCATGCCCTTGAGAGATAGTGGGACCTATTTCCTATTTCTCTTTTTAACCTCCCCACTATGAGGAATACTTTTGCTCATCCACATACTCCCTGTCAGTATGTGCTTCTCCAAGCAATAGGGTCAACGACCGTGGAATGCAACCTCCAAAAATGTGAACCAAAATTGATCTTTTCCCTTTTTAAGTTGATGATCTCAGGTGTTTCTTTTTTCCCCCTAATTGAAGAGTGTATTTTTTTTTTTACTTAGTTACACATGACAGTACAATGATCTTGACATATCATACATTTGAACCAGATGGGATATAATTTCTCATAACTCTTACTATAATCATGTCATTTCTTACTATATGCCAGATTGCTTTCCATCACTTTCAAGTGAAGAAGTTTTTAATATCATACTACATTTAGAACATTTAGTTCAAGGAATATGAAAGGTCAAATCTTCTGGAATGCTCAGATTTCACCAGATTATTCTATGGTTGTTATCAACCCAAAACAAACCCATATCTCACTAGTTTATAATAATGCAATTTTCTTTTCTCTCCCCTGATATGTGAGATGAGAGTCACTATGGTTTTATTCAGTATGTGATTTTAACCAAAGGAACACCCTTGTTTAGGACATAGTATTATCATGGCAGAAGGGGAGGACAACTGATAAACTATGAATGAGATGATGCTAAAACTTTTGCTGTGCAGGCTACACAACACTTCCCCTCATATTCTATTGGCTAAAACTGTATCAATATGACATACAGAATTTTCCTCCCACAAGGAAGTCCTATAAATCATATGGAAAAGACAAGACATGTAAGGATGATGAATCATTGGTAACAAAAACACATTTGATCAAACCTATTTTTTTTCTTTTTTTAAAATATTTCTTATGTTTTAGTTATCGGCGGACACAACATCTTTGTTTGTATGTGGTGCTGAGGATCGAACCTGGGCCGCACGCATGCCAGGCGAGCCCGCTACCGCTTGAGCCACATCCCCAGTCCCCTATTTTTTTTCTTAAAGTCTTCCATACTCCAAAGTTATACTTTTACATTATCAAGTCAATCATCTAGTTAAAATTTCACTGCTTATCTTGGTCTCAAATACATAATAGGAACAAAGAATGGATCTCTGCTAAGGACTTTCAGATTTATTTCTGTTAAAAAGTATCTGATTTGAAATTATTTTCAATTGTTCAAATAATGGAATATTTAAGACTTCCATTGTGAGAGAAACATATTCTGTTTTTATCTCTTGTTTCATCCCATTATAACCAGTCACTATTTTCCTCAACTTTACCTTTAGCTCCAGGTGAGAAGTTGTGAGAGCAGGAAAGCACGGTGTGGTATTTACAAGCTTCAAGCTTCAAGATATACCACCTGGGCTGGAATTCTAGCTCTAACTAGTTTCTATCTATATGATACTGGAAAAGTTATTCTTCTTTTCTGTATCTGAATTTTAAACAAATAACACTTTATTTATAAGGTTATAAGGATTAAGCATGTTTACAGAAGAGTTTAGATTAGTATCAGGTGTGGATGTAAATCTTTGTTATCATCATTAAGATATGTAGCCTATTCTTGCTTATAGTGATATTCCCAGGGATTAGCACAATACTTGTATATAGCAGGCATTGAAAAAGTTTACTTATCAAATGGATGAAAGTCTGCATGTATGACTGGATGATCCTGTGTATGTGTGTTCATCTGCATATGTATCACCATTAAGATTATAAAATGTATATTTTTGTGTGTACATATGTGTTTGTTTATGTACATATATATATGTACAATTGGTTTTTATACAGTAACATTAAGTCAAATGCATTTACAATATAAAGGCGAGGAAACACTTTAATTTTTAAAGCTGTGCAATCATTAATTTTGCAAGATGTCAAAAGTTGAAAGGAAATTATCAGTGAAAAGCCATGGAACTGTTCCTATGTCATAAGGGACAAAAGGAAAGAGGAATGGCATTTATTCCTCTGCCCTGTCACTTTGGCTTTATATCAACTGCTTAAAGGGTGGCACTGAAGCATGGGATTGCTTTCACAAGAGCCTTAAAAATGAAAGAGAAAAGGGATTTTTGCACATTAAAAATATTGATTCTTGCACTTTAAAAATATTCTTGCACAATCTTACCACTGAAAGACGAGAACAAAGGAATTATAATAATATTTTATTATTGATAACAATTTTTCTATTCTCCTGAAGCTAACAACCAAGATGACCAGGAAACATTAGAACATTGTATTTTGTACTGAACTGAATGCATATTTCTAGTGCTAGGGAAGGTTAGCAACGATGTCAGCTGGCACTTCTACCAATAGGATCCTGAAATGCCAAAACTAGAAGACACTCAGGTATTCTGACTCCAAGTCCAGTATTCCTTCCTTGTACTATGTTTGCTCAGTTTGTCCTAATCTGTGTTTGTGGGGTCTATTAGGACAATGAGGGAAATGCTTACCAAATATCATAAGATACATTCAATAATTTGAACACACACACACACACACACACACACACACACACACACACATATATATATATATATATATATATATATACACACACACACACACACACACACACACACATACATTTATTACTCATTGTATTTGAGAGGAATCTTCTCTTTTTTCGCATTTAAGGCAGGGTAATCATGAAAGTATAATACATCATCTTCCCAGAACAACATTATGAAATGTAGTGGTGGTTAGAGGGTCATTGAAGAGGCATTCAGCAGACATTGATTATGACCAATGACAACCTGGAAAAATGATATATATATTTTTCACTTTTTGCAAATTTATTGAAACCTAATTTACATACAGTATCCAATTTAAAAGTATGCAATTCAAGAAGCTTTAGAAAGCAGATGCACCCATGTAATTATCATGTAGAACAAGATGTAGAATAGTTCCTCTACCCTAGAAGATTTCCTGGGTCCCTTTCTGATTACCTTTTTTACCGACCCCCAAATCAACCACAATTTCCACAACTACAATAATATGTCATTTCTGCTTGTTCTTCAATATCATGCATTTTGAATCATGCCATATGGTTGCTTGTCCCAAGTTTATTTCACTCAACACAATGTTTTTGAGACTTTTTTCCGAGGTTTCACATATATCAGAAATTCATTACTTTTTATTGATGAGTAGAATTCACTATAATTTGTTGCTTTATTTTCCAGTAGATGAAAATTTAGCTGTTTGCATTCATTTGCTATTCTGAATAAAGTTTCAGTGAGCATTCTTATACTGAGTTCAATACACATTTTACACAGTTTTCCCCAAAGGTTACATTTTATATAATTGTGATACCATTTCAAAACAAGGATATAGTGTGTGTGTTTCTGTGTAATGTTATGTATAACTATAATGTACTCATAAGAAAAAGTTTTAAAAAGAAAAAAGAATAATGACTGCAGTCAAGAGTGTCACAAATTCTGCAGTCACCCCTGTGGTCACCAAACACTTTCTCCCACCATTTTCAAAGCCATCCATGGTCCCTCAGCCATTCCACCTCCTGACAACCACTAGTCTGTTTTCTATGTCTACATTTTGTATTCTGAAAATTAAATATGAATAAACTAATATACTATATGATCTTTTAATGTTTTTTGACCCAGTCTAATACCTTTGAGATCTATTCAAGTCATGTGCATTGTTTAACACTTTTTATTGCTTTGAGTAGGATTCCATGGTTGGATATAACATTTTATTTAACCATTTACCTAATTAGAGACATTTTAATTGTTTCCAGGATTTGTTTTTAAATAAAGCTTCTATGAACATTTTCATACAGATTTTTGCTGGAGTATAAATTTTCATTAATCTGGGAGAAATGCCCAGCAATGTGATGACTGAGTCATATGGTAGGAGTATGTTTAGTTTTGCAAAGAAACTGCTAACTACTTTTCTGAATGGCTTTTCTATCCTATGCTCCCATCAGCAAAGAATGAGACCCAGTTTCATTGCTTCTTTGCCAAAATTTTGGATAGTCACTATTTTGCCATTTGGATTGGAGTGTCAAATATATGTTTTGTGATATCTGTTTGTGGTCCTAATTTGCATTTTCCTAGTGTCTAGTGATGTTGAACATCTTCTCTTACATTTTTCTTCCACCCATATATAAGTATTTCTCCATGTTCATTGCCTATTTTACAATTGCATTGCTCATTTTTACAGTTGAGTTCTGAGGGTCCTTCATACATTCTAGGTGTGAGTCATTTGTCATATGCATCATGTACAAATATTTTTCAAGCCTTTTCATTATCTTAATAGGGTCTTTTGCAGAAGAAAAGTTTGGAATATTGATGAAGTGTAATTTGCAGATTTTTAAAAATCCTCTTATGGATCATGCTTTAAAACTTCACCAAGTTTTAATTTTCTCTATTTTTTCTTCTAAAATGATTTTTTGGGGTTTTTTTATTTGTTTGTTTTGTTTAGTTTGATATCAAGATTAAACCCAGGGTGTCTTAACTACTGAGCCACATCCCTGGCTCTTTTATTTTTTTATTTTGAAACAAGGTCTTCCTAAGTTACTTAAGGCCTCACCAAGTTACTGAGACTGGCTTTTAACTTGTGATCTCCTGCCTCAGCCTCCCAAGTTGCTGGGATTACAAGTATACACCATCACATCTGGCTCTTCTAAAAGTGTTATAGCTTTACATTTCATTCTATGAACCAGTTTGAATTAACTTGTTTAAGGTGTGAGGTTTAGTTAATTTTTTTTAATTTATTTTTTTCAAATTTTTGACTCCAAAATACAAGAAAAAAATGTTTTCTATCCATTGAATTGCTTTTGAATTTTTGTCAAAAATCAACTGAAAATACTTGTGTGCTTTTATTTGTGGATTTTCTATTATGTTCCTTTGATCAACTTGATTTTCCCCTCTGTCAAAACCATGTTGATTACTATATGAAAGTTGTTAAAATGAGTAGAAAAAATCTTCCACCTTATTATTTTTTTTCTTTTTAATTTTTTTTCTTATGAGTACATTATAGTTATACATAACATTGAAGTTACAACATAATAATATAATCATGGGATGTAATTTGCTCCAATTCGGTTCTCAGTACTTCCCTTTTCCTCCCCTCCTCCCTTTCCTTGCTCAGCTTCCTGTATTCCATTGGTCTTTTTTCTATTTATTTATAGTTTTTTAAATTAGTACATCATAGATATACATAAAGGTGAAATTTTCTGTGGAATATTCATAAATGTATATAGGATAGTTTGGTAAGTTACATTTCTCTCTTCTTCCCTTTTCTCATCTCTCTTCACTCCCCCTCAATTTTCTTCCTCTTCTGCACTGATCTCTCTTCTATTTTCATGAGCTCTCACTCCCTCCCTGCCCCTTATTATGGTTTAGCTTACATATATGAAAGAAAAAAAAATTTCACCCTTCACTTTCTGGGTCTGGCTTAATTCATTTAGCATAACATTCTCCAGTTCCATCCATTTTCTAGCAAATGTCATATGTGCATTCTTTTTCACGGCTGAGTAAAACTCCATTATGTGTATATACCACATTACTTTATCCATTTACCAGTTGATGGGTATCTGGGCTGATTCCCTAATTTGTTTTCTTTTAAAAGTTTTCTTCTAAAAGATTTATGTTTAACATGGCTATTGTAAATTGCTCTGTTACAAACATTGATGTGAGTGTTTTCGTATAATATGATGATTTAAATCTTTTGGGTAAATACCGAAGAGTGAAATAGTTGGGTCATATGGTAATTCCATTCCTAGTTTTTTGAGGAATCTCCATACTGTTTTCCAGAGTGGTTGTGCTAATTTGCGGTCACACCAACAATGTATGAGTGAAACTTTCCTCCCACATTCTCAGCAACATTTATTATTATTTGAAATCTTCATAATTACCATTCTGACCAGAGTGAGATGAAATCTTGATGTAGTTTTGATTTGCATCTCCCTGATTGCTAGAGATGTTGAACATTTTTTTCCAAATATTTTTGGCCATTGATATTCTTTCTGAGAAGTGTCCATTTTGTTCTTTTGCTCACTAATTAGTCAAACATTATTCGAATTTATTGCTGTTACTCAAAAATCTTAGAAAAATATTTTTTATATTCTCAAAATATTTTGCTGGGTGTGGTGGTGAATGTTTGTAATCCCAGTGGCTTGGGAGGCTTGTAAATGTTTTGTTGATTTATACCTAAGTTTCCAGCATTTGTTGAGTTTAGTTAGCATTATTTATTTAGAGATTCCTAAGCATTTTATTTTTTGAATGATTATAAATGGCACTTCATCTCACATTTTGCTTTGTTTATGTTCAGTGGTTGTTTATAGAAACACAATTATTATTTTTTTGTTTGTTAATATCATAGTTTGTAAACTTGATGAGATCAGTGTAGCCAGAATCATAATGTGGGAATGAGGGGGGAGCAGCAATCCAAAACCTCTATTAAAAACTTTTGGACTGTTAGAGGGAATATGGTTTTTTTCAAAGTTCATTTTACATTTACTGTTAGTAAATACTATGATTTTAAAAGCCATGTTTACGCTACCAATCCACATCTTCCACTTTCTAAATTTCTAACCACTTGGCTTCTACAACCTCAAAGAACACTATCTTTTAAAATAATGACTGAGAATTATTGAAAAATATAAGTATTAATTGCAATCTTGAAAGTAAACTGAAAGTGCAAAGGAAGTGGCAGGGAAATTATATTTCATCACTAAGGTGTCATTGTTACTCAAAACAGCAGATCTACTCTAAAAATTTCTCACAAAGGAATGCTACAAAGTCTGAAAATCTACCATCATATATCAGTTTCCTTAAAATGTTTATTAAAAGGATTTTACTGACAGGAATATGTTTTTCTCTCTCTCCTCAAAATTTTAACTCTAAACTCCATCATGCTGAGTGAACTTTATAAGCAACTCAAAATACAAATTCAGATTTATAAAAGAAGCTATTCAGAAAAGGTGTTCTGCAAAATGATTCCACAAAAGACTAAAGTTACTGAATTGCACTGGAAGGTTTTTAGTGGGCACTTCCATATGTTCTTCAGAAAACATCTATAATCTATAATTGGAAGTAGATAAAGAAAATTTAATAACTGCTTTCACAATGATAGTCTGAAAATATCAATTGTATATTCAGGCAATTTATCTTGGTATTATACATAAAATATCTGAATATATATATTTCTCCATGTATATTTATATAATCCCATACCTATTTAAGATAAAGCTGCTTGTATTATTTCTGCTTTAAATTAGATATAGCAGGCTCCACTATTGTTTGTTTTCATATTGTCAAGAGTATTGTATACTAAGGTAAGATATGTTTCAAGATTATCAGATGTGAATATACACAATTTTTCCATAAAATGGAATTGTCATAGTTCACAGAGAACCATTTCTTTTGAGTTTCACTGTTGATAAAGAAAGTGTAGAGGGAGTTGCCTTTAAGCTCAATGGAATCTCATGCTTCAGCTGACATCTGTTAAGTAGGAAACTCAAGTGCCCTTTGAGCAATGGAATCTGAACTTCAGAGAGTAGAGGTCACAGTGAGTCCAAATCTTTTCAAATTCTCTTGACTTCATTCAGTATTCAAAAATTCATCACAGTGAAGCTATTGTTGTTGGTGCTGCTCAAAAGCTTTCTTAAATACGCATGCCAATGTTTGTGGGAAAAGTTAGTAATCTCCTTAGCTCAGAAGAAACCGGAAGACAATTTCTCAGAATCAATAGAAAGGAAACATCCCAAATCTTTCTTACATCTGTTTATTTTTATTGTGGTAAAAACACATAATAAGAAATTTGCAACCTGAACTATTATTAAGGGTACACTTTGATAGTATTAAGTATATTCACTTTGCTTTAATCACATCTCCAGAACTTTTTCATCTTGCAAATTGGGAACTCCATACCCATTAAAAACACTTTTCTCTTTTTATTCAGTCCTTAATAATAACCATCTCCTTTCTGTTTCTTTGAATTGCATCACTTTAGATACCTCCCAAAAGTGTAATCATTTACTATTGTCTTTTGGTGACTGGCTTGTTACATTCTTAAGGCATTTCATGTTGTATATATGGCAAAATTTTATTCTCTTCTAGAGCTGAATAGTATTTAATTTTAAGTCCATACTGTATTTTGCTTATTCACTCATCCATTACTCAATTTGGAAGGTGTTTCCACCTATACGCTACTGTAAATAATGTTGCTCCAAGTCTTTTCTTTCAGTCTACTTTTCTAATTTACTCTAGTTGTTTAGCTTACACCAAAGCAAATAGTGGAGAATATATTGGGCTAATTGGCTAGAAGTATTGCTGTTGAACTCACCAAAAGGGTAAATATGCATAAATAAAGTATAATGAAAGGGTTTTACTTAATTTTTTCCCAGAAAAAAAAATCAAAAGGCAAACAGTCCAGGAAAGGAGATTATAAAAAGTGGGAGAGAAGTACAGGTTGGAAATCAGTTGGAATGGGAGGTGAGAAGTAGTGGTGATTTAATAGTCTGGTAATCCATGTATAGATAGGAAATGAGTCTTGATTATGAAAGTTAGGGAGTTATAAAAAGGGTTCTATAAAGCATGGGCCCTTGAAATGTCATACCATGGAAGTTTGGACAAAAGTGAGCCCAATACCTGGCAGGAAGATAAAAAAGAATGGTACCTGACTTGGCTTTTGCTCTGGTTAGACAACGAAAGTGTCTTCTCAGAATTCCCAAATTTTGGGAATGAGTTTGGTGTTTAAATTTTAAAAGCCAAGCTGAGAAATCAACACAACAATGAGTCCCAAGCTACACCTCATATTGATCAGGATATGGAGGATTTGGAATTCTCCTATAACCCCAGTGAAAATGTATCATGCAACAACAAAATTGGAAGAGAATTTGTCAGCCTTATAAAAAGATAATAACTGCCATGGGACCCAATCATTCCACTCTTAGGGGTATGTTTCCAAGAACAGTAAGTCATATGTTCACATGAAGTTTTACCTATGAACGTGCACAGCAGACTTTCATGTATAAATAAATAACCTCAAACTGGAAACAATCCAAATATGCATTAACAGTAAATGCAGTCACAAAATCTTGGTATATGCACTCAATGCAATCCAACTCTGAAGTAAGGATTAAGCTGTTAGCAAACATACAAGTAAAATATAAAGTATCATACACACAACTATAGCATGGATAGCTAATAAAATCATTGTACCAAACTAAAGAAACTGTAAAAATAGTGCATACTACATGACTGTATTGATAAAAATTTCCAGAAATTACAAATTAAATCTAGGAATAGAAAACAGGTCAGAATTTTTCTGTGGAAGGAACAAAAGGAAATAATGGGATACAAGGAGGCACATTGATATTTTTGGATTAATAAAATGTTTTTCTTTGATATTGATAATGAATTCACAGTATATACACATGTCAAAACTCAATCACATAGTTTCTTTATTTATTTGTAAGGTTTTTTATTTGGTATTAGAGATTGAACCTAGGGACATTTTACTATTGTACTACCTCCCCAGCCTTTTTTATTTTTTTTTTAATTTTGAGACAAAGTCTTGCTAATTTGCTGAGCCTGACCTGGAACTTGTGATCCTCTTTGCTTCAGCCTCCCAAATTGCTGGGATTATAGGCACATGCTACTTTGCCAGCAAACTGTATACTTTAAACATGCAGCATTGACTATGCCTCAAAGTTAAGTAAAGAAAAATAAACAAATTTATTGAACATGTAAGCCATAGGTACCTAATTTACAAAGTGATAATTTAAGAATCCTACTGAAACACTATGTTTATCACATAACAATTGAAAAAGTAATTTTAAGCTTTATAGGGAAAAACAAGTACAAAGAATATATGAAGGAGTGTTAAGAATTTATTGAGAGTTATTCCTCCAGCAAAATATCAACATTTATCATTGACCTCTCTTAATTTAGAAAAATGTAATACTTCCTGCCCTAATGGAAATCTGAGAAATATTTAGTACCCAGAAAATAAGAAGAAGAAGAAGAAAAAAAAAAAAAGAAGAAGAACTGAGTGAAAAGGAAAATAAATGTGGGTTATTTACAAAATAATACATTTCAATGATCAATAAATACAGGAAAATTTGTTAAATTTCATGGAAAATTATGGAATTTCAAACTTTTATATAAAAGAGAAAATAAATATATCATACCGATCAATATTTTTAGAATATGCCAATAACTAATGTTGGTCAATATTTATCTTATGTTTATGGTCAGAGATAAATTGGTACAACCTCTTTGGAAAGCAACTATACAGCATCTAGTAAAATTTAAGATTCATATACATCAAAATTAAGAAATTCTATTACTTGGCATATACCTTATAGACACTTAAACATATGCCTGACAAAACATACATCTTTTATTTGCAGCATTATTTGTATTAGCAAATATTAAAACATCCTAAACATCTATGTACAGAAAAAGTGAATTGTAACATATACATTCTCACAGAAAAAAATTTGCCAATAAGTGTAAAGCTAAAAATTTAGGGCCATTTAAAAATAGTGACTTAACATACTACATAGACATCATGATACCAACACTATGTATTTTTATGTACAATAGGTTTGTGGTAAAAATATTCTTGGAAGTGACAAACATGAAATTCACTATTGAATCATACAATGGACTGAGTGTCTGTGCCTCCTCCAAATTCATATATTGAAATCTGAATTCCCACTGTGATGGTATTTGGAGGTGGAGAATTTGGTTCATAAGGGTTCATAATACCCTCCTAATATGGGATAGTGCTTCATAAAAAGAGTCAGGAAAAGACCTTGTTTTTTTTTTTGTTGTTGTTGTTGTTGGTTTTTTGTTTGTTTGTTTGTTTTGTTTTTTTGTTTTTTTAACCACTTAAGGAGACAGTGAGAAGCTGAGAATAGGAAGAAGGATTTTACCAAGACCCTGACCATGTTGGCACCCTGATCTTGGCTTCCAATCTCTACAACTTTGAGATGTGAATATCTGTCATTTAATTCCATGATATTGGTTACAGTAGGCTGAGCCAAGTAATACACATTTAGGACAATTGGGATTTGCATTAAGCCGGAATCAGGAATATACAAAAACTTTCAGCTGAATGTGAATTGTTTGATTTCTTAAAGAAAAAAAATTAAAATATCTCAATTCAACATGATGTAAGGTTTAGATTGATTAGAGCTGAGTGTAAACTCTGGAAAGAATTCATAAAATCACATCAAGGGAATGCCTTAGAAGGTATCTGTCTCTATGACATTTTTCATCACTGGCTCCTGGTTTTGTGTGCTGGCTGTTTAATGCTGTACAAAGAAAAATAAACAGTGCAGGAAGCTAGATTACCCAGGGCTTCACACTTTACAGGATATGGATCCCATGGAAAGTTTGTAAAAGTTTTAAAGATTTTTGCTTATTTTTCCAAATCATTGACTGATTATTTGGGAGGGAAACTTACTTTTGCTAAACTTAACTAGTATTTTCACCTTGTAAAAATGTCTCAAGCTCACTATACTTCAAGTATTTATTGTTTTGGTATTTTGTGAAATACAGAGTTTGGACTAGTTCATTGAAACCCATCAGTTCTGTTCTAAATGTTTCAAATTTCCATTGTGAGACTAATTAGCAGAGTTAGACCTAAGGAATCATTCATTATTCTATCTACTATGTTGACACAGTCTCACTGTGAAAGACTTCGGGATGCCTAGCTTGAGATCTCAGATCTTATTTGCTGATATTCATTCTCTGAAAAGTGTATAAAGTATTATATTTGGTGTATCAACTAAGGGCAGAATGAGAAGACTTTTATCTGAATACAATTTAAAGTTGTACAAATATATTCTTTAATCAAAAGATTTATGTACTGAGGACTTAAGTCTGAACCAGCTGATTGGAAAGCTGTTCAGGGGATTTAGATACTTTGAGGATATGCATTAAATTTGGTCACAGCATGCATCTTCCTCCTCCAAACTGCATTCCATTGATGCATCATATTTAATTGACTTTAAAATAAATGTTCTCTTTGGAAGTTCCTAGCTGGCAAGAAATTAAGCAAAATCAATTACAGGCATCCCTCACTTTGTTTTGTTTCCCTTTACTGTGTTCCACCAATATTGTGGGCTTTATCTTCTTTTTTTTCATATCTTTTTTTCTTTTATTTTTTGAAAAATTGAAGTTTTACCGCAACCCTGCTTTGGACAATCAGTTGATACCATTTTTCTTCTCATTTTGTATCTCTGTACATATTTCAGTAATTGTCTCAATACTTCAAAAATTTTTATTATTATTTTACCTTTAATGGTCATCTGTGATAAGTGAGTAATCTTTGATGTTACTATTGTAATTGTTTTGGAGAGCCATGAACTGTGCCCATGTAAGACTGAAAATTTAATTGATACATGTTGTGACTATGCCAACTGTTACCCACCTAGTCTTTCCATTATCTCTTTCCCTTTCCTCAAGCTTCCCTATTTTCTGAGACTCACCAAGATTGACATTAGTCCCATAATAAGCCTACAATGGCCTCTAAGTGTTCAAGTGAATGAGGAGTCACTTGTCTCTCACTTTAAATCAAAATGTAGAAATGATGAACTTTAATGAGGAAAGCATGTGGAAAGATGAGATCATTTGAAAGCTAGGCCTCTTATACCAGTTAGCCAAATTATGAATACAAAGAAGAAGTTCTTGAAGGAAATTCAAAGTCCTATTCTAGTGGACACATGAATGATAAGAAAGCCTGTTACCCATAGGGAGAAAGTTTTCATGGTCTAGACAGAAGGTCAAACCAGCCACCACAGTTCCTTGAGCTAACTCCAAACCCAGAGCAAGTTCCTCACTCTTTTTGACTATATGAAGCCTGAGAGATGTGAAGAAGCTGAAAAAGAAATTTGAAGCTAATGGAGGTTGGCTTGTGGTTTTAAGGAAGGAAACTGTCTCCATAGCACCAAAGTGAAAAGTGAAGCAGCAGGTGCTGATGCAGAAGCAAAATATTGTTGCTTATTGACAAAGCACTTGGTCATCCAAGAGCTCTGATGGAGCTGTTTAATGAGATTAATCTTTATTTCATACTTACTAATACAACATTCATTCAGTAGCACATGGCACAAGGAATAATTTCAATTTTAAACTCTTATATTTTAAGAAATATATTGCATAAGGATATACCTACTACAGATAATGATTCCTTTAGGGCAGGGGATGTAGCTCAGCTGGTAGAGAGCTTGCCTCACATGCACAAGGCTCTGGGTTCAATCCCCAGCACCAGAAAAAGAAAAAAAAAAAAACTGTCAGATAATGATTCCTTTGGTAGGTCTGGGGAAAGGATTCACTGTTCTATATATCATTGAGAACATTCTTGTTTCATGGAAGGAGGTAAAAATAGTAACACTAACAGAATTTGGGAAATAACTCCAGTCCTCATGGATGACTTGGAGGGGTCCAAGACTTTAGTGGAGGAAATAACACTGATATGGTGGAAATAGCAAGAGAGCTAGAATTAGTATTAGAACCTGAAGATGGTGCCGAATTGCTGAAATCTCATGATAAAACTTTAGCAGATGAATAGTTACTCCTTATGGGTGAACAAAGAAAATGGTTTTCTGATATGGAATCTACTCCTGGTGAAGATGCTGTGGACACTACTGAAATGACAACCAAGAGTTTATAATATAAACTTAATTCATAAAGCAGTGGCAGGGTTTGAGATCAACTTCAATAACTAACGAAAGAAGTTCCACTGTGGGTAAAATGCTATCAGTGTCGCATACTATAATGAACTCTTTTGTGAAAGAGTCATTTGATTGGCAAATTTTGCTGTTGTCTTAATTTAACAAGTTGCCACAGCTACCCTGAGTAGCCAGCAGCCATCAACATTGGGGCAAAACCCTTTATCAGCAAAAGATAATGACTCGCTGACGACTCAGACAGTAATTGGCATGTTTTATAAATAAGTTATTTTAAAGTATGTGCATTTTTTAGACATAATGCTATTGTTCACTTAATAGACTATAGAATATTATTATAAGTGTAACTTTTAGATGTAAGGAAACTAAAAAATTGTACTATATGCTTTACCATGATATCCAGTCTCTTGTGATGGTTTGGATTCCAATTCAAAATATCTCCAAGGTATGTCTGTATTCATTTTCTGCATTGAAATAATTTTCAGAGAAATTTTAAAATGGTTTTATTAACATATAAATTGTTATTGTCTCCTTAAAAATTAAAAAAGTTCAAGAAAATTTTGGGTATTGAGTATTCTTGTGCTTGGTATAAATAGGAAAGCTTGCATTATATAATATTTCTTTAATGAGGCATGCATTACATTTACTTTAATGAGACAATTTCAAAGATAGAGTTGCAAATACCTTAATAGTCTGCTACTGATTACAACTAATGCTTTCCAAATGTTAGGGAACTTTTATGCATTGTAACCATTGCTACATCCCTAAAAAAAATTGGGGGCTATATACAAGGAATGCAGGACTGGGGATGAAGCTTTTTGGCAAAGCACTCATTAGCATGCTCAGGGATGTGGGTTCCATACCCAGTATGGCTAAAAAAAAAAAAAAAGAAAAAGAAAAAATATACAGTTTAAACTTCACTAACCGCTATGTAAAAAAAATGTATCTAAATTAACTTCTACTATTGGCTAAAGGTGTAGCCTTTATCTTTCAAGTGGGTAAAAAAAATGATTTCTGGGAAAAGTTTATTAATAAGGTAACTGTGTACCAGTCAGAATTTCAAATGAAGCAATGCATACTATATGAATGTGAAAGAACTACGCATTAAATTTTATACAGTGTGCATACAATGAATCTCTTGTATTAAGCTCTTATCCAATACAGAAGCAAGAAATTTGTGTGTTACTGTGAGAAGATTGGATGGCATCTATATGTGATACAAATGGTCAATATGTTTTCAGTGATATGTCAGAAAATTAGTTATGTCATAGGATTAAATTATATACACAGTAATTATAGAAAATACTCATTTCAAATAGTTTCATCAGCAGCTTGCCATATTCTATAACATCTGCAGTTGCAGAAGACATCCATGTAGGTCTTTCACAACATGGATAATTCCATGGATATTTGTTATTAGTTCACCAGTCAGTCTTGACTTTACAACTGAATTTATAGTGTCATGTATCCTTTGAAGTTGGGAAAAAAAAATGAAGAATCTAATTAAATACATAATATTTGCACTAATTTCAAAGCAGGAAATTGTAATATTTTAGAACAACATTTTCTATAAATTAATATAAATTTACCCAATGGTCTTTTGATGATGGACAAATATAAATCTTTACTCTGTTTCTTGGTACTATAATATGAGAATACATAAAGATTCATATTTAATAAAATTCTATTAATTAAGTTTATTGTAAAAAAAAAATCTCAGGAGTACTCTGAGGTTATTTACCTATAGGCTGGAACTCAGGAGAGTTTGGAAAACTTAGGCTCATGCATAGCCTTCTTGCTTTTCTAAAAGGTTAACAAGAAGCATTCCTGAGCCTAATTTTAACAACCACAGTTATTATTTTAATTATATAATTTGGGCATGTTACATACAAACAATAAAATCTGAGCAACAGCTGACAGAGTTTTTTCTATGAAAACTAAATTAAAACCTTTGAAAATATTAATGGTATTAAGATACAGAGGACTTGGGATATAGCTTAGTTTGTAAAGTGTTTATCTTGCATGCACAAAGCCCTGGATTTAATCCCCAGCACCACAAAATAAATAAATAAATATTTAAATTTGCTTAGGTAATTCTAAAACATAAAAGGTAATACCATAAAAATCTTAAAGAAGTCTGCTTCCAGAAGGCTTCACAAATGTCTTTAATTGCTTCTTCATCCTTAGTTGTCTGGTAACTGCAGATGGTGCTTTCACAATGTGATTCATACACAGTGACTGTGGGCATTCTAATTATTGTACCCACACCTGAAGGACTTGCTCACACATTAAAAGATCCTGAATGAATATACATTTTTATATTTTAGTGTATATATCTATCTAAGTTTTTTAAATTAACCTACCAATTACAACTCCTAATAATTTTAGCAGATGGATTATTTTAAATACCAGCCAAATTGTAGACAATGGAAATAGAGTAGAGAGCAAAATTCTTGTGCTTTGAAAAATCACTTTCTCTAAGGGAGGAGATGAGAAAGTTGTGGTAAGACAGACAATAGACAGAAAAGCTAACAATTAAATGTAGCTTCAATTTCATGTAAAGTTAAAGCTAAGTAAATTAGTAAAATGGAAAGTCTCTGAGGAGACCATAGCATATGAAATAACAGGGAATGATAGATAATTACTTAAACTATGCTGGTCAGAAGAATATCTTTGAAGAAGAGAAATTTGAAAAGAAATTTGATTAGTAAAACAAACAAACAAAAAATGTCATGAGAATATCTAAAGCACAAGAACTCCTGGCAGTAAAAATTAGACATGCCTAAGAAATAGCTAAAAGGCCAGTGGACTGAAATTTGTGAATAATGGGGAGCATGGAGAAGTGAAACTCAGAAAGATGAGTGGGGTTCAGTCCCCATAGGGCTTTTTTCATAAAAAAAAATGATTTCAGTGAAATCTTGTGGAGAATATAGCAATTGAATATCTTATTGAAATGATAGTTACATAAGTTTACATTACAAAACTGCATAGAACTATGTACACAAAAGTGTGCATGTATGACCTATGAATAACCTCTATGGATTATGGTTTTGATTTTAGTGTAGATACAATGAGAAACCACTGGATAATTTTAAGCAAATATATAATAAAATCTAACTTGTACTTTCAGGTGATCAGTCTGGCCTAGGCATGGAAAGACAAGAGTAAAAGAAAGAACACAAAATGCAGCAGAATCTCAAAGATTACAGCATGGTACCAGTGGGTAACCCATGACTTGATTTGTAATCTCTGTTTTTACAAAGTAGCCAGAACATTTGCTGATGGATTGTGTAAGTAGAGTAGAAGAAAAAGGAATCAAAATATCTTCTAAGCTTTGGGCTTGTCATTACTAACTGCAGGTGGGAAGACTGAAGGAAGGGTAGGTTTTGGGTACTGGGTACATGGCAATCAACAAATCAGTTTTGGATAACATCAAAGTTATTGAGAAGCCAATAGTATATTTAGATACAGATATCAACTAGACAGTTGAACATGTAACTCAAGTTCTCAACCCTTCTTTGGAGGGTCATAGCCGAAGATGGAAATTCAGCAATCATTGACCAATAAATGTGTTTAAAGCCATACATCTGAGTGCACCCATGTAGGGAGAGGGCAGGTCAGAAAAGAGAATTGAGTTAAGAGCCATGCTTTCTTTAAGAGGATGGGTCAGTAAGGAGACTTAAACAGAGTTGCCAAGAAAGTAGGAGAATTAAGCAATCACATTGAAATAGAAAGTTAAAGGAAAGCTGTTTGAGAAAAAAGATGGAATCAATAGTTTAAATGGTGAGAAAAGATAAAGGTTTTTGAGACTTGATAAGGTGATGTGAGCTCTTCTAGTGAGTAGTGGCAACAAAGTCTAGTTACAGTTCCTTAGAAGTAAAGACAGATGAAGAAGTGGAACCCCAAAATATGGATGTGTCATTTAGGGAGTGTTGCTATAAAATGCAGAAAGCAATATCTGTCAATTATAGAGAAATACAAAGTCATCAGAAGTGTAAAAGATATCAACAGTTAAGTCTTGACTCTACTAATGAAGTCATGTAGGTGGGAGGAAGAACTTGAGAGTGCAGAAGAGAAGGGAGATAACATCAGAAATAAAATCCTTGAACAAACTATAGGGATTGGATACAAGCAAAGCTTAGAGGTTGACCTTGGGTGATTGAACTCACATGTCTTTTAATGTTGAGGTAGGAAATTAATCCAGATGCAGGTAAGTGGATTGGGAAGGAAGTTCCATTCCCATTTGACAACTTCTTGCTCAGAGCACTATTCTGGAGCAGAGTGCTACAGTTCAATTCTTCAGCCTTGTCTCAGACAGCTTGCTAGTCTTGGGAAAATCATTTGACACTCCCTCCCATGACTTCATTTCCTCTTTTATAAAATATGGAACTACTTTGTAAGGTTGTTGTAAGGATGTACTGAATTAATAGATCTAATACACTTAGGCAGTGTATTATAACATACCTTGAAGAATGCTGAAAACCACAACTACCATGTTGCAAGGAATTCTTGAGTTAGTAGATCTACTTATATTCATGTCTTACAATTCTCTGTTTGAGGCAAGCTAGAACTGAGAAGGAGGAAATTTTCTTTAGGTTACAAACTGATAAGTTGCAGAACTGGGATTCACATTAAAGGAGTCTTTTTCCAGAGCCTGAAATCTTTTTTCTTAGGGTATTTTTTTTTACATTTGTGTTGATAAAAATAATGCAAGAATAATGCATGAAGCATCACCAAAAAAGATACATAAATAGCAAATAAACACATGAAAGAAGTTCAATATCTTTAGCAAAAAAGAGAGATGCACATTAAAATTACATTGTAATTTTAATTTAAATTTGAAACTAAAAGTAGACATATCATACATCCTAGAAATTATATTTTTCTGTATTTATTCCAGAGAACTAAAGGCCTCCATTTACTTGCATAAACATATACATTAATGTTTATAACAACTTTGTTTATAGTATCCATAACCTAGAAATTATCCAGATGTCTTTCAATGGGTAAATCATTAAACAAACTGATATATTCATGGAGTACTATTTATTAATGAAAAAAGAACAGATTATTAATACACACAACAATTTGGATGGATCTCAAAAATTATGCTCAATAAAAATTCCAGTCTCAAAACGACATATATTGCATGTTTCAGTATGTTGTATTTGAGAAATAAGAGGATGGGTCAGTAAGGAGAAATAAGTTAGAGGTTCAGAACATCTGAATTTGCCAGAGTCCGGGAAGGGGGAGAGGTTGTGTGTGGCTATCAGTGAAATCTTGTGGAGAATACAGCAATTGAATATCTTGTTGAAATGATAGTTACATAAGTCTACATGACAAAATTGAATAGAACTATGCACACAAAAGTGTGTATGTATGACCTTTGAATAACCTCTATGGATTATACTAATCTCATATCTTGGTTTTGATATCAAAATGTATGTGTGTAAGATGTTAAATTTGAGGGTAACGGGGGAGGAAGCACAGAATTTTCCTGTACTTTACTTTGCAGTTTCCTATGGCTATTTACATTCAAAATAAAAGTATCTTAAAATTCACAAAGCAAAATAGAAAATGCAACAATCTAAATGCACAACTCAATAATTTTTCACATATGCACATACCCATGTAGCCACCATCCAGATGAAGAAATAGAGAAGTTTCAGCCCCCTCTCAGGTTTTCGTGTTCCTCATTCCCCATCAATACACACTCAGAATTCTGTCACCACGTTGACTTCTATTACAATTGGTAAGTTTTTTCCTTGATCTTAGAACTATGCACAAATGAAATCATATGATCTATACTCTTCTGTGTCTGGTTCTCATCCATATTGGTGCATGCATTGATCATTGTTCTTTTTCTTTGTTCTTTGGAATACCATTGTATAAATACATCACATATTTTTTACTTTGCAATTGATGGACCTTTGGGTTGCTTTCCTGTCTTTGGCCATTATGAGTAAAATGACTATGCTTTGATTGCTCTGGCATGTGTGTATGTATGTGTGTGTGTGTGTGTGTGTGTGTACACATTCTTGGGAATGTGCCTAGTGTCTAGAAGTGGAATTGCTTTGGAAGGTCCAGCCAAACAATTTTGAGTCAATTACACATCCACCTGCAAATTTGGAAAGGTCCTATTGCTCTACATATTTGTTATCACTTGGAATCTATAATCTTAAGCTCTGTGTTACATGCCAGAGTAAAGAAAATATATAAAATAAACACAGCATAAAGACTTCATTTGAAAAGTACAGAATTATTGACAAAGGTAAATGTACATTGGAAATTTCATGTCCTAATTTTAAAGGAAAATGAGTGGTCCTGTTGTGTAATTTTCTTCAGCAAGTCATCTGCTTGAGTGCTGATACAGATTGTTGGATTTAATTATGGTGCTTTGGGGAAAGCAAATAGAACAGATTTAGAGTGCTTTGAAGCAGTCAACACCTTGCAGCTACAAAGGCTGTACATGGTGCCAGTGGGAGAGATGATACATGCTTGAAAAGTGCTGATCTTTATACTTGGGGCACTTTATGTTGCTTTTTAAGAATCTCAATATTTCCTTTGCATCTTTTTCAGCTTTTTAAATGCATCTTTTGGAGAGTTTGCAAATTTATGGTGTTTGGAAGAAACTACTTTAACACATCATGGAAGATAAAACTGCAGTAATACGTCGCTGGTTGCCCATTAGTATCTTCCATTTTGCTTTCATGTTGCCTGTGCTTTTTATCAGTAAATGCCACTGTTTGATATTCTCTATAGAACTTCACATAGTTTAAAGTTTGCATATTCTATGTTACATCCATTATCTTCTTTCAAAGCTTTTAGAAACATAAAAGGAGAAAGTGTTGTTATGACACATTTCTGAATTTAGCTCCCTACATATTTGTTAAATTTATTCTGCCATTGGAAGATCTCCTGTAGAGGTCCCTCCAGAGATCCCATTTCCTTTTCAAATTTCAACCAATAAGGAGGTTTAACACAAGGAATGATTTTGAGGAAAACAAAATGGGCCTAATTATTTTTTTAAAATTTTTATTCTAATTTGTTATATATGATAGCAGAATGCATTACAATTCACATTACACATATAAAGCACAATTTTTCATATCTCTGGTGTGTGTGTATCTTTGTTTTTAATAACAAAATAATTATGGATAAAGGTATCTCATAGTTGTTTGTTGTTTTATAAGAGGTCAGCTAATTGTTTTGTTTTTATTATTTGGTCTTATCATTTTTTAAAAAAATAAATCTCTTAAGAGGTTATCTATGCATGCGTATAGTTGTTTATGTCTGTTGACTACAAAAAGTTTTATGATTCTCTTGTTTGGAGTGTTTAATAGTGTAATTTTAATATATTTAATTCCTGGCCAAGAACTTTAACTAGGATGACTTTACCTTATTAAACTCTTCTCCAACTATCCATAAAAGCAATTTTGAAACTTCCTACTACACTATACCTTGAATTTTGCCTAAAATATAAAAAAAGGATATTTCTAAAAAGTTTAGTAAAAACTTTTTGTATTTCAAGATAACTTAAAATATAAAAATGATTCCTAATGATAGTATGGGTCTATCCACTGGGGGTAGGATATTATAACTTTTCATGGTTTTTGTGATTACTCTTATAAAACACCCCATGATTTCAGTCTACACATAGTACATGACTTTGAAGGTAGTTGGAATGAACTTGTGCATGACAAATAGCTCAATAATGTTTTAGTTTTATTTATATAATTTAAAACCATATTGATATTAGTATGTTAATTTATAATCTTAATGGAGAACAGTTTAATGGTAATCATTAAAAAGTACAATATTATAACAGATTAAAAATTTTAGATGTATGGGAAGCCAAGTTTTTACTCCTAATTTCAAAACCACAGATCCTTGTCTAGTCATTTCTTATTACTTTTGGAGAATGCATTTTTTTTTTTTTTGTACTGGGGATTGAACTCAGGGCCACATCCCCAGCACTTTTTAAAATATTTTATTTAGAAATAAGGTCTGAGTTGCTAGGCCTCAATAAGTTGCTGAGGCTGGCTTTGAACTTGTGATCCTCTTGCCTCAGCCTCCTAGGCAACTGGTATTACAGGTATGTGCCACTGTGCCTGGCAGGAGAATGTATTTTGAAGTCCAAAAATTATTGTTTTCCAAATGCTGTAGTTTCCTTTTCATAAAACTGCCAGTTTTGTAGTCTTAAATTTTTATTTTGGGATAGAGTTAAACAGCAAGATTGAGAATATTCTCGGCATTTGTATCATTTGCAGTACAATTGGCAGTAAAAAATGGAAACCTACTCTAACTTGCTTAAGCAAAATCACAAATTATTAGAAGGCTATGGAGGACCATATAATCAATATGTGGCTGAGAATCAAGCTTGGGAATGGGATAGCTTCGAAGGGCCAAATGCCAAAATAATAGTAACTATCTTTTAGCAGAAACAATCAGACCAGGTCCTTTGAGGCTTTAGGACTTGGTTTCTACTGAAGCCTTGGAAGAATTCTTTTTGCTCCTCATTCTTTGGAAACATTCATTAGAAAGACAAAGACCCAGTTTGGGGCATCTTCTGAGCCCATACAAAATGAAATACATATGCACAACCTTCTAGAGCATCATTGTCCTTCAGCAAGAGGGTAGTGGATCATATAGAAAGGAAGGCTGAAAGCTCATCAACTAGAAGAAAATATCCAACTTACAAATGGCAAGTTCTCCATTAACAAATTAAATATGCACATACATGTATGTACTCACATACATTGAATATATTTATCTGTACATAAATTAAGTCTATGTGGATGTGTGCATTTTTCATATACTAAAGCAAAATGAAGGATGAGCCTAAAGAATCCCTGAGCAAATAAATTTAGTTAGATTTCATAAGTGATTTCAACCTTGCTTGATTTGCAATCAAAAGCAAAACGTGAACAATGTCTTGTAAAGCCCTTGTTTCTTATAAAAACAAAATTTAAATTCAACCAGTCAGAAGCAGCCAACAGAGATGATTATGTAACTAGGGATTTTCCAATGAAATAGACCAAATAAAGTAACTGCGGAGGAGCAACCAATCAATGTTTTTTGTTTTTGTTTTTTTCCTTTTATTTCCCTTCTGTATTCACTTCATAGAAACCTTCCCATGTTCCTCTGGTGAACTCCCAAACTATTTCTTGTTTGGCCCTATCCATTTCAAGAGTTGCTGTTTGCTTAAACTTAAAGAGAGGAATTTTATCATGCCTTAGTTTATCTTTTTAGCACATATAAATGTACATATCTATTTTACACATTTCCAAAGAAATAAAAGTCATTGGGAAAAACAAATTTTAAAAATGTGTTTTTAAAAATTTTTTACAGTTCTTATTTAATCATAATCTGTACATTGTGATTCTTTTCCAACTTGACCCTTCTCACTTGAATTCTCAATCTAGAGGCAAAAAAAAATTCCTTCTCCTGTTTTCCTTAACCTCTGTGCAATGAGTCAGTGTGTTCACTGTGGGAATTAAAATGCAGACTTGTATTTTTCAATGATACTGTCATTAAAAAGAAAACTGCATGTCCATTATTTCTCTTCTCAAACAGAGTGAGGAGAATTAGAGTTTCTTATTTTACTATGGAATGGGTAGAATAATGCTGTCACAGGTGGGTGTTATGTGATCTGTCCCACATACATGACCCTGATGTCTCAAGAAGTCTCCATGATGTGCTTCCTTCATCCCGCTGTCAGGGTTCTAGGGCACAAAGATCCTCTGTAGACAGAGCTCATCTCTCCCAGCCTGGGATCTCTGCCTGAATCTCTGCCTCCTTGCATTTACCTGGCTAGAAAGAGGCTGTAGGGCTGAGAGCAGCTCTGACCCAGGGGTCCCGGCTAATTAGATTTTAGTATCACTGGGTTTTCAAATGATATGGTTAAAAGTTCTGATTAGAAAGTGGCAGTTTCTCATAGTAATGCTGAATCTCAGAAAGAGAATAAGAAACTCTCGTCTACTATAAAAAGTTATAAGACATGAATTAAATTGTAATTAGAGATGAGGAAAAGCAGAATCCACTGTTATTTCAGATAGTAACCAGGTAACAGGAAAATAGATAGAGAGATAAATAATCACAAAATGTTTGGAGATAATCATGTTCCAAATCTGCAAAGTCTTTAAAGGAAAGCAATTTTCCTATTTTCTGGTCCTTCATTTTAGCTAAAAATACATAATTTAGAAAGCTCGTATTTATAATTTTGTAATCATTTCAAGTTGACAGGTCATCAAACATTAGTTGTTCTTTCTTCATTCTTTAACATTCTTTTCTCTGTTCCAATTTTATTTTTCTACTATGTTTTTTTATTATTAATTAATTTTTTTTATTATTAACAAAGTAAGAGTAATAGAAAAGAATTGTATTTGGACCACAAGATTAAATAGTTAAGAAAATAATTCTTAAGTTTGTTTCTGTCTGCAAAAGTAGGGACATTTTTCAATTCAATCTCTCCTTGACAATGACCCACATTTTTTGATAACAACCTAAATAATCTACAGAATCATAGATATTTTCCTTTTGTTCATTCTTGATATTTACATAACATATTAAAATGTACCAGTATAAAATTTGATCCATTTCTCATGGAAAAGAGTTCCCATTCTGAAATGCCAACAAATCTAAAAATCTCTTGGCATGTTTATTTGCAACGCTACAATCCAGTGTTTTCTACTGTGTAGAGATGCATCAAAGAAAACTCTTTTAGGGAGCAAAGTTGGCTCAAATCTGTTGCAGATGTGGTCAGGGTGACTTCAAAACAAAGTAGAAAATACATATGTCCAGCATGATGGAGGTGTATGTTATAGCTGTAATAGAAGCTTGCCTTTCTTTTCCTTTGGAAACCCTGCGTCTTCACAGGAGTGGATTGTGAGAGAGGACACCTGCTTTTCATTTGAAAGTTGACAGGTCATCAAACATTAGTTGTTCTTTCTTCATTCTTTAACATTCTTTTCTCTGTTCCAATTTTATTTTCCTACTATGCTTTTCACTGTAAATTAATTTTTCAGAGATATGTCCCACGTAGGTTTTGTTTAAAAGTCTTCTAGTCTCTTACCTTTTTTGCGCTCATCTTTCAGTTATTCTACTGTCATTTTTTTTTTTTTTTTTATTCCTCAGCTTTGGTCAGTCATGCATCACACACCACTCCCCGGCAGAGACACCACCAAATACAAAGTCAGTTTGGAACGTCTGCTCCTAACTATCAAGGAAAAAAATACAATTTAAAATAAGACTCATTATTTATAAGTGGAAGTAGGAGAGGAAAAGTATGACTTTGTTTTTATATTTGCAGGCTTTCTTGGTTTTGACTCCAGCCTAGGGGTAGAAGATGACTGTCTCCAACAGAGAAGCAGGTTTTATATCCCTTAAACTGAAGGGGAATAACAGGAAATGGTTGTAACTAAGTATGGAAGGACTGATTTTTGCCCATCATCGCAGTTTCACGGAAAAAAAAAAACCACATTGCTGAAAAATAGCCCTTTCCCTGAAGTTTTGCAAATCAAATAATTTTATCCTTCCCCTTCTGTTAATTTCCAAAAAAACATTGTGAACATGATAGGTCAGGGCTAGGAAGAGTTCACTTTCTCTTGACATATCAAAATACAATTTTTTTCTTTCTTTATTTTTTTTAATTTCTAAACAGTTTTTCTCATCTATTTTTCCCTCTTCCTTCACATCATAGGATCCCAGAGAGGTTAAGTTACTCAGGAACTCTTTCAAAACTGACAAATAAGCAAATACATGGAAATAAAGTTAACCACAGAAGTGGATGTTTGCTCAGAGCTGATTAAAGAAACAGAAATTTGACTCAAGGACTCTCCACTCTTCCAATTTGAGTTTGCCTTCAGCAATACAGATTTGACCTATTTCTCTTTTTTTTAATTAATGTTTTTAGCTCAGTGATCTGGGACAGCAACCACTTCAGAGCACGGGCAAGC
This sequence comes from Marmota marmota marmota, assembly GCF_001458135.2. NCBI lineage: Eukaryota > Metazoa > Chordata > Mammalia > Rodentia > Sciuridae > Marmota > Marmota marmota. Next base: position 31,810,987 of record NW_025999842.1, on the reverse strand, counting down.
TGTGATGGCTTGTGGGGTAAGAGGTTTGTCTTCCAGGCTCAGACCAGCGGGGGCCATTCCTGCCTCAGGACTGAGGGAAGGCACACTGTAATCATTCTGTAGACTCTGGTCAAGGTAAGCTGCTTTTTACCAAACATTCTTGGAAAACAAATCAATAATAGGACTCCTAAGAGGAATTTTTCTCAGCCTTTCATGGGAATAACCTCTTTGCAGCCAGTCAAGTAGAGATGAAAACATCCAATATATAGAAAACTCTTCCTGCATGTTGAGGAATACATTTAAGTAAAGAAAAGTCCAGGAAAAATCTGACTCAACTTCCTTACTGAGAAGAGTCACCAAAAGTCTGTACAGACGCAAGGCACATGATATTGGGATTAGCATATGTAATAAATGGTGCATAAATTATTCCGTGGTTATGTGTTGAACATTACTAAACTAGTAGTTTCTACTCTTCTCTTTTTTCATGACCAATTAATTATAAATCATACATTTGGCATGATGATATAATCACAGCTCTGTATACGACTGAAACAAATTTTCATAAAACAATAATTTTACCACCCACACACGGGTATTATATATTCCCTTCTATTAAAAATAAATGATGTTCAAAGCCAATCTTATTTCATGACCCATCCACTAATAGGTAGTGATCTACAACCCTGTGTTCAATATCAGCTAGTGTATTTGATACTGGGCATGTCAGTATTAATTACAAATTATTCCAATTCTTAAGAAATTCAGGGGGAGGGTGGAGGATGGGAAAGGCAGCGGAGCACAACAGACACTAGTATGGCAATTTGTAAATCAATGGATGTGTAACTGATGTGATTCTGCAATCTGTGTATGGGGTGAAGGTGGGAGTTCATAACCCACTTGAATCAAAGTGTCGAATATGATATGTCAAGAAATTTGTAATGTTTTGAATAACCCACAATAAAAAATTAAAAAATAAAAAAAAAATAATAAAAAATGTTAAATTCTCAAAAAAAAAAAAAGAAATTCAGAGTCAAGAAAAGGAAAATGACAATGACGCAGAACTGCAAAAGAGAATTCTTTGTGTTAAATACTTTTATGTACACAGAAACAAACAGAATATCAGGATGCTGTTAAACAAAATTATTTAGGTAACCATTTGAGAGGGATAGTAAGAGTAGATGAAAGAAGGCTTTCTGGAGGAAGGGGCTTCTGAGTTGAGTGTTGAGTAAAGAATAACAGGTGAGTCGTGAGGTGGAGGGCACGTGGGGTTTCATTGTGAACAGCATGTGCATACACACAGCTGACTATACAGTTTTGAAATTGCAAGAAGCTTGATTTGTAAGAAGGGGAGGCTCGGGAAGGGGTCACTGGTTCTGATGTGATCACAAGGGGCCTTAGAAGTGAAAGAGGGAAGCAGGAGTGAAAGTCAGAGTGATGCAAAGTGGGAATTCAACTACCATTTGGGGATTCAAAAATGCAAGCAGGGGGGCTATGAGCTGAGATGTACAGGTGAACCTGTGAAGCCAGAAAAGGCAAAGGAGCAGCCTCCAGAAGGAACAGGGTTGGCCCACTCTGATTTCAGCCCTCTGAGATGCACTTCAGACTTCTGGCCTATAAAGCTGTAAGACATACATTTGTGCCTGTTTTAAGCCATTAAATTTGTGATCATTTGTTACCGTGATAGAAAACTAGTAGAGCCAACAAATTTATTTGGTTGGAGGCAGAATGCAGGGAAGGTGGAGTGGTGAGTCCAGTTCATCATGGCACATTCTGTCTCAGGAGGGTCTAGTTGTCGTCCTTAAGGAGCACGACACTTTCTTTATGGCCTGTGGACACTGATGAACTCAAACAAATTTATTTAACAAATTTCACAATTTTTATAAAGTACTTCTTCATTAAAATTGTATCTTTTTCCATACTTATCTAAACACCTTGAAAATGAGCAATCCTCTCCTAAATGTTTTTCCTCATTCTAACTTTGCCTTTCCCAGCTTATCTTGCATCCTCAGACCTTCTACTCAAGCCTGTCACTCTACTCTTTAGAATTCAGTGAATTCTCACTTCACTTCCCACGTGATAAATTCAAAATTTTGCATCGGATCCTTGATGCTAACACAAATCCACCTCTTGAGCTGAATCATGTCTTGTGTTCTGACACCAAGTTGTTGAAGGAAAGTGGGGTGCATCATGTTCTTTCTCTGTGCTTTTGATCATCCTGCCCCATTTCCCTGAGTATATCTTTTCTCCTGTTTACCTGGCTAGGCCCTGCTGTTTTCCCCTCCATTCTTCTTCACAAGAGTGGCATGGGGTCTGCAAAATCCTTTAAGTTTGTGTCTCCTAAAGACTTTGGAAATATCATGCACCTCTTTGCACATCTTCAAGTTGGCATCTTAAAACTTTTCATTGCATGATCAAGTAGTTATAAAACATAATTTTCAAATATTAATATAATTTTCAAATATCAATATTATACAACAGGAGTGAGCAAACTACTTATCTACTGCACCTGGCCCAAATCAGGCTCATTGCCTACTTTTATAAATTAAGATTTCTTTTTTTTTTTTTTTTTGAAGATGGCAATATACATTCATTTAGATGTGGTCTTGTGCTAAATAAGCAGCCTTTAGTAGTACTATAGAGGACATATGGCCCACAAATTCTAAAATATTTCTGATTGAGTTCTACAGAAAACACTTGCAAGCACTATTTTACAATAAAGCTCTTTCTCCACTTCTTAAAGTGATCAGATGTAATCTATACTTCATAATTGTTCATACCATTATCTTAATTTTGAAATTACTAAACAAGCTTTCTCATAGTCAGAAATCATATATGGTTCCTTTTCTTTTTTGAATTAATAGCTCCAGTTAATTTTACCACTGTGTTAGCGAGCATTCTCTAGAGAAACAGAACCAATACAAGGCAGGTACGTATAAAGAGATTTATTATAAGAAATTGACTCACAGAGGATGGTAAGTCTAAAATCTGCAGAACTGGCGTCATGCTAGCTTGAGACGAAATGTACAACAGTAATGTGTATGGGGCTCCCCCAATAAATGAAGAGCAAACATCAGTTAGAAATCATACTTAGTTTTTGTTGAATCTTAACTGAATAAAGATAGAATTCTCTTTAGTTGGTGTCAATCTCCTATAGACTTTTTGGTGCAAATAAAGCAATTGAATACTGATTCTTTTTTTTTTTTTTTAAACATCTTTAGTAGAGAATACTCTTAACATCCAGAGAGAGGAAAAAAATGTGATGCAAGCAAGAAGCTTGAGCTTGAGCTTTTTGAGCTTTCTGTACTTTAATGATCAAAGCAGCTGAGACTTCAGACCTATTTCCTCACTCAGTGCTTATAAGTGTATGTCAATGTTTTGGAGGAGGAAGAATCTTGTTCAATTTAGAAATTCTTTTCCTGTGCAGGAAACTGCCCCTCCCACTTCCCAGAGAAATGAGTTGTGCACAAACCCACCCAAGTCTTGTCTTATTATCTGTTAACTTTTCTTGCAACCATCTGCATTTTTACTTCAGTATCAGCTGGGAAATCAATTGAGTTGGCTGATGTTGAAAAGGCTCGTCTCTTAACTTTCAGGTTTCTGCTACAGATGGTTAGTTCCTGTGAAACATCTTCCCCATTTTAACCAAACACACCCACTGGAGATGACAGAGAGGCACAGTGAGATGCTCTCTTTGTGACCCAAAGCACCAGTCTCATCTTCCTTCCAGTGTGAGTTATTTGTCTTCTTGGACAAAAAGAGAAAATATTTAGATTTCTATCTGACAAATCATATTAACACTTAAAAGTTTAGAGCATTGTGTTAGCTAAATAGACCCCCAACTTGTCAGATTATCTGTAAATATTCTCTGGGCTGGAAAAGACTGATGAATTAAAAAATCAGTCTTAATTCACCAGAAATTATTACACAAAACTCAACAATGTGAGAACACATGCTATTAAATAACATACACCAGGTGTTTTTTTTAGGAATATCTCATGGAGAAGGATGAAAAGATAATTATCAATATGCCAAGACTATATGAACACAAAACGTGCACTACAAATTAAAATAACACTTAATTCCATGCAGTTAATTTATGACCCCCCAAAATCTCAATTTGTATTTTTCATGTATAAGTAAAAAATTATTGACATATTTTAAATGACAAACAATATCCTATACTCCAAGAAGTGCAGAGAAATAAATGCAACAAATATATTTTGAGACAGAATTAAATATTTTTTAGTTTTCTTTGTAAATGATGTCCAGAAAGCTCTGAGTTATTTACGAAAGTCATCCAAAATAAAATTAGCCTATGAAGGCTTTGGAATAAAATAAACAAGGCTAGTTAAATAAGTATTGATCAAAAAAATAAGAAATTATATGCAACCATATGTCATTGACACAGAAACTATTGCAATTACTGCTTGGGAAATTATACTTATTTCATAAATAATTTTTAACAATCATGAGAAACCTATCATTGATAATATTCCACATTTACACTTGAAAGAAATTGAGGCTCTGTATTAGTCCATTTTCTATTGCTATAATAAAATACCTGAAGCTATGTTACATATAAAGAAAAGAGGTTTATTTAGCTCATAGTTTTGGAGACTTAAATTCCAAGTCTGGGAAGCCCCATTTTTTCAGCTTCTGGAAAGGGCCACATGGTGTATGGCATCATGACGGGGATGCATTTGAGAAGGTGAAAGCACATCAAGAGGCAGGGAGGCAGTTGGTTTGTAAAACAACTCAGGATTACATAACATTTATAGACCCTACTAGGGTCCTACAAGTGTTATCTAATCCTTTCTGAGGGCAGATCCCCTTAACCATCTCCCACTAGGTCCACCTAGAAATAAGCCCCAAGGCATGAACCTTTAGGATACAAGAAACATCCAAACCACAGCAGGCTCCAAAAGCAAAAATCAATGACTCTGGTTCATACAACGAGACATAGAAGTGCTGAAATTAAACCCCCATCTTCTGAATTTAGTGTATGACAGATCATTCTCATGAACAGGGTAGAAAATATTTGTCTTAATGTTTAAATTTGGATCACATGAGGACATGACAACATTAAATGTCCCATCAATACTTGGTCTTTACCGACTGGCAACCTTTAACTTTTCTAATTCTCCCATTGATTTGCCCCATTCATTGCTTCATAAAATCACAGACCTAAGTCTCCTATTGTTTATGAGAACATAGAGAAATAAGATATTTTTGTCCTAGGCAACCCAGGTAATTACTGGAAATTTTTAAATAGAATTCAGCATTTTCAATTCCCATTTTGGTGGTCTTCTCATTGTATCTCTAATTGGTCACATAATCATTCAAAAGTATATACTAAGAATCTGTTCACAGAAGTGACACAAAGCTTGTATCCTATTTTTGACTTGTGCTTCGTAATTCAACTTGGAAAAAAATAAAAGTATTAAATTCTTAATACAATATCATCAACCATGGTTTCATGGATAAACTTCAGAGCAAAGAGATTAATGCAGGCTGTGGTGGTAAATGAGGCAGAGGAGGGAAGTTGGGCCTTATTTAAACCTCCAGGAAGGATAGGATTTTGATGGGGGTGGGCAAAAGGGAATATTTTAGAAAAAGATTACAGGATGACCTTAACCTATTTGCTGTGAACTTTCTACTGATGCTTCATTAAGTCAAGAGTAATCGTTAAATTTATTATTTCTATAAAATGCAGGCTTTATTGATGGCCTGTGGGTGGAATGTGGAGCTAAGCAGGGCCAGGTGGACCAGAAGCTGAAGAGCACATGCAGGGTGTGAGAGCATGGCTCAGTGTTGAGCTAACACCAGCACAGGTTGCTTTTCGTTCTCATACTTGTGAGAACTTTGCTTTGTGACGATAATAAAGGGAATAGCCAGGGAAAATAAATGTTTCCACTTAAATAGTGGTGCTGTACAAGACAGCTGAGTCCAAGAAGAAAAGAAGCAAAGAGGTGAGAGTTTTTAGTAGCAACTAGTACTGATCCCGTGGGAGTTTCTACAAGAGTTTGACTAATAATTTTTAATTGTCAAGGCTAGTTTCAAAAGCTAAAATGTTGCTGGTCTACCAAGAACACCCATGGAGACTCTTCAGAGTGGGTAAGAGAGGTTCATCTGGCTGAAACCGGTGGCCTGAATGGATGTGGAGAGTGTGGGGCAGAAACCATTCAACTTTTTTGTCTATATTGTGATCATGATAAGAGATAATAATAGGAAATATGGGAAAGAAAGGGAATATAGGTACATGGGAGACAGATTTCTAAGTGCTAGAAGGTTAGACTTTGAGTGGGAATCAATGGGATCCTAGTAATTAAGATTCCATGAATGAAATTTTGTTTCATTAAAATAAACAATAAAATTAAAGTGAGTTGGTAGATTCAAGTGGATCTTTCCTGTAACTATTTTATTGAAACTGGAACTTTTATCAAAAACAATGACCTATCTTGCTTTGGCATGCAACTGATGTTTAAGTTTCCTGATCTCTGTCTTCCAGCTTGCTGATTTTGAAAGGGGAAGAGAGAGGAAAGTATGAAAAAGAGGATGTAAAGTATGGTTATTCATTCACCCCTATTTTTTGCATGGAACATGATTCCTGCCTTGGAGATCTACCAACACACTTCAAATGGAGAAAGAGTGGGGATGAAGGCAAGGCAGTGGAATGTTTTCTGGCATCTCAGCAACAGGTGAGCAGGTTGCTTCAAAATACAATTTTAATGAAGAAGAAAACATTTAAAGTTTGATTTCTTGAAACACTTTTCAGATGATTATTCTTGACTCTACCTGAACCTGTATAGGATAAAATATATCAAGCAATTACCTCAGCTGCCTAAGACCATTCCTACAAATAGACATGCCTGGTACAATCCAGTTTCCTGACTTACTGCTCCTTCTATGTTAATGGGGTTATAAACATGAAAAAAAAAATACTTTGAAGTCCAGTATTTTTCACAAGCTATAGAAAACCAGGTAAATTTCAATCTAGACAAATAACGACCATCCTTTCCATTTTTTACTTCTGACTCTTCCAATTCTGTTGACTATCAGGTTGTCTGGGATAAAGTGAGGTTGCTAGGCAACAAGGGCCATCCACAATACTCAGGGGCACAAAAAGCTGCTGTTGTACAAAAGCATTTTTAAAAACCTGTGTTTGTCTAAAAATATCTTGTAGCTATCGCTGTCTACCTTTAAAGTAACACAAATGATTATTATTAACTTATTAATAATGCTTAATAAATGAATCTTGATTTTTGATGCAAAATAGACTTTTCAGATTACAAAGGTTTTTTTCAGTCCACAACAAAGGTTAATCAATATAAATTCATAATCTAATTTCAGAAGGTCAAAAAATTTGCCTCTTTATATTAGAAATCATGCATAGAATAAAATGTTCAGATTTGACCAATTTAAAAATATTTATGGGATAGGATTTCTCCATTTGCCTACCTCAGGAAATGTATGCTGAGACAACTTGGAGTTGCAATTCTAAGTATTTTCAGCTAGTGTTTACCATTTTCTGACAGTGTTTTCCCACCACTCTATAGCATTGGACTTTTCCCGCTATTTCAAGTATGACTGTTATTTTGTACCATCTTCAAATATTTATGTTTTTGTATTAACAGATCAAATGTTTTGTATCATTATTTCTTTTTTTTATATCACCATTTCTCAAGTCGTGACTCCTACCAATTTTTGCCAATATAAATTATCTCTATTGTTTGAATATGTTCATATTGAGGGGTTTTTGAAAAACTTGTAAAAATTAAATTCAATATCCTCTATTTAATTAATTAAAGTACATTTTGTTTTAAGGTTTGCTTTCTGCTTTGTGAATATAATATCTAGGTTAGCTAGTTTGTAGTCTTCAGTCCAGGGCACATTATCATCACTGTTTTACCTGAGGCCATTATTTTTTCTACTTCTCCTTGCTCCATGACTGACAGGAACTCAGTTTAATGTTCAATATATGGCTTCAGTATGCATATGTTCTTGAAATACTTTTGATTGTTTGTAGCATGTTATTTTTGTGGAAAATGGCTTTGTGTTGTATATATTTTTTTCTACCCAACATCATGTATTTAGGACCTACTGATAATGAGATTTAACCCATATATGCATGCACACAATGACATTATCATCTTCAGTGCTTCTGATTGCTACCTAATCTACTGTGATTTATTTTCACTATATACACTTCTCTACCATTCAGAAAATACTCTAGTGAACATACACATACATGTTTCCTCATGAACCTGTAAGAGACAGTCTTTGGGATATACTAAGAAAAGAGATTGCTGGATCAAAGGAAATAAGCTGTTGTTTTTCAGAAAGGCTGTACTTATTGACACTCTCACTAGCAATTTATGAAAGTTTCTATTCCCCCTTATGTTTTTCAATACTAAATATTGAGCATCCACAAATTGATGTTCGTTTCTATGGAGAAAAGTAAGAGACTAGCATTTCTCTGATCACCTGAGCTGCCAATCCTGCTAATCCTTTGTTTACATCCTATTTTGTGATTTATCTGTGCATGTCCTTGGGTCATTTTTCTGTTTTGTTGGCCTCAGCTTTCTTACTGCTTCATGATAATTTTTTTTGTTAATTATAGAGATTATTCTCTTCTCAGATTTAGATGTTACTAATAACTTCTTCCAGTGAGTCCCCCTTTATTAGCTCTATGATATTCTTTATTGATTAGAATTGTTCATTTTGATATAATCGAATTGTATAAATTTCCCTGTATTATTTTGCCCTTTGCTTTGTGCTATTGCGTTTTGTTAAAGAAATTTCTACTCCCAAATCACAAAAATATCTTATATTTTTTGTCTGCTTTATAATTTTATCTTTCCCGCTTAGATCTTTTTTAATTAATCTGAAATTTATTCTTCATGCTGATTGAAAGAAGAGAATAACTTTATTTTTTTCATATATAAAAACCAATATTATCATCAATTAATCAATTAAAAAATACATTTCTACACTAATCTGTGCTGTGATCACAATAAAATAACAATATCTTATCTAAATACAATCTGTTTCTGGGCTATTATTTTCCCTTGTTTCTGTCTCTTTATTGTACCAGTACCATACATTTTACATCTGTAGGAAATGTGCATTAAAAATTCATAAGATGAGACCTCCTCTTTGTTCTTATTTTTCAGAAATTTCCAGAAAGAAAGGAGATTTTTGGTCACATTTTTCTTTCAATAAAAAAATGTGCTCTATTTGAGCAATGTTGAAAAACAAATACATAAAAGTAATTACCTGATTGACTGTCACTGCAGTATTAGACTTATACTTGGTCTTTGGTCATACTTGAGAAGTAAATATTGCTGCCAGTATTCTAATATTTCATTCAAAACTCATGTCTTGTGTCTTGAAGGTCAGTCAGCAGCATATTTATTTTAATAGACTTTATAATTGTCCATCATTGTTTAAACTTTTTGTGAGAGTTTATAAACTTATGTTATGGTTTGGATGTGAGGTGTCCCCCCCAAAGCTGACATGTGAGACAACACAAGAGGTTTGCAGGAGAAATGATTGGGGTATAGCCTTAACCTAGTCAGTGAATTAATCCCTGATGAGATTAACTGAGTAATAACTGGAGGCAGGTGAGATATGGCTAAAGGAAGTGGCTCATTGGGGTATGGCTATAGGGTTGATATTTTGTATCTGGAGAGTAGAGTCTCTCTCTCTGCTGCTAAACATCATGTGAGCTGCTTCTGTCTGCCACACAATTGAATACAAATAATGAATGTATATATTAACACACCATTATTATTCTAAGTCTTTAGTTTACATTAGGGTTCACGCCTACTATTTATTCTATAGATTGGACACATGTATCAATCATGATTTTATCATATAGAGTAGTTTCATTACCCTAAAAATCCTATGCTATTTCTTCATCTCTCTCTTCTCAACCACTGGCAACTTTTTTTTCACTTTCTCCATATGTTTATCTTTTTCAAAACACTGGAATCATACAACAAGTAGGCTTTTGAGGTTGTTTGTTTTGTTTTCTCACTTGTGATATCTAAGTTTTGAATTTGTCCTTTTATGGCTTGATAGTTCAATTATTTGTTGCAGTGAATGATATTACCTTATCTGGAGGTATTGCAATTTATTTATTCAATCATTTCAGAGAGCCCTCTTGGCTGCTTATAAGTTATGACAACTCCTCTGGATAAACACTAAGGAAAGCAGTTGCTGGATTTAAAAAGAAATTTTATTTAATTATTTACTTACTGTTTTTAATTATACATGACAGTACACTGTATTTTGACATATTATACAATATGGAGTATAACTTCCATTTTTTTTGGTTGTACATGATGTGGAGTTACACTGGTCATATATTCATATATGAACAAAGGAAAGTTATATTCAATTCATTCTACTGTCTTTCTTGTTCCCATTCCCCTCCCTTCCCTTTATTCCCCTTTGTCTAATACAATGAATTTCTATTCTCCCCCCCACACACATTTATTGTGTGTTAGCATCCACATATCAGAATATTTGGCCTGATAGTCTCTAGTTCTATCCATTTACTGTCAAATGCCATAATTCCATTCTTCTTTGTGGCTAATATTTCATTGTGTATATACACCAAGTTTTCTTTATTTATTTATCAGGTGAAGGGCACCTAGTTTTGTTCCATAGCTTAGCTATTAAGAATTGAGCTGCTATAAACATTGATATGGTTGCATTACTGTAGTATGCTGATTTTAAGCCCTTTTGGTATAAACCAAGGAGTGGGGTAACTGATTCAAATGGTGGTTCCATTCCTAGATTTTTGAGCAATTTTCATAGTGCTTTCTATAGTGGTTATACCAATTTGAAGTCCCACTAGCAATGTATGAGGGTTTCTTTTTCCCCACATCCTCACCAACATTTATTGTTACTTGTATTGTTGATAATTTCCATTCTAATTGGAGTAAAATGAAATTTCAGTATAATCTAATTTGTATTTCTCTAATTGCTAGAGATGTTGAACATTTTTTTCATATATTTGTTGACTGATTCTATTTCTTTTCCTCTGAGGTATCTTTTCAGTTCCTTTGCCCATTTATTGATGGGCTTATTTGTTTGTTTGGTTGGATTTTTTTATATTAAGTTTTTTTTTGAGTTCATTATATATGTTGGAGATTAAGGCTATAACTGAGGTGCAAGTGGCAAATATTTTCTCCTATTCTGTAGGCTGTGTCTTCGTGTTCTTGATTGTTTCCTTTGCGTAAAGAAGCATTTTAGTTTGATGTCATCCCATTTATTGATTCTTAATTCTTGATTTTATTTCTTGTTCTTTAGGAGTCTTGTTGAGGAACTCAGTTCCTAAGCTGACATGATAGACATTTGAGCCTAATTGTTCTTCTAGTAGGCACAGGGTCTCTGGTCTAATGCCTAGGACCTTGATCCACTTTGAGATGAGTTTTGTGTAGGTCTTCTTAAATTTCTTTCTTTAGTATCTCTTATAGTTTTCTTCATGGGTGTCTTTCACCGCTTTTTTTAAATTAATGCCCAAATATTTTATTTTTAAAGCTATTGTGAATGGAATAGTTTTCCTGCTTTTCTCTTTCAGTTGATTCATCACTGATTTATAGGAATGCAATTGATTTATGGGTGTGAATTTTATATCCTGCTACTTTGCTGAGTCCAGTTCTGAGATCTAGAATTTTTCTAGGGGAGTGTTTTGGGTGTTCTATATAGAATCATGTCATCAGCAAATAGGAATAGTTGTACTTCTTCTTATTTATGTCCTATTATAGTTATTCCTATTTATGTCCCTTCAAGTTCTTTCTTTTGTTTAATTGCTCTGGCTAGAGTTTCCAGGACTATGTTGAATAGAAGTAATAAATAGGGCATCCCTGTTTGTTCAAGTTTTTAGAGGGAATGCTTTCATTTTTTCTCCATTTAGAATGATGTTGGCCTTGGGCTTGTTATATATATCGTTTACAATGTTGAGGTATGTTCCTACTATCCCTAGTTTTTTGAGAATGAATTGATGCTGAATTTTGTCAAATGCCTTTTCTGCATCTATTGAGATGATCATGTGATTCTTATCTTTATGTCTATAGATGTGATAAATTATGTTTATTGATTTCTGTATGTTGAACCAACCTTGCGCATCCCTGGGATGAATTCCACTTCATCATGCATACTATCTTTTTAAAATGTTTTTGCATTCAATTTGCCAGTGTTTTATCAAGAATTTTTCCATGTATATTCATAATCAGGGATATTGGTCTGAAGTTTTCTTTCTTTGATGTGTCTTTGTCTGGTTTTGATATCAGAATGATACTAGCTTCATAGGAGGGGTTTTAGAAACTTCAGCTTTTTTTGTCTTTCTCTTTGTTAGCTTGAATAGGGTTTATCAATTTTATTTATTTTTTCAAAGAACCAACTTTTTGTTTTCATTGATCTTTTGGATTTTGTTTGTTTTTTTGTTTCAATTTCACTGATTTCACCTCTCATTTTGTTTATTTCCTGTCTTCTACTGTTTTTGGTATTGATTTATTCTTCTTTGTCTAGAGCTTAAAGACATAATGTTAGGTTATTTATTTGCTGACTCTATTCTTTTAATGAATGAGCTCAATGCAATTAACTTTCCTCTTAGAATTGCTTTTCTAGTGTCATGGAGTTTGATATGTTGTATTGCTAATCTAATTTACTCCTAAGATTTTTTATTTCATCCCTGATTTTTTCTGCTAGTCATTGGTCATTCAATAACATATTATTTGGTCTCCAGGTGTTAGATTAGTTCTATTTTTACATTGTCATTTATTTCTAATTTCATTCCATTATGATCTTATAGAATGCAAAGTATTATCTCTATTTTTTTTGTATTTTCTAAGAGTTGCTTTGTGGCCTAAGATGTGGTCTATTTAGGGAAGGATCCATGTGTTGCTGTGAAGAAAGGGTATTCAGTCATTGATGGTTGAAATATTCTACATATATATCTGTGAAGTCTATATTATGAATTGTATTTTTTAGTTCTATGGTATCTTTATTTAGCTTTGGTTGGGAGGACCTAAACAGTGCTGACAGAGGTGTGTTAAAGTCACCCGGTATTATTGTGTTGTGGTCTATTTAATTCTTGAAACTGAGAAGGGTTTGTTTGATGTACATAGATGCTCCACTGTTTGGGGCAAAAATGTTTATGATTGTCATTTCTAGTTGTTGTGTGATTCCCTTAAGCAGTATGAAATGTCCTTCTTTGTCACTTCTAACTAACTTTTGCTTGAAGTCCACTTTAACTTATATGAGGATGGAAACCCCTGCTTATTTATAAGATCCATGTGAATGATATGTTTTTTTCCCATCATTTTACCTTTGTTCTATGTATGTGTTAGCTTATGAGGTGAGTCTCTTGAAGATAGCACATTGTTAGGTCTTGTTTTTAATCCAATCTGCCAGTCTGTTTCTTGATTGATGAGTTTAGACCATTTACATTCAATGTTATTATTGAGAAATGATTTTCATTCCCTGGCATGTTGGTTTATTTCTTAATTTTACTTTAGATTAGTTTCTCCTTTCATTGACTATCGTTCTAGTGTAATTCCTCCCTTTATTGGTATTCACTTTTCTTTTCCATTTCTTCTTCATAAACCATTTTATTGAGTATGTTTTGTAGTGCAGTCTTTCTTGTGAATTCTTTTAAACAAAGGTTTTTATTTCATCATGAATTTTGAAAAGTTTAAAAGATGTCTGCTTAATTTCTTTTCACAGGCTTTCTTTATTGAAGTTATCTTTCACCTCCTGAAATTTATCTCTGATTTCACTCCTTACATCATCCTTCATGTTGTGAATCAGTTTAACTATGCATATTCTGAACTTCTTCTCTGACATTTCTTCTACTGTGTTGTCAATGGAATCTACTATTGGAGCATCTTGGTTTGTTTGTGGCACTTTTTTCTCTTGTTTTTTCATGTAGTACACGTGTCTGCACATCTAGCATTGTGGATCCTTTCTTGGCTCTGATGTCTGCTATATTTAAAACTAATATGGCTATGCATTGTTTTCATTTGATTAATGTTAGTATGTCATATCTTTCCCCATCATTTGCTTTAAATCTGTGTGTGTGTGTGTGTGTGTGTGTGTGTGTGTATTTAAAGTGAATTTTCATATGAGCAACAGAAAATTTGGTCCTGTTATTTGATCCATTCTGATAAATTCTGTCTTTTAATTGGTTTGTTTGTGTTTATTGATGTGTTTATCACATTGATAGTTAAAGTAATTATCAATAATTTTAAATTAACATCTACCATACATTTTCTACATATTGCCCTTGTTCTCTGTTACCTTCTAATTTTTTTTATGTTCTCTGTTTTTAATTGAGCATTTTATGAAATTCTACTTTATTCCCCTTCTGTAACAGTAATTATTGTTTTTAAAAATCTTCTTTAGAGTTCCCCTAGATTTTCTAATATTCATTTACAATTAATCCAGGTCCACTTTCAAATAACACAGTGTTATTTGAAAGTGGACCTGGATTAATTGTAAATGAGAGTACCTTACAATAACAAAATAACTGCAATTCCTTCCTCCTGTCCCTCAATCATTGCTATCACTCATTTCACCCATATGTAAATATATATATATATATATATATATATATATATATATATATATNTATATATATATATATATATATTATGCATGCATATATATGTATATATATATATGCATAAATTATTGCCAGTGCTATTTTAAGCTATTGATCTTAATTGATCAATTAAGAATATGAAAATTAAAAAAATTTATTTGACCTTTATATCTTCCCTTTTTGGTGTTCTTCCTTTCTCCACATAGACCTAAGTATTTTAGTGACATAATTTTCCTTTTCTATAAAGTGTTTCTTTTAACATTGTTTGAAAGACAGCTCTATAGACAACATATTTACTCAATTCTTTTTTTTTTTTCTTGGTCTGAGAATCTCTCTTTGTTCCTCACTTTTGAAGTGTACTGAACTCTAGGTTGGTATTTTATTCCTCTAAATACTCTATTTTAATTTACTCTCTTTGTACTTCATGGTTTCTGGAAAATAGATATAAATGCTTATCTTTGTTCCCCCTTAGTTAAGGTTGTTTTTCTCCATTTTGTATGATCAGAATTTTTATATATTTTAGTTTTGATTTTCTGTAGTTTGAATATTATATGCCTAGGTGTTATTTGTTTGTTTGTTTATTTGGCATTCATCTTACTTGGAATTCTTTGAGATTTCTGGAACTGTGATTTGCTGCCTGATACTAATTTTGGAAAAATTCTCAGTTGTTATTCTTTAAACTAGGCCTTCTGTTCTTTCTATCTTTTCCTCCTGTTATTCCTATTATATACTTGTTGCACCATTTGTAGCGGCTCCAACGTTCTTGGATATTCTTTTCTTATTTTTTCCCCACATTTTTTCCTTTTCTGATTTTTGGTTTTGAGCATTTTCAATTGAGATGTGTTATGGTTTGGATATGAGGTGTCCCATGAAAGTTTATGAGAAGATTATGAATGCCATAACCTAATTGGTGAATTAATCCACTTGATAGATTAATAATTTGAAAGGACTATTATATTTTGTGGCATATGTAGGCAGGTAGGTTGTGACTAAAGAAAGTGTTTCACTGGGAGGGTGGCTTGGGGGATTATATCTTGTCCCACCAGCCTCCCTCTCTCTCTTCCCATCCCCCCCCCCACGACTTTGCTTCCTGGCTATCATAAGATGAGCAGATTTATCTGCCATGCCCTTCTGCTATGATGTGCTGCCTTACCTTGGACTCAGAGCAATAGAATCAGTAGACGCTGGAATGACACTACTAAAACTGCAAGCCCCAAACAAACTTTTTCTCCTCTAAATTGATCTTGTTAGATATTTTGTTCAGAGCAATGAAAAGCTGACTAATACAAGATGGCTTCAAGCCTCAAAAATTCTTCTCTCAGTTTTGTCCAGTCTATTAATAAGCCCATCAAAGACAATCTTTATTTCTGCTACAGTGGCTTGAGTATCTAGAATTTCTTTTCTTTCTTAAAATGTCTTCTTCTCTGCTTGAATTACCTGTTTTTGCATGTCATCTACTTTATCCATTAAAGCCTTTAGCTTATTAATTATAGTTGTTTTAAAATCAGTCTGATAATTCTAACATCTCTGCAGTGTCTGCATCTGACTTTGATGACCTGTCTCTTCAATCTGTCATTTTTTATCTTTTTGTACCTTGCATGATACACTGGGCTAGAGTTGAATATTTCCCTTCTCTCAAAGAAAGTTAAAAGGGATTGAAATCTTATAGTTTTCTCCCTCCAAATGGAATATTAAAGTTGACTAAAGTTGGGTATTTCTCTTCCACAAGGTTGGTTGATCTCTGAAAAACTTAAATAGTTTGGTTTCTGATTCAATAGTTTCTCCAAGGAGCAGACACTATTAAGAATAATAGGCTACTCTGACTAACTTCAGGATTGTTCTTTTTTCTCTTTTCCTTCCAGGAGCAGGAGTAAATTTTTCTTTACTATTCACCATGAGAAATTGGTAGAACTCAAAAACAGAAGACTCACAAATGTGTGTGCCCCTAGCACCCATAATGGGGTCCCTACGGAGATTTTATTTCTCAGACTTGTTCACACTGAGACCTTTGCAAATTATTAACTGCAGTTCACATATTCCTATCCTGGATTGTTTTCCTGTGGAGATTTCTATTCAGGTAAATTGCAATGCTCTGTCTTTACCTGTTTGGCTTTCCAACTTTAGGGCACGGTTTTCCCCATGACCTTGCTTCTTCTAGGGCTCTAATTGACTGTGCTGATTTCCCAGTCTCTTCACCCTTCTACTTTCTGTTAAGACAAAATGTCACCAATCTCTTCAAGTGGTAGAAAAGAAAGTAAACTGGAAGTCCCGAAATTTCCGAAATTTCTTTAATGCTCCTTTATTCTCCATGTTGGGGAGATATATATATATATATATATATATATACTTTGTTTTTGAGATGGGGGTCTTCCTGTATCACTGTATCACCAGGCTGGGCTCAAACTCATAAACACAAGTGATCTTTCTACCTTAGTCTTCTGAGTAGTGGGGATTACAGGCATGTGCCACCATGCCTGGACTATTGTTGGTCCTTCTTTAATTTTACCTCTGTCATCAAAAATTATATGAAAGAGTTTGATAAGTGTGAAGATTGTTATACATGTTGTATTTTCCAATACAAAAGAATTACTTATAGATAATCATCATCATAATAATATACACTTATGTTTTAATAGTGATTTACGCATTTATAAAATAAGGCTTATATTCCTTCCTCAATTTTCATCATCAAGCTCTGACTTAAATAGAATTGTTATTATCCCAAATTATAAAAAGCATCTGAAGCTAGCATAGTACTCTTATTCTTCCTTGATCATATAGTTTAGTGAAAGACAGAATCAGAATTGGACATCAGGTTTCTCCTGCTTCAATATGCTGAACCATACTCCCCAAAACATGTGTTGGCAGAAAAGTCTTGTCTACTGCCATAGCTGAGTATATCTGACTTCTTCTAGTTTGTTAAAATACCAGTACTTTGGGGTACAAAATGTAATCATGCACAATGTTTAAATGCTTGACTTATAAAATAATATATTATGGCCGTTAGGAAAAATGGATTCTGATAACAAGAACATTAATAACCCCTTATTGACAATATTGTTCTAATATTGCCAAGTATTCAAGTATTCACCCTCCTTCTTAAGTCATTCCCTGATGCTCAGCTTCTATTGTTATACATTTTCTGAGTTTTAACATTGCCATACTAAGTTGGAATTTATAAAAGCTTTCCTTTGCAGACAAAAGTTGACAAGCACACATTTTAAAATGAAGGCAAGAGGTACTATGGCATTAGTGAGGCTCAGAATATATGAACCATATGATCACTGATGACAAACAGATTAAAAAATACAAGAAATATGCACAACACACTTTTGATTTTCCAGGACCATAATGTGAGAAGATTGGAAAGTCTTGATTTGTTAACTCCATTATAAGGAATCTCACAAAGATGAAAATAGAGAAATTCAAGTATGCCTCTAAATATTTAAAATATTCATAAGTAAAAAATTATAGAACACATCTATTTTTTCTGTTCTTCTTGAAAAAATTTATTTTTTAAATAAATATTTGGGATTACCTCTGCATTTAAAAAAAATGAAAAGCTTATATTGTCTAAAATGTGCTATACACTTTATATGCATAAAGTTTAAAGGGGTAAGTAGATCTTACCACCTGATTTTCATTTCTTTTTATGATTGTCTATAAATTAAGTGATCCATCAGTAGAGATGAATAACTATAAATGATGACCTGTGCAACTTTGAGAGATAACCTTATAATTGTTTTTACCTGGTTCAAATGAGCTGCATTAAACATCACTGGCATCTGGTGAAGATCAATATATTTTCAGGTTTTGGAAAATTATTAAAAGTTGAAACCATAGTTGTCTTTAAATTATTGCTTTTTCTTTTTTTAATCTCTAAATAAATACATGACAAGTCCTAACTCCTATACCTCTGTAATTTTCATGTCTCCATTATTTCTGTCATTGCCTCAATAACTATTTCTCAGGAATAATTCTGTGCCCTACTAAAATAACAACACAGCCTCCTAAGAAATCTCACAAAACCTACAATCTATTTTGTACATTATGCTCATGTTAATTCTCATATAAAACAATTCCAATGAAAATTTTTCTTTACTAAATCAAAACTCACAAGCCTATAATAATAACTACAGGATTTTGTGTAGTCTAGATACTTTGACCATGCTACTCTGCCTGCATTTTAGGCTGTTTCTCAGTCATGTGTGGATGGATTTTAATTTTCAGAGTAGTTTCCAAGTAATTCAAGAGGAGGGTGTATTTCTAATTGTCCTTTCTAGTTACCATGTTTGTTAAACATTGAATGCTTTATTTGTGTCCTCAAGGTTAATTCACATATATTCCAACTAATGTCAATTTGCTTCAAGTTTTATTATATTTAAATATCTAATAATAAGCCATTACCCATGCATAATGATAGAAAAATAAGAAATTTATAGGCGTTCAAATCTTTTTATAATTCTGATTTTCAGAAAATTCAGAATTACTAGAATTACGTAACATCAGCTTACCAACAGTACTACCCAAATTTCAACTATCACTGTGTGTATCTGTAAGTAAGTCAATAAAATACTATTTTGCTTTGTATGTACTATGTCCCCTGAAAGCTCATCTTTGAGAAAATTCAGGTATATTCAGAGGTAAAATGACTAGATTATAAGAGCTATTACCTAATCAATGAATTAATCCATTAGATGGATTAATAATTTGAATGAATTAATGGGTGTTAATTATAGGCAAACAGGGTATGGCTGGAAGAAGTAGGTCACTGCAGGGTGGGAGAGTAGGGTACCTTTGGGAATTATATTATTCCTGGCTCTTTATATTCAAACTCTGAGCTTGAATATTCTGATCTGCTTTCCCCTGCCACATCTTCCACCATGATGTTTGCACTTACCTAAGACCCAGAATAATGGGATCCACTGACTATGAACTGAACCCCTGAAATTGTGAGCCAACGTAAAGTTTTCCTTCTCAGGTTGTTCTTTTTGGGTATATTGATCAGCAACAACAGAAAACTGACTAACACGGGTACAAACTTCAATGCTTTTGTTCACTCTACATTTCACTGCGTAACTATCAGATGTGCCTCATGATCAAGAAATGATCATGCTCTTCTTTCAATGTTGGTCAATGATTGATCACTGCACATCTGTAACTCAGTTTTCCCAGAGGCATACAACAATATAGCTGCCTCAGCTCCTAGTTTTGTGGTGATAAACCCATGAGACATTTTATCAAAAAATGGATAATAAAAAGACACAACTTTCCAACAAAGATCAAAATGCAGTAAATGGAAAAAAAAATGATAAGGCTGGAAGTAAAATTTGAATCACATGAAAAAATGTATATAGAATAAATAGCTGACTGTGGAAATGTTGACATTGCTAACATTGGAGAGAATCTAGAGGTGTATGGGAAGTAAACTTATTGACATGGTTAAAGACAGTGATGGCAACAAAAAGGATGGCATTGTCCCAGAGGAAGTGCTGCAAAAAAAAAACAGCACATTAAAAGACACTCCAAAATTTCACAGTATTGAAAACAACAAAAGATAAAATGTCATAAGCACATAGAAACTTAGAAGTGTGGCTGTTCCAAGTCTTCAAAATGATGGTAGCTCTGATTCCTCTGTTGTTATAAGAAAGCAAGTGATTTTCAAGCCACTCTTGACTTTTTTTTTTAGAAAGAAACACTTTAATTCTCAATGTTTCTAATGTTTTAAATTTAATGTTGAAAATCCAGCCTCTACCTCAGAGCAAAGCCTGTCCAAGGAAGGGACATGACCTTTGTCCTTGGAAAGACCCACAGAGCACACCTAGACACATTCCCACACTGCTAAATTGTTTATCTACAAATAACAGGAGAGATCTGCTGCTCCAGGTGTCCCTGACTCAGTCAGGCTAGGTGGGGATCCATAGCAACCCCCTGGCAGCCACCAATCAGCATGAGACAGGGAAATACCTGGGATGCCAGATGAGCCTCCCAGTAGTTATGGTGGTTGATAACGTGTTGGGAAACCATGTAGTTCAGCAAGAACACCCCTCTTGGCTTAAACCAATCAGTTCAAATGAATCCCCCTCTTGTAGTAACAAATCACCCCTACCCAACTTGTTCCCGCCAGTGAATGTGCTAATCATGTTTTAGAGTTGTTATTTGATTTTTCCGCGGTGTGTGATGATTTGCTAAGAGATGCTGTGATGTATGTGGGGGTTCCTGCCTTCTCCAAAGAATGTATAAAACTGCTGCAAATCCTGGGCTCGGGGCCTCTCAGCGTCACCAGTTGCTGTGTGTGCACACAGATGACCAAGCTAGCTCACAATAAACACCTCTTTGCTGTTTACATCAATCTTGGTCTCTGGTGGTCTTTTGGGGATTCCGAATTCGAGCATAACAATGTATGTTATATACATATTGGTTTTATAAAATTTTTCATTGATTATACATTTAAAACTGTCATTAAGAAAGTTTTTAATATTTTGACAAATAGTTTATATGTAAGAGATAATTTTTAACTTTTCTTATTATCACTATCATTTTTCACAGTTTCAGATTGTGTGGACATTTTCACAGCCTTGCATTACTATGCAAAATGAGGTCTGCCTCTAGGTATGCACAGCCCCCCCCCCCAGCACACACACATAACACACATACATATATGAATGTGTGTGTGTGTGTGTATGTACATATTTAATTAAATCACTCCCAGGAGATGAATATTGGAAATCTTTTCAACTGAAATTTATACGTATAGTATTAGTAGTCATCTTAAAATAGCTAAGCCTGGATATAAATTACATCTGAATTATAAATTTCTAAACAAGAAATGTTATGAAATTCAATTTATTTTACAATATTTGTAGCATAATTATTTCATACAACCTTTGTTGGAGCCACTCACAGCTTGTCTTTTTATTCGAATATTCTTCAAAATAATGTTAAGTTGCTTGTACAGGCAAGTCCTGGGTTCATAGAGCTAGTTTAGTTTAACCTCTCTGGTAGGTATCCTCAATATTGAAGTATAGTAGTTAACACTTTCTGGCACCACCTGCCAAGAAGAATGTTAATTGTTTTCTACAAAAGATGTAATTTAATTATTCATCAAAATGCCTTAAAAGCAGTTGCTGTCTTCTGAGAAATAGGCCCTTAGCACATTTCACCCCTCTAATTTTCTGGCTCATTTGTCCTTGTTTCTTAACATAAGGAAAAACTACATTTAATAATGGAATGTATATTTCAATACTTTACATAAAAAACATTAATTTTTTAATATTGAGATTTTGCAAAAATATACATATGACTCCCTTTATTTAAATAACAAGCTTTCCAAAATTTATTGACCTGAGTGACTATATACTATTTTAACAAACAAAACAACAAAATAAAAACTTTCTTATGTTACACAAAATTTGTGCACATATGCAATGAACACTCTTTGATGTATAGATCAGGAAATGGGATGTTCAAATTAATTCAATCTTCTTAATAACAGTTACTCTATATCTGCCTTCAAAGATTAGCAAATTTTGTAGAAAATGGAGCCAATAATTGTCTTTAGTGTAATTCTAAAAAATTAGAAGATATTTTAAGTAATTTTTCATAAAGACTTATAATTGTATATCTCAAGAAATACAATGCTGGTTAATGAAGATTTCCAACTGAAAAGAAAACTTGTCAGATTCCAGAGTATACTGATTATAAACATTGTTCTTTAATTTTTAGTAACTGCTATTTGAGATTTGTGTAGATTAAGAGATTTTGTTCAACAATTATCAGAAAAAAGCAAAAATTACCCAACTAGCTGAGACTCATGCCTTTAAGGGTCCCAGTGTGCTCTGAGTAGGTTTCACTTGTCTCCCTTAAATTATGTTTAAAAAGTTACATATTTCCACCCCAATTCCATTACCCCTACTCACTCTTAACTTACTGTCCTTAAAGTTGTTAACCCACGCATGGCTGAATTTCAGTCTGTTTCAACACCTGACTTTCAAGGAGATCCATCAATAGCTTTTCCCTTTATAAAGTGGATTTGAATCACTTCTACTTAATTTATTTTTTAAGGATCCAAGGGATAGATCCTTGTTCTCATATTCCCAGACTTGTTAAAGGAACTATCTGCTTTTTCCAAACCCTTCACAGTCTTACAAGTAACAATCAGATCCCACTTAATACTGTAACTGAAAAGCTCAGTCCCTGTTCCAATGCCAATCAATGCCAATGTAATAATGAGGACAAGGTTTTGAGAAAAAGGAAAAAAAAAATCTGTTTTGCTTTGCTAGCAAAGGAGAAACACAGGGGACTCCTGTCCCAGAGTCTGTGACTCACCCAATCAGGAGGGATAAGGGTTTTTTAAAGGAATTTCAAGGGTTACATTCCAGGTGTGCTGTGGTCTAGGGCCCCAGGGTGCCCTGATGGCTTAGGATTCACTTGTTAATTTAGGAGCTATTCACTTTCCAGATCTTCAGCTGGCATCTCCTTCCTGTGTGTGTTTAAGGGCAATCAACTAGCGGAAGAAAAGATAACACTGTCTCCCTGGTTAGGGATGGGGAGAGGTTTGAAGAGAGAGAGAAATTTTTTGTTGTTGTTGTTTAAATAAGCCTTAGAGCAATAAGGGCTACATTCAGGAGGGGAAGGTACCACAGTTACAATGCTTGTCTTTAAAAAGTTACTAAATTTAAGGTTTGACTATTGAAGATTATCTTCACAAACACTTATTTGTCATAACGCAATCAAGAACTAATCATGAAAAAACAGGAGTCAGAAATCCTAAGTCCTTTGCTTAGAAGCAGTGTGATATTTGTAAAGTTCTCTAAACTCCAAGTTTAGTTAATTTTATTTGTAAAATGGCTATGGTAATTTAAAGTGCATAGTGCTATTGAAAGAATTAAATTAGATGAAATATGTTATATTTACACCACATGATCAACACTAAAATGTTGTCAGCTATTACTAGAAAAACCATGTAACTTATTATCAAATTCTGTTCAGAAATTTTGTCTAGGACAAGTACTAAACTAAACAGGACATGAAGCTTAATATAGAATTTCCCCAGGAAAACCATAATTATGATGACTTTGTTTTTATGATTGTGTTATGTATTTAGTTTTACTTAAGGCAAATGCAATTTACCTTCCTATGCATTCACACCATCTTGTATCTTTTGGTTAGTGTATCCCAACCTATCTACTATTAAAAGTATAGTATTATCAAGTGAAGCTGGGTGGCAATAATGTGTCCAAAGATCCCACAGACACCTGAGAATGCAGTAGATTGCTAGAGGGGTTCATCCCAGCAGCTTTAAGAACATAATGATGGCTGTAATGACCTGAGCTCTTCATTAGAAACACTCTTATCCTTTTCAAAGCCCTCATTATGTCCATTTACACAAATTTAGGGTAATGGAAGTTCAATTACAATTCACATTATTATGTGAATTCTATCTAATATATTAAATACATTATACATTCATCCAAACGCAAAGGTTCTTGCGAAAGGAATCTTTCAGAGTGAAATAATATCATTTTGCTCTTTGGAATAAATACTTTCTTTTTTTTTATAGTTACAGACTTTAGAAACACGATAACATTTTTCTTCCTGCAGCTAGAGAGATGTAATAAGATATCAAATATGTTTATGCGATGATGATGCTAGCAGCTGGGTTATGTCAAAATTCCTTCATTTATTACTTCAGATTTACCAACAATTATGAACATCTTTAAAACCAGCTTACAAAGTTTGAACATATTTTACTTCTATAACCAGAACATACTCCAAACAGATGGATTAAGAAAATGAGAATATTCACTTATATATTACAGCTGGGGGCAATTGGGGGACAATGTAGAAGTTATTAAGGTTGCTTAAAATTTCCTCCTATGCACCAAGATTTTGAGTTATAGAAACATAAAAATCTATTATATTCTTCTGAGTCGTGGTAGAAGCAGTCTTCATTACTCTAACAGGCTAGTTTCAGACTGGAAGAAAGGAAACCTAATCATCATCTAGCATTGTCAATTAACCTCTCTGTATTTTAGTGTCTCCTTAAAATTTTTCAAACATAGAAATTGTGATCCTATGCTTCTAGGGCTTCTTGCCAATTTAAAAGAAATGAGTCATACCTCTGGAACGAAAAAAGAAAAGAGATGACAACCATACAACTCTTCATGAATTGGTATGAAAGAAAATTAAAGGAAGAGAAACAAGATCACTTAAAAGAGCCAAATCCAGTCCTCTGTAATCATACAGTATACCCTTGATGGTGTGCCTATGTTTAGAAATATTTATGACAGCACCATAGGCATCTGTTCTTATAAGGTCAACAGTGGCTTCAATGTGACACTTGTCCTGAGTGACTCTCAATTGCGTAGATTCTTTTGTGTGTGTACAGGAATTCTTTCAGAATCACTAGCAGTGATTTGTTTTTCAGTTTCATTTAAATAATATAATAGAAGAGTTTCTTATCACTCTACTTGTAAACTTTTGCCCAATGTTGTCCTCAGATTACTGAAGAATTTATTCATGCAATCATATCCTTCAGAGTACTATTCATTAGAATGGAGATTACATGTGTCTCACGACAGCAGAAAGGAGAGTCACTGCTTCCTCCTAGATGCTTCCCAAAGGTGAAGAGAAATAGGACCAAGCTGTACTAACGTCCAGGCCACAGAGATTCCAGGAGAGGTTACTCAGTGTCTGCCAAGACTAGGGAGCTTCATCATGGGTCCCACTAGGAATGCTTGGAAATGAAGGAAATTTTAAAATGATTGTAGTCACAGAACAAATATTTTTACTTCCAAGAATAATATGCTTTTTTGAGTGAACTGACATATTCTGGCCTGCTTTCTTGCATGAAGAAGCTCAAGTTTCAGTACATTAAATTTATGATGCCACTTGGGCCTTCCAAGGGAACTTAGGAAACAGACACATGATGTTTTAAGCCGAAATTTTGTTTTTAAAACCAAACCTGGTTTGTATAAAACTCTTCTATGTCCTTTGGTTTAAAAAAAGAAAAGAAACCCCAACAATAACTACCCAACATTAACCCTTTTTTAGGATCAGAGAGCTTAAAGATCCTTTTATAATTATCTAAAAATATGTAATTTTATCCACTACAAGTTGGATTTCAAATTTTATAACCAATTAGAGGTTTCATTAAGCTTGATGTTCCATGAATTTGATCCCATGTCTATTTCCTACTCTCTTGCCAACTATGGCAACCTTTAAATATTTCCCAATTATAAAACTGTGCTTTGCATAGTAATTCCCCAAAAAAAGGCAAATATAAACTTGGCCAATAAGTTTCTTTCTTTCTTTCTCTCTTTCTTTCTTTCTTTCTTTCTTTCTTTCTTTCTTTCTTTCTTTCTGTCAATTACATCATCACTTTGGTAAAATTAATGAATTTCATTTGGGTCCCACTACCAGTATGAGGTCCCAAGATAGGGAAACTTTTCCGTGTATTTCTGGGGTACATTCTGTCAGGCTTCCTGGGATTCATATTCAGAAACAGAGGAATGCTTTCCACTTCTCATTGTGCCATCTCAGGATCCCTAGGGTGAATAACTATGATGTACTGGGAAGGTGTAGGAGCTAGAAATTTTGCTAATGTGGAAGTTACCAGGCATGGAGGAAAGAATGGTAACTGGTAGCTTGAAAAAAGCACTAAATGGAAAGTTCTCCTTTTTCTGGGGATTTGGAAGGATTAAGATAGAAATACCAACATCACTGGGTAATGTATATACATCAATGCATGACAGGGCAGATGCTTGAGTATTATGTCAAGGGTCTAAACTGGAATTTTTCCCTGAAAACAAACAAACAAAAACAAAAGGAAACAAAAAAATAAATAAATAAATAAATAAATAAATAAGAAAGCAAAAATCTTACTCTCAGCCTTTGAAAATGAAGAATTGTATTGTTGTTTACTGTTAAGTAAGGACTTAGCATGGTGTCTGACATAGTAGTAAGTACCCTTAAAAATCTGGAATATATGACTGAATATACCAGTAGAGAAAAACATTGTAATTAAAAACAGTAACACTAATATTGTCAAGGTTTCCTTTATTCAATGCCCCACCACCCAAGGTGGTGTCAGCTTTGCTCATTCATTGAAAAGTTCACATCAACATTTCATTTAACGATTTACCATTCAGTGATGTCTATTTCCTGAGATGTTATTGAAGCATATTTTTTTAGAGTTTAGAAGAACAATTTCTTGTTTTCTTGATAACTTCTACTGCAGTTATTAACCAGAATTCCTTTGTATTATAAGTATCTTTTCGTTGGTCTTTTTTTTAACCATACGATTTATTTTTATTTATTTTTTTAGTCATCCATGACAGCAGAATGTATTTTGATATATAATACATACATGGGATGTACATACATCAATCATAATGTCTATTCTATTCTGCTGCCCTTCCTATCCCTCCTACTCCTCCCCTCCTCTCCCATCCTTTCTCTCTATCCAATCTAATGTGACACACTTTTTTTTTTCTTTTTCTCATCACAACACCATGTATGTATTCTGTATAACAATGAGGTTCTCCTTCCATCTTCCATGCAATTCCCCTTCTCCCTCTTTTTCCCTCCCACTTCATTGGTCTTTTGTTTTTACCTCCAGCAGTCCCATTCTCTTTCAATTACTATGACTTTGTAAAGTGTCTTTTTGTCTGGTAGGGACAATCTCACCTTTGCCATCTGTTTTTTTGTTTTGTTTTGTTTGTTTGTTTTTTGGTATTAGGGATTTACATTGGGTGTGCTTTACCAGTGAACCACATCATACGTTCTTTTTCTTTTTATTTATTTATTTATTCATTTATTTTTGAGACAGAGCCTCACTAAATTTCTTAGGACCTTGCTGAATTGTGGAAGCTGATCTTAAACTTGGAATCCTCCCTTTTCAGCCTCCTGAGCTATTGGGATTAAAGGAGTGCGCTACTTCCCCCCACCCCCGACCCCTCGCCATTTTTTGCCCTTCATGATCATATGAACTCATGGATATTATTCTTCAACATGCATTTTAGAATTAGTTTAAGTTTCTTCAAAATTCTATTTGGATATTTCTTTGGAATTGCATGAGTGTACAGGCTTATTTGTGAAGAAATTATCCACATTATAACACTAACTTGTTTCATTTTCTATTGTGTGTGTGTGTGTGTGTGTGTGTGTGTGTGGTGTTCTTTAATGACCTTTTAATAGAATTTTAAATTTTGGTCATAAAGACCATGTGAACTCTACATAAAGCTAATTTCTATATTTTATAGTTTTTGTCACTTTGTAGATTGTTTTGAAATATCAACTGTATTGTACTTATTAGTTAAAGATTGTATAAATTAGTAATTCTTAACTATGTAAAAATAAATCATTTGGTCAGCTTTTACAAAATAATCATGCTCAGACGCTATTCCTGATAATTAAATCCAAATTGAATCTACATTGGTGAAATACATATGGGTTTGTGATTGTCATCTTCCTTTGATGTACTGTACATTCTAACAGTAATTATTATCCACACTGTCCCTTATGATGTTTTCAACTTTAACATCTACTTTTCCTTATGTTAAAAATTTTAACATTGACTTTTTTTAATTTCCTGTGTTTCTGTTATAAGTCTTCAAAATTTGGCTTTCAAACTTTCTGATTCTTATTGTACTAAATATTGATTTTGCAAATGAGATGTTGTAGCTTTTTAAATAAATTGGAGAACTGTATTTTGATTAATTTTAGCATTCTTAAAAAATTTACTCTTGCCCATTTATTGACTCTACACTTATTTCTGCCATCTCATTTTGTGATTTTTTTTTTTGTATGTATGTGTGTGTGCATGTCTGCAACTCTAAGCGCTTGGATTTTGATGACCAACTAACACACACCAACTTAAGTTTATGAAATCATGGAAGAATGCCAGATTTCTGACTGATGGCAGCTCCTAGATTGGTTCTTTGGGCAGTCTGAGAAAGAGAACAGAACATAACTAGAATGCTCTTTAACTTAAGCCACTTCAGTTGGTTATTTCCTTCCTACTTAGAGACCAGTTTCCTTTCTTATCTTTCTACAATAGCTTTTAAGTATTCTTGTGAATGCCTTAGAACCAATCACCTCAATCCTTGCTATACATTATAACTATTGTGGGGTATAATAACTATTGTGGGGCTAATTAAGAAATATCAATGTTTGAATGTTACCTGAAACTATTATAATTGGAAATTATACCATTTGGAAATTGGTATTTTTCTTCCTTTCAAAGCCACATATCCTTCAGGGTTCTACTGGGCAGCCAGTGGCTAAACCCCACTGTGTTACAAATAATCAACGTCCATGGTTCATAATGTTCACCTACAAGATCTTGGTCCTGGGATTATGCTTTCCTGGAAAGTTTTGTAAGCCTCCTACATGGGGAAATCTGTTTGTTGGGTTGCGTGTATTCTGAATTCTGGACCTTCCTGACAAGTCTCATAGAACATTTGTGAGTGAGATAGAGAGTGCACTATCCTACTTAGACCTTCCAGCTAATTACTTCTGGATTAATCTTAACCAAGGTAGTGTGGAGGGGAAGGAGCTTAGAATAAGACACAAGAAGAATTTTGTATCTGAACCTCTGTTGTCTCTCCCAGGCCTTCACTTGCTCTTCACTTCTATAGGCCCCCTACCCAGGGACTTAACCTCTATCTTTTGTTCCACATGGGATATTTTTATTAGGTGTCCCATGAAGCTTTAAATGTGGTTAAAGTCTTCTGTGTTTGCTCTTATGTTGAATGCTTGGTTTGGGAGCAGCATTTCCTCTGAGTTCTTTCTCCTGCCCACACTGTCATTGTTCTTCTGCTAGTGTTGATTTGAATGTTGATAATATCTTGTAGGCTACTTTGCCATCTTCCTGAGGACAAGGGCCTTCATCTCTGATAACTACTATTTCCTCTGGCTCCCCAAAAGGCTTTGCTTGGCCCTCAAAATCATCTTTATTCATTGCTGTTATCTTCAAATAGTGAGGTTTTCCTTCTTAAACAGCTTAGATTTTCTAAGTTTCAATGCAAATGTTGGAATTAATCTTGAACAATAGCATATGTATTAATTCAAAATGCAAGTAGACTGCTATTTAGTCATGTAATGAGATGTGTGACTATGATTTCAATTTTGGCATGATTCTTAGTAGTTTCAGTGAGTTTATAAATATCAGTTTATACTTAGCATGCCACATTTATTATGATTGATACAAATCAGTCTATTGTGTTTACTCTGAAAAAAAATATTTTATAGAGGACATAGACCTCTAATATATTTTATTTTCCTGGTTTATTATTATGTATTGTTTCTATAATATCTAAATTTTCCGTGGCAAATAGTCTACAGGGAAAGTAAAATAGTAAAGGATATTTTATTACACCATGCAACACAGAAAGGGAAAAACAGTTGCTAAATTTCTGGTAGCAAATAGAGTCTACAGAGAAAGTAAGATAGTTAAGGGTATTTTATATACCATGCAACACAGAAAGGGAAAAACATGCAAGTTCTGGAGTGAATAAATCAAGTGCAGGGCATACCCTGAAGCCTCAGGAAACAGGATGTGTTTGCAAGGAAGAAGGCAAGTTGTGGTACAGGTGATAAAGGGCTCCAACAATCAGCCACAGAGCAATCCTACAGAGAATTAATTACATACCTAAGGACATAGAGGTTGTCTTTATACAAAATCAGTCTGAGAGAAGAGTCTATCACAGCTAATGGAAAGGGAAAGAAGAAAACTCTAAATGGGTTATGAGCAATTTAGTGAAAGAATAAAACAAAAGGGGTAGGGCAGGGAGAAATTGAGAGAGAGAGACAGACAGAGAGAGAAATTGATGGAGAGTAAAACAAACATTTGGTACAACTAAATGAACAGATTGGGAGGGTTTTGTTTCTCCCTTTAAGAAAATGTCACAATTTAAATGGAATTTAATCATTTCTAAAGCTTATTTGTTTTCCTTTTATTATGGTCACCAACTTACCCAATATAGTTCACTTATTGTTATTTTTTATCTTTAATTATCAGTTTATCTGCTCAAATATTAAGGAATAACTTAGATATAAAATAATTATACTTTATAATATCAGTATGAAATATTAATCTCATTTTTTGGAAAGAATAAAAAATGCTAACTTCTCATATCTATAATAACATATGCATCATTATATTGTGTTAGAAACATTAAGTATCTTTTTAAATTCAAAGCAGACATTTAAATTGAATAAATTAATTCTAAGTGAATTATTTATTCACTAATTTTCTTATAAGCAATGGAACAAATTTAGATTTATAGTTTGTTCATGTAATAAAATTAAAATAAACTTTGCACACAATTTTAAAAGATTCAGAAGCAGGACAATGGTATGTATCTGATTAGTGAATTGAATTAAAAGATTATGGGCAAAATCTGTACTAATATATTTGAAAAGGAAAATTCTGTGATAATTATCAGTGTCCTGCTTTCAGTTAATGAATGGAAAGCCTTAGTGAAGATCTACAGACTATTATTACAGAGCTTACATGGGAATACTAATTATTATTGTATTATTATCTAAAAAACATTGTCTTTAAATATGAAAAATTTGAATATTTTAAATAAATTCAAACACTGCCCATCTATTGAAAAGTCATTGCAGTTGTTTTCCCCAGACTAAATACTCCACCACTTTGTGAACCAGGTATGTTTGGAGGTATCTAAGTGGCTGAAAATAACCAGATAGTCAACAAACATCTATAATCCTACCAAGACAGTTTATTGGTGATTCAGTAGTCCCCTCAGTTCCTTGAATTGAAAAGCTAGGCATTTTTTTCCCTCAGTTGATAGATGTGACTGCTTTCAAACTCAGATTTTGCCTAAAGCTCTTAAGTTGAAAAATAAGTGCACATACTTTATCAGACAAGCATGTTTGAAGTTTGAAGTTTTGGACTTAATTGTTCTAAGACAATTAGAAACTTTCTTAATTACTGTTTTAGTCTTCTAAAAACTAATGAGAGAGAGAGAGAGAGAGAGAGAGAGTTTGAGTAAATATAACCACTGCTGTGTTTTCTTGAAATAATATGTGAATTATTGATAAATAACCCCATGGATTATATTCATTGATCCCTTTTTCCTTTGGCGTGGATGCCATTATTTTTGATTTTTTTTAAGATTGGTGCCAGGGGTGACACAGACTTAAGGAGCTGCTAGCACAGGCATGGTCTGTGTCCCTGAATGAGCACTTCACAGTCAGGCTGTAGTGTACTTACTAACTTATTCCCAATAATTTAGACACATGAATAGAATACAACCAAAATTTTCATCTAGATTCAAATGAAAATTAAGCTAACACTTTAGTGTGAAGATGTCAAAAATAAATTGTCTATTTGCATTCCTTTTCTGGTTTACCACATTTTCTAGTTTTGAATAGGATCAAACTAAAGGAATCTTCATAAATTAGCATGCTAACCCAAGAGAAAGCAATTATCCAGCATCATAAATCTCAAAATAAGAATTCTGCTGGTAACATTTTGTAAATCTCACTGATATATGAGGATCTTGGGCTACGTATTTGGGTAGGGCTTGCACTTAGCGATCATTGCAAAAAATAGAGGGAAAATTAAAACACCAGAAATATAAATTAAAAAAAACCCCTGAGATGTTTCTACTTTTAAAAGTGACTTTTATCTTTTGAGGGATACATTAAGAAATCAGTTAATTAGTTAAAACCATTTATTTTTCTCATAATAACTATTCAAACACAATTCCATTTTTTGTTGTCGTTGTTGTTGTTGTTCCAGAGAATGTGTGTCTTTTTATGCAAGGCCCTCAGTTGGATCACCAGCACTAAAAAAAGGTAAAAGTACAATACTTGCTCTGAAAATTTTTCTTCCAATATTAAAGGTCCAATAACAAAAATATTAAAAGCATTAAAAAATTCACAAATTTTCAAGGTAGAATATGGTGCATTGACATATACATTATAAAAATATATCTTAACAAATGAAACAACATAACTTGAGAAAATTGCAAATACATGCCAATAAGAAGTTACTATAATAATTGACTACTGTAAACTGTAAGTAGTATATATTTATATACCATAAAGCTCTCTGTACAGATATAACCACAGATATATACCAAATGTAGCATACCACTGCATGTTAGGACCTAAGTATTTTAAAATCTAAATGATCAAGTATTTTATAATTTACCACATTTTATTTTAATGAACCAATCTATACAAATGAATTAGAAGCAACATTTCTCCTACGTGCTTTCTCTAGCAATGTTTTCCTATGCTAGACTTGTTCCTCTGAAGAAAAGGTTTTCATCTCTTTATCATTTTGTTCTGAAAAATAATATTTTCCAGTGCTAGGTCTCCATCTATCATTTTACTCATGTAAATGAGTAAATATCTTTTACCAAGACAGATGAAAATTCGTCTCCTTTTCATCAGATCTTTAGCTTTCTTCCTCTCATATTGGACAAATATATTTCTTCTCATGTTTTAGTTCCCTTTAAAAAATGTCCCTTTGAATAAAACCATCATTTGACCCAATGGTCCCACTCCTCAGAATGTACCTGGAGGACTTAAAATCAGCATACTATAGCAACACAGCCTCGTCAAAGTTTATAGCAGCTCAATTCACAATAATTAAACTGTGGAACCAACCTAGGTGCCCTTCAATAGATGAATAAATAAAGAAAATGTGATTGATACACACACACACACACACACACACACAATAGATTACTCAGTCATAAAGAAGAATTAAATTATGGCATTTGCCAGTAAATGGATGGAACTGGAGACTATCGCTAAGTGAAATAAGCCAATATAAAAAAAGGTTGAATGTTCTCTCTGATATGCCAATGCTAAAACACTATAAGGGAGAATTAGAAATTCATCAAATTAAACAAAAGGAAATGAGAGTAAGGGAGCGGGAATGGGAATAGGAAAGACAGTAGAATGAATTGGACTTAACTTTCCTTTGTTTATATATGAATACACAAGCAGTGTAACTCCACATCATGTACAACCACCAGAATGCAATCCTAATTAGAATAAGTTATGCTCCATGTATATAAAATATGTCAAAATACACTTCACTGTCATGTATACCTAAAGAGAACAAATTTTAAAAATGAAAAAACAATTAAAAATGTCCCTTTGTATTGGTAGGTAATGTATTAACTTCTGATATTTTCTCAAGTACAGATGGTCACTTTGTCATTTTACTTTATAAAAGAAGGGTACAATCTCCTCTCCATTGTTCTTTCATAATTGTATGTATTTTTCCATTAAAATATCAGAGTGACAATGTTCCCATTTTTTATTCTAATACTTTGTTTTCCCTGAAGTTTCTAATCATTCTTTTCAATATACTATTTATAATAAATATACCCTACATTTCTTTTATTAACCTATCCTTTCAACTGTTTTATTATTATTTTGGAAATCTTCATTCAGATTTCTGTTCTGCTTTGATCTAAATCTGTAGCTCTATATATTACACTTCTTTCCTGTTCACTGAATTCTGTCTTTTTCTTTCTTTTGCTTAACTCTCACTGCCCTCACTTTTTAAAAAATAAATTCTGGTGTGCTGTAAAGCATGGAGATGATTCAAGGCAGAGCCAGAGATCCTGCCTTTCCCAGTGGTATAGCTGCCACTCCTCAGGGATACACTCTGAGTAGCAGTGCTCTAGACTAGTGCTGTCCAATGTCCAGAAACAGAATGCAAGTTAAATATACCATTTTAATGTTTCTAGTAGTCATAAAGAAATAGGTGAAATTAAATTTAATAATATACCTAAACCCAATATATCTAAAATTTCAACTTATTGATATTTAAACTTATTCAAAAAGTATCTTCATACTTTTTCATACTAAATCTTCAACATCTGGTACACATCCCGCACTTCACAGCAAATTTTGATTTGGACTAGCCACATTTTGAATGTCCACCAGTCCCATGTAGCAAAGTATTGGCCAGTGCAGTCCTACAGAATCCCTTACATGTGTGCATAGGGATACATTTACAAAAAATGCTCAGTTACTGTACAAAATAGTAAAATAATGGGAAAAATAATCCTAAATGTCTGTTGCAGGAAAGTAAATGAGTAGACTGTGATATAATAATATTGAACTATATTACCATGCAGAATTAAAACTATAGCTTCATACCATAGGAGTGAATTTACAAATTGGAGTTAAAAAAAGTAAACTGCATATAATTGCACTTACACAATTTAAAAAAAAAACTAAACGTAAACACACGCCCCCCCCACACACACACACATACACACAAACACATGATAAAGCACAAAAACAACCCAATGGAATAATAAAACTAAAGTCGTGGCTGTGGTTTCCTAACTGGCCTTGGGGGATACTGAAAGAACTGCTGGGAAGAGAGACTTGTCATGGGAGGGCATATAGGAAGCTCCGAGAGCTCTGAGTTTTGATAATAGACTAACTGTACTGTTGGCTGGTGCAGTCAAGGGTGTTGTATTTTATATAATTATACTGCAAGCCTCTTCACTTACTATCTAATAAAATGAGTTTTCTCCAAGAAAACACAGCCCAAGACAATGGCTGAAATGCAGGTGTTTGCTTTGAGAAATGGTTCCAGGAAACAGAACAAAGCATCTGGGGACAAACAGGGAGGAAGAGAAGGCCTATAGTTATTGAAGACATCTGGAAGACAGCTGGAGCTAAAATCTGCCAGGACCTTCCATGGAACCAAATAGAATATATACCTCAGAATTTTGGCTCAAGGGGAAATGAGGGGCATTGATCACCAGCTCCTGTCTTAGTCCAGGCTGCCCCTGAGGTGATTAGTCTTTCCATCTCCAGGATAGGCAGGAAGGGTGCCAAGGTGGCTTCTACAGGCCTCCCATGCAGCGATTTCAGGGAAGCCTCAGGCTCAAGGTAAGAGGTCATCACTCAGCTGGGGCAAGATGGTTGTGACAGGAGTGACACAAGGATAAAAGAAGTCCTAGAGGGTGTGCGACAGGACCAGACTGCATTACATATATTCTTAGGTAGGTATCTAACATTTTTAAAATGGTGTTAAAGGAAAAATTGTCTATATAATTGGCCCTCCATATCTTCATGTTTCACATATGCAGATTCAGCCACTACAGACTGAGAATATTAAAATATAATTGAGGGGGGAAGGAAGATGGCGGCGAGGGGAGTGCATTGCCCCCGTGTGCTGCTTCACTGTGTGGGAGTATGACAAGTCAGGACGGCTAAAGGCTATCTTGTTAGGAATTTCCAGCAATAGTGGGGTGCTCCGGAACCTGGAGGAAGGATTTCCATCGCACGAGGATCGGCTACGGGGACTCAAACGCGAGAGGTTTGTCGCACGGAGGGTAACACTGCTTATTCAGCAAATCGCCCCGCGGTTAGAGTCTGCAGCGCGCGCTGGGATAGAGACGCAGGGTTACAGCGCTGCAGTACTCAGGGCTGAATTCTGGGTTAAAGACGGGGGAAGGAAGCGGTCCATCTCGGTTCTCCACACCGGTCAGACCACAGAGGAGGCCAGCAGCCACCATGTTGGTAAACTGACGTCACCTCCCCTGTTTTCGACTGACCGCAGCTCATTCAGCCATAGATCAGGTAATTTCAGGCTGCAATTCGCCTGCGGCTTACAGACAGATTGCTAGGGTTCAGCGCCTGGGTGCTTCTTAGAACCTGATCTTATCGGAGAGAACACCGAGCGCGGGGCGGCCGAGTTCCGGCTCCCGGAACCGTCCCGGAACCGCCCTGGCCCAGGGCTGCGGAGCCTGCGGAGGCTGCTTCTTGGACCGTGCCCCTATCAGAGCATACACCAAGCACTAAGCAGCCGAATTCC
>NW_025999842.1:31709099-31772627 GCF_001458135.2 Marmota marmota marmota | reverse complement strand
GAGAAGAAGATTAACATTTAACAGGGATGAGAGGTGGGAGGGAAAGGGAGAGAAAAGGGAAATTGCATGGAAATGGAAGGAAACCCTCAGGGTTATACAAAATTACATACAAGAGGAAGTGAGGGGAAAGGGGGAAAAAAACAAGGGGGAGAAATGAATGACAGTAGAGGGGGTAGAGAGAGAAGATGAGAGGGGAGGGGGGAGGGTGGAGGATGGGAAAGGCAGCGGAGCACAACAGACACTAGTATGGCAATTTGTAAATCAATGGATGTGTAACTGATGTGATTCTGCAATCTGTGTATGGGGTGAAGGTGGGAGTTCATAACCCACTTGAATCAAAGTGTCGAATATGATATGTCAAGAAATTTGTAATGTTTTGAACAACCCACAATAAAAAAAAATAAAAATAAAAATAAATAAAATATAATATAATTGATTTGGTACTGAACATGTAGAGACTTTTTTCCTTGTCATTATTCCCTAAGCAGTGTAACAATTATTTACACAGAATTTACATTGTATTAGGTACTATAAGTATTATAAGTAATCCATAGATGACAAAGCACATGGGATGCTGAGTATAGAGTACATGCAAATAAATGTACCATTTTATGTAAAAGAATATTCATAAATTTTGGTGTCTGTGGGAGATCTAGGAACCAATGCCCCACAGATACTAAAGGATGACTGCACTTTTCTTTTGCTCTAGGTAAAAATTATTTCAAGGGGTTTTTGTACTTATTGGATACTGGAGTGACTCAAACATGGCCTAAGGACCTTTCATGACCTTGCCTTGGTGACTTCTATAACATTGTTTTTAAATGCTCTCCCTGTTTTTTACAGCAACATGGAACTATTGACCTGATATTCTTTGAATTCACCAACTCTTGGAGTCATGGCAGGACCATCAGTGCCTTTTCCAGGGCCCCACTTCCCACTGGCTTTCCCTCCCTGTGGTCTATACTCATCTGTCAGCTGATGGGAGCAGGATTTCTTTACTGCCTTATCTTCACATGCACTCCCACTTTGCCCACTCATACGTCACTCTCTAGACCATGTGCTGCTTTTCTTTTTGTGGTATTTATCAATATCTAGCATTCCATTATACAAATACTTTTTGCCTGTCTCTCTCTCCTACTAAAGTAAAATTTTCATGAGAACAAGGATGCTTTCTGGCTCATACCTTTACCCCAAGGGCCTAAGAAGTATTTAATGCCTAATAGATGCTCAATGAATATTTTTTGAATGATCTTTCACTTTTTCACTATTAAAAATCCTGCCCCTAGTTAGTTTTTCTTAAATTTTAGATTTATATACATCAAAGTAATTAACTCATTTAGTTTTAAATTTTTACAATTGTCTATCTGAATTTCTTTTGAAAGACTCAATCCAAAGCTAACAAAATATCACTTGCAATATTTTTCAAGAACTTAAATCCAGAGCAAGTGCTTGCAATGTGTGGCCTCTGTAATTACTATGAATGTTATAAAAGCTAAGCAGACTGTTGAGTTTTAATGAAACCTGAAATTGAACAAATTCACACAACCTCAGAACTGAGTGCTCTGCATGGTAATTGCAAGTACTGTATGAAGTGGTCATCGACACCTGCAAACAACACATATCCTAGGAAGGATATTTAAGTGTGAAGAGTGGTTCTGGGATAACTGAGGTGCCAGTCTATGTCTTTGTGAATGTAAATTATGGGAAAGAGAAACAGGCTTCAAAGTTTAAATTTAATATAATACTAACACTTTTACATATTAATTCAGCCCTAGTTTACTGTTATAGTATTTTAGTTTCCATTTAGCAGTTTGGGTAGCACCTGGTTATATTTGGAGTTGTTTCCTTTACTGATAAACAGTACATTTAAAATCAACCAAAATCCATTTATATACAAGAATGCTTTCTATAGTATATATCTGCTTACGACACACATAGTGTTGCCCCCAAGGCATATGGGAATAAGACCTGGTCAGGGTATATGTATAAATGTGTGTGTTTGTGGGGGGGCAGGTGGGGAGAGTATAAATAACAGTGAGGATTTTATATACCAGGAAATTAAAATTTTGGAAAGTGGAAGGCAAATGGAACTTCAGAATTGGCACCCAGGACACCCCTCCCGTTGCTTTTGTACTGAGTACACATCTATGGAGTCTTGCCTTTGACCTGGGATACACATCATGGGACTCTAAGGAAAAAGACCACTCACATGCAGGACTGGCAAAACTCTGCCTTAGGGCAGCATGAGTGGATCTCTATGTATTAAGACTTAATAAGGATCTGTGGATTGAGTTAATTAAATATCCAATAGCAACAATAAATTAGTTCCTAAAATAAAAGTGTAAATATAGCTCTTTTAGTGCAAATATTTTGTTGAAAAAAAATCTTTTCTTTTTAAAAAACTATACTGAGAGGTGTTCAGAGGTCTTTAACCCATACTCTCAGAAACATAGTATCATTACTTAGCTTCAAACTAAAGACTAAAAATAAAAACAAAGAAAAATACTGTCAATTTTTTGTTTCTATAAAATAGTTTGCTCCTTTGAGTTATTAACATATGAGTGTGTATGTATGTGTGTGTATATAATTGAAAAAATCTCTTAAGAATTTAGAAAATGACATTAAAATATAAACAGACTGAATCCTGAAAAATAATTTGAAGTTAAAAGTATCCCTGCCCACTATTTCCCCACCATATATATTTTTCCCCCACTGGATTGGTTTATTTTTGTGTTTG
This sequence comes from Marmota marmota marmota, assembly GCF_001458135.2. Lineage (NCBI taxonomy): Eukaryota > Metazoa > Chordata > Mammalia > Rodentia > Sciuridae > Marmota > Marmota marmota. The sequence continues at coordinate 31,769,890 of NW_025999842.1, read as the reverse complement.
TTTGATTTTGGTTTTATATTTAATGAGTCAATACATGTAAGTTATTCCAAAGTGTGCTGACTTAAAATGGCATTTGCTTTTTCAATGGGACTTTTCAATCATTGGAATGCTGTATTTATGTACATAGAAGAGAAAAAGAGGTATTACACTCTTTCTAATAGTTAATGTAACATTTTACCAAAGATTATAAGATAGAACTGAAGCAGACTGGTAAAATTTAGATTTTAAGTATTTTTAGCTTGCATTGCAGTATGGAGCCACACAACCCTCATTTCCATTGCTATTTCGTGCCAAGTACTTTGGCTGCACCATGCTTAAATATCAATTTAGAAAAACATGTCTGTCAGCAGCTCATTATCCCATCAATTTAAGCTACTATATCATAAATTTATTGCAAACTGCAGATGGCCTCAAAGATTGTGTTGACTGTATAGAAAATATGCTGGATGCTTTCTAAATGTATAGCAAAATAAGAGGCTTTCTCTAAGCCAAGACTCCATCTCGTTCAGTGAGCCAAGAAAATATTTGGATTATCATTCAAATTTTCTCTATCAGTCTTTTAGGAAGCAGTATGCTTTCCAATAAAAATGGGTGGAAAAAGAGTTCAGGAAAGATCTCCATGAAATAACAAAATGAAGTTAGAGTATTCTCATCCTCTGAGAGGATCTCTACTATGTGACTCATAATAAAGTTAACATATACAGACAATAAAAATTTGAAAATTTATTTTTCTGCCATGATAACAAGGTTTTAAAAGTTAATTCACTGAGTCACTTAATCAAATGCAGGAAAGAAATTTCAAAGCAATAAGGAAGCAAATACCCATTTGAATAAGAATCCAAAAGGTACCAATATAATAATACCGTAGACCAAGGAACAACCAGTGGAACATTGACTTATTAATCACATTTTATCAGCTATCAGAATATTTACTACCACTATGCCTTCCATGACTTTAACAAAATTGAAAATTAAAAATTATATTTCCTTCAATACTTGTCAGTATTGTGTATTGCAATAAACAGTATAATAAATCTTATGAAGAGCCTGAAGTATTATATGTAAATATAAAGGCTATCCTTTAATAAAATTCTTAAGAAAGTTAATTTTGAAAATGCATTAACAAAGACAACTCTACATCAAGTTCTGTATGCTTCATCTGATTGAGAAGAAGAGGAAAGAGTCTGCTGCACAATAAAATACACCGAAGTCTTCCAAAATATGAGCTCTACAGAATTCTGTTCAGAAGTAAATTTGTAGTTTAGAGGAGAAGCCTTAGGACTAGCAGCCTATAGGGTGAATTCTATCTTACTTGGTGCAATATTTTCAACAAGTCTTCAAACTTCTGTCAATTTCAGATTCTCATCTATGAATTGAAGACTTGAGACCAAATCATGACTGAAAATCTATTAATAATGACATTCTGTGATTCTAGAGTGAAAACACACTCACTTAACCCAAATTCTTGAACCCTCATCATAATTAAGATCTTTAAAATGATTTTTTGCATTTGTTAATTATTATGTTCTACTTTTAAGATATTTAACATGTAAAATTTTATGAATATTGATTCTTTTTGGTTGAGGGGAGCATATGTATGTATGTGTATGTATGCTTGCACCTGAATGTAGTCTGAATAATTGTAATCAATTTGTATCTCCTAGATTTTTTGTACTGATTATTTTCTTTTAATATTATTTCACAAAACCATTTTTAGATGTGAGAACTAATTGTGTTGCACACATGAAAATATCTTGAAATCCCAACATGTATTTCTGAGTTTAGGGTTTTTTCTCCATTCGAATGTGAGTCCCTCAAATTCTTTGTTGTTTCTTTGTCCCTCTTTGTTGTTTACCATATAAATTATAGCTTATAGCAATAAGTTGCATACTGATAATAACAACAAATAACTAGGCAAGCTAACATTTACTCAGAGGTGCTTTGTATATGTCATTTCATTTAGTAATGACAATTGAATTTTCAGAAAAACACTATTGTCACCTAATTTTTAAAATGAGAAAAAATGGGGCCCAGAGAACTTACATAATTCTCTCAGTTGCTCAGCTTATCGCACTGGTTTTGAAATCCAACTGAATTTTTAACATCTTTACTATCCTTCAATGCAATTTAAAAAAAAAAATCTCTATATGAAATGACATTCTACCCTTTTAATTGCCACTTTTTTTTTTTGCTATTCTTTCATGGATGAAAAATTAGACTATTTTTAGGTTGTTAGCTGTATTTATAATGCTAATATAAAATACATATAAACCCTTTGTGTATGTATGTGTGGATTATTTCTTTTACTTAACTATTCAAAATAATGGATAAACAAAATATTATATATATATATATATATATATATATATATATATATATATATATATACACATACACACACATATATGTGTGAGTGTATTTTTGTATATATGTACACACATATTATCTACACATATATAAAATAGTCAGCTTTAAAAACCAAGGACATTCCAACACATACTACAACATGACTGAAACTTGAGAACACTGTGCTAAGTGCCACTTACAAAAGAACAAATTCTGAATGATTCTGCCTCAACACGGTGTCTAGAATAGTCAAATTTATAGAAGGAGAAATTAGAATGGTTGCCATTAGGCACTGAATGAAGGAATGAAGAGTCAGTGCTTTATAGGCAGATAATTTCAGTTTGGACAGATGAAGACATTCTGGAAAACAGTGATAGTATTGGTGGCTCAACAACATGAATGTGTGTGAATCCACTGAATTGTACACTTAAACATGGTTAAAATGGTAAATTTTATGTCGTGTATATTTTACCATGACTTTAAAAATGACTCAAAACAACAACAAAAAAAAGAAGCATTTTTTTTTTTTTTTAAAAAAAAGAACAGTTCTTTGCTATTTAATAGCTTTCAACACTGTTTTTTGTTTTGTTTTGTTTGCTTTTTGTTTTGCAGTGCTAGGGATTGAACCCAGGGCTTCAGGCATACAAGGTAAGATGTTACCTCCAGGCAACATCTCTAACCCTTAAGACATTGTTTCTGAAAGGTTTCTCAATATTACCTGAATGTTTCAAGATCACGCATACTGATGAGATATAGACCTAAGTAAGTACAGTTCATAGATGCTTGCTACAGTCTGCCAGGATGATCTTGAAACATGATGAACCTCAGTGACTTGAGCAATGATGTTTTGGGGGTGTAATGGGTGAGGAGAGACAGGGCCATACTAAATTTTGGTGCATTGATCTGTCTGTAGGGATAGTTTCATAGTCAGTAATCAATAGACCATGGAGTTTCTAAAAAGACATAATGAATGAAAGCTTGCTTCAGGCCAGGATCAATACACAGACAGCCAACCTAGTGGGGCAGCATATCATCTTTTCAAAGAGTTGACAGGAAGGATGGGACAATCTCTGGGACAGGAGCAGAAACTGGCAAGAGCTCAAATGCTCAAATTTGTTGGGAAATTAAAATATACTCATATTCTTCTGAGTGCTGGATGGCCCAAAACAATTACAAGATACCTAGTTAGTATTCAGGGAAGATCAGTGGCAAAATGGACTCCAAATAGAAAGACTAACTTTGCATTTATTGAATTATTGTACAGTCATTTATTAACTTTTAAGCTTGGGATAGGACTTTCTCAATAATTCAGTCTACAACTTGAAGATATCATTTTCGTAGACCAAAGGTAATGAAAAAAGAATTTTCCTTCTAATTAAGTGAATTAATTTCCTCCTAGGACTTTGAAATGTATTAGGATAGATAACCTTTAGTAAATATTCAGCAGAAAAGACAAATTCACTTGCTAAAAAAGCCTAGTTAAAAGGCAGAGTTTCTAACCAACTATAGCAATAGTTCCTTGAATATGTTAATCCTTGAAATAGTCTATCAGAGAAGACTTCTAGATGTGGTAAACAAATTTAGCAAAGTAGAAGGGTACAAGATCAACCTAGAAAAAATCAATAATTTTCTAAGACTCCAGAGCTATAGTAACAAAAACAGCAAGATATAGGCATAAAAACAGAAAGACCAATGAAACAGACTAGAAGCAGAGACAAATCCACATACATACAGTCATTTGATCCTTGACAAAATGCCAAAGCCTTATGTAGGAGAAAAGGTAACTTTTTAAACAAATAGTGCTTTAAGAGCTGAATATCCATATATAGAAGAATGAAACTAAGTCCCTACCTCTTACCCTGCACAAAAATCTACTCAAAATGAATCAAAGGCCTAGAAATTAGACCAGAAATAGTGAAGCCACTAGAAGAAAACATAGGGGCAACACTCCAACACACTGCTGTGGGGTCTGACTTCCTTAATAAATCCCTTAAAGTCAAAAAATAAAACCAAGAATCAATAGATGAGATAGTATTAAATTAAAAAGTTTCTGCACAGCAATGGAAACAAAGGCATGAAGAAAGAAACTAGAGATGAGAGAACATCTTTGCCAGCTACTTTTATGACAAGGGATTAATAACCTAATATATAAAGAACTCAAAAAACTTAATACTGAAAAAAACTAATAACCTCCTTAATAAATGAGCCAAAGATCTAAATAGACATTTATCAAAAGAAGAAATAGAAATGGCCACCAAATATGTTAAAAAAATTGTTCAACATACTTAGCAATCAGGGAGATGAAAATAAAAAATACACCCAAGTTTCATCTCACCCCAGGTAGAGTAGAAATCAAGATAATTGCAGTAAGGATGCAGAAATATATGTACCCTTATACATAATTGGTGGGACTTCAAATTAATATAATCATTTCAAAAGCAGAATGGAGATTCCTCAAAAGACTAAGAATGGAACCAACATAAGAGCCAAATCCTCTGCTCCTTGGTATTTATTCAGAAGAACTGAGATCTGCATACTATAGTGTTATGTGAATACCAATGTTTACAGCAGCATGATTTGCAATAGCTAAGTTATGGAACCAACGTAGGTACACATCAATAGATGAATGGATAAAGAAATTGTAAGATATATATATATATAAACACACACATATACACTCACAATGGAGTTCTACTCAGTCATAAGGAAGAGTTATGTCATTTGCTGGTAAATAGTTGGAAGTGAAAAACATCATGCTAAGTAAAATAAGCCATACTCAGAAAATCAAGGGTTTTTTCTCATACATGAAAGCTAAAGGCAAAAAAGGAATGGAAAAAGGAGATCTTGCTAAAATAGAAGAATGATCAGTAGCATAAAGCAGGGGACCCAGGAGGTCTAAGGAGGGGAGGCAAAAGGGAAGATCTGGGGAATTAAATTGAACAATTTATACTAGTGCATACATGAAAATGAAACAATACATTCCAATTTTATATATAAATTATAATGCATCAATTAAAAATAAATAAATAAATGAAAGACAAATAGAATAGCATACATTCCAGTAGGAATCGTGTTTGAGAGAGGGGAATACATGCCATTTAAATTAGAACTATGAATTTTCTTGTATTTATTTTTTTTATATTCAATATGAGATTTTTTTAAACTTGCTTTCTGATGTATTTATCATCATTTAAAAAATCACAGTTAAAATCTTTAGTACATGCTATGCATGATGGCACATGCCTGTAATCCCAGCAGCTCTAGAGTTTGGGGCAGGAGGATCGAAAGCTCAAGGCCAGCCTCAGAAACTTGTTTAGGCCCTAAGTAACTTAGTGAAACCCTGTCTCAAAATAAAAAGTAAAATGGGCTTGGGATGCAGCTCAGTGGTAAAGTACCCCTTGGATTCAATACCTGGTACCAACCCCCCAAATATTTAGTGCTTAAACTTTGTTTTTCTAAATTACTAGTGGTTTACATTTGTAAAGAAAATTTATTTGAAATATGCAGGGATCAGTTTTCTTAATTAATTAAAATATTTCACATTCTAGTCGAACTTTACCTAATAATGCAAGAACTTATCTCTGAATCAAACACTTTCTCTTTCTCTCTCTCATTCTCACATACACACACACACACACACACACAAATACACACACAGACTTTTGAAAATTTTCCATTTGAAATTATTAAGCAATTCCAAATAATCTGTAGAGGTATTACATTTTGTGAAAGTTAAATTGAATCTGGGAATGAAAATGGAATTGGTTCTGGTAAAATAAAGGAAAAGAGATCTTTACCTGGGAAAGTAGCACATGCAATTCTTAAAAATAAATGAAAACAATATGAAATGTGAATATGCATATTATGAGCAAGATATACTAAAACGGATGTTTATTCATTGTAGAACTGATGGAAATAAGACAACTAGGTCAAAAAACTTTTAAATAAGCATTATCCCTAAGAAAATTCTGTATTATACAGAAAAATGTCATGGGCAATTCACAGTTTTAGTGAGTCAATTTTTATTAGAAAAAGTAATGGTTGATAATATTAAATTCACAGAGACAAAAATGATATAATAATTAAGAATAGCAGATACATAGTAAGCTTTTATACATAAAAACTCCCCACATTGAGCATGTGTATAGGACTGTTTCTTATTGGCAATAAGTAATTTAATAATTAAGTATCAATCATGTGACTTAGTTTCACCCAATGAATTAATCTGTTTCTGTGTTTTTTTTGCATGTATGTATTTTAAAATTTAAATACTTTTCTATTATCTTCCAAAATGTGGTAAAAATGACTTGATGTCCCTGGGGTTGAAAATTGTTATTTTTGGAGAAAAAAGAAATTTAAAAAATTATGCATATATATTTCACCCATTTAAAATGTAAAATTAAATGCAAATTCAATTTTCATATTAAGATTAAATACTATTTGACATTTGAATAGCATTTATACTGTTAACTTGGCAAATATTCTTTTTAGACAATTTGATTCTTAATGTTAATATTTGTTAAATGAGCATTGTTTGCTTGTTGAATTATTATTTTGCCTTCCATCTCTGACATTACAAAATTGCAATAATGGCTCAAAATTGGTTTTAAAAACAGAAATAAAACAGTAACATTGCTATTACAAATGACAATGTTGTCATAATTATGAACAATGAAAACATGTACTTCCTCCAGCTTCAATTTATTCTCTAAAAGTTACCCTTCAGGAGTCATCTTTCAGTGACCTTTCCTGAACCCATATCCCAGACTAAGTGCCTACAATCTGTGCTATTTTAGCATCCTGCATAAACATCAATTATTATATTTGCGTGTGTGTGTGTGTGTGTATGTGTGTGTATGTATAAAATATTTACTGGATTTCTTTCAGCAAGGACTGTGCCCACTCATCTCAGCTGCCTAGTGTTTATCACAGTTCCTGAAACATAGGTGAATTAAATTAAATGTGTTATAGGAAATGTCACATAAACCTTTCAGACCTCAGGGCTTTTTAAACATATCCTTAAGTGTAGAAAGAGGTGATGAAATTCTGGCTCCACTCAGGCCTTTCAAATGGCAAAAAAGGAAAAAAGAAATATACACCAAATTAATAATGTAATTTTATTTTCTCTTTCTGGCATTCCATTTCACTGTATGCCTATTTCTTTTCAATCTAGTTGGCATATTTTCTCTTCAATTCTTTTATTTTTTTTTCTTTGAAAATAACATCTGTTTTGCTGAGCTTTAAATTGAAAGACAATACGTACTTGGTGAGTTTAATTATATGAAAAATATTATTGATGAAACTCTACTAAGACATTTTGTATGTGGTCAGAAACTTTACAAAGAGAATGAAATTCGCTGGAAATGTAAAAGGCCTTTGAGGATGGACTGAGAAGAAATTCTGTTTAACAACAATAATTTGTAATTTTAAAAATCTTCCCATCACCTAAAGAAAAAAAGGAATATGATAAACAAGAGAGAGACAGATAAAGGCAAAGACTTCTATATAAAGGGAAAAAAAATGATGCTGGAAGAAAGTTTCTGTTTACAGTGATATTGAATGAATTTTCTGGTCAGCAAAGTTGCATTTGTTTATTTTTACCAATATTTTTACTAATATGTTATCCTGAAAGAGAATTCTCCTATCAAAACTATACTGTATAAATAAATAAATGGGTGTACATGTTTAAGATTTTGTTACAAACACTAAAAAGACTCAGATTTCCAGAAGTAAAACACATGCATCTTATTGTATGTCAAAAAGCAAACTCTAAGAAGAGACAGTCAGTAGTGGGCACAGAATGACAATATCAAATTGTTCCTACCTCTGATCCATCTTCCTCAAATTAATTCATTCCTCATGCCCAGTAAGGAATCTTAAGCCCATCACTTGCCATTTAGTCAAATCCTTTTTATTGTTTCTGTAATAATTAGGCTAGTGCTGCTATAATTTGAAACAATGGTCTTCTTTTTTTCACCTTATCTATATATAGGAGTTCTATGAGACACCTGGATGATGCTATCCTTTGATTTTTGAAGACCCAGGTGGAATCACAAAAGCAAGAGTAATTATTCCTCGTATGGCAAACTAAAGGCACCTATAACCCCTTTACCACCGCATTCCCTGAGGGTTGATGTAAATGCATTAATCATTCTGCCAAGAACTGAATTGATATTCCAGTTTGCATAAGTGCATCATGACAAGCAAGGCATTTTATGTTTCAAAGCATCATGTTTAATTAAGACTTTTTAACAGGTCTCTTTCCTTCTTTGAAAGAAGAATTGAAAACATTTAAAATAATGTGATCTAGCTCCCTTCAATTTATAATAATTTGAGAAGATTTTTATAAAGTGTTACATTTACTTTTGAAAATTTTAGTTATTTTTCTAAAATATAAAGTAAAAAGATGAATTGGAATCACTCCCTCAAAGAAAACCGGTGATAGATTTCCATAACGAATACAATTTATTATTGCCAAATTTAATATTATTTTATTATGATTAAATTACTGATAAAATTATGTGTATTATTGATTCTGTACTTCATTACACATACAATTAGCAATATCTCAGACACACAATTAACAGGTACAATTATAAAGCTCTTGAAAGTAACATATCTGACTAAATACAGAACCAAAAGCTGTATGTAAATTAAAAGTTTATCTCTATGACACAGAGAATGCACAAATCTTATATATTGACCTATTGATTTTATGTCTTTTTTTTTTTTTTTGGTACCAAGGATTAAGCTCAGGGATGCTTAACCACTGAGCCACATCCCCAGCCATTTTTATTTTTTTATTTTAGGTCAGTGTTTCACTAAGTTGCTTAGGGGCCTCATCAAATTGGTTAAGCTGGCTTTTAACTTGTGATCCTCCTACCTCAGTTTCCCAATCTGCTGGTATTACGGTTGTATACCACCCCACCTGATCACTGTTAGATTTTTAAAGATACCTGTGGCTGCTCATAGAAATTCTAATCATTTAAAAAATATTAAGTAAATAAATGCTCAGTTACAGACATATCTCCCTGTTAAATGTGTGTTTGTTTTTATGCACTAAAAGGGATGACTTGTACCTGATCACAATTGCTTTTTTTTTTTCCAGCATAAATGAGTGATTATACATAAAACCATCTCAGCTCATCCTAGAGAAATTTACATGAGTGTTTAAACTATGCCCCATGTGTCTGGGTTGGGTCCACAATGCTCTGTGAATTTAGAGAGGCAACAGTAATATTTGAAAATGGAGGCATTCACGTGCCTGAGCCTCTGGTAAAGCCTGAATGGTTAATGTATCCAGTCAGTGGGTCCAGTAGACTCATTCTTCTTTATCCAGTCAGGATGTCAATCACAAGAATCTAGTTCTCTCTGTTACCTGTGTGTGGCCCCTCTGTAGATCACACAGTCCACAGCTTGGGCCTCTGTTCATGGGAGTTCCAGCCAAATTTGTGCATTTTTCTCTGCTTGTCTGCAGCCTATCACTCCTGCCTGCCCCTGCACGCCTGTGGCAGTTGTGGGATTTTGCTCTGAAAGCCAGTACAATTAACATTTTAAAGACTCAGTTGACTTAAAAAGCAGAAAATAATAATCCGTCTCCTAAAATTTTAATTATTAAATGAAACCATAATGAATGTGTAGCTCCACACCTGGTGCAATTGTCTTTCTTTTATCCTTTAACACAAATCATGGCTTTTGCACCATTCTGTTGAGTACCATCTTATCAGAGTCACCAGTTGTTTGTATGTCCGTGCCTAGACTGAGAATGAAAATCCAAGATAAACTTGGGGAAATTGAAAGCCATATTTTGGAAAAATCATACTTCCCTGCCTCACATTTATGAAACCTGCCAATGCCTTCCGCATTGTGTCCACTCTGAGTCCTGCCTGCTGCCTCCCTGGATCCCTCCCTACCACTTCTTTGTTGCTTTCACCATTTCCCCACCTTCAAAATTGCTTCTCTTAGTCACAGCTCAAGTACCTTCTCTCTAAAATCATCACTGACACTTCAGGAAGACTTGAGTATCTCATTTATGTTCCCCAAATCCTGTGTCTGTATTTGTCAAGTTCTCTTCATGTGAACACTGTTTGATTCTTTTGTGAATTTAAGGAGACACCAGATTAATAACTGCTCGCTATGTTCTAATTCTCAGAAACATAAACATCTTCCTTTTTACAAGCACTATTACTGTCATAGATTTTTCATCAGGCACTTAAAACACATATTTAAAAGGCTGTGTTCCCATCTCAATTTGGATCAACACAAATTATTTTCTAGATGGTGCCAGTTTTCTTGATAATTGATCAAAATGATCACTTTAATCAATGTAAAGATAATTACTTTATATTCAGTCCTATGGTTCCTTTAATTCTTTTAGCTTTTCTATTTGTTCTTCTTGGTTTAGGCAGAAAGATCTGAAGTTTTAGGTTGGCGATGACAAGTTTTTTGTTTGTTTGTTTTAATTTTTTGGTACCAGGGATTAAACCCCAAGGACATTTTACCAGTGAGCCACATCCCCAGCCCTTTTTATCATTTGTTTGTTTGTTTGGTTGTTTACATTGAAATAGTGTTTCCCTAAGTTACTTAGGCTGATTTTGAACTTTGGATCCTCCAACCTTCAAGCTTCTGGGATTACATGTGTGTGCCACCATGCCTGGCTGATGAAGTGTTTCATGATAACCATAAGTAATAATAAATATAACATTTTGATATTTTAAAGTTGTAATTAGGTTACTGAAAATAATTTTTAATTCTGGAGCCTCCTGGTGGTTGTCTAAGTAGGTGATTTATTCTTTAAATGCTACCTATGAATCCTTTGAGGACCTGGTATTGGACCTCAATAAAGGATGAATTCATCTATATGGTAAATATTAGATAATTTAGTAGGCTCATTTAAAGTACTATGAGATTATTTGGACAAAATAATGACTACTTTTAAAAGCAATACTCCTTCCATATGTGCATTATTTTTCTTTATTATTGTTTCCTCACCTGTATCTAATCAGATAGCATTTTAAGTACCTTTCTTTCATCAAACCTCCACCAAGCCCTCAATATTTCACCAAGATAAAATAAAATAAACCTCTTCCAAAGCCATGTATTATAGGGTTTTATAAGACATAATTTATGCATAATTATACTATCAAAAAATGCATAACCAACTTAGGGAACAAACACAACTTCCTCTTGATAAGCATAACTGGTGGAAGAAAATAGATGTAGGGAAATGAAGATCAACATGCAGAGTGGTCACCAGTGTTCAGTGACCTGTGGAAACACTTGGCTAGGGTTTGCACAGGGAATAGGGTGTTTTATGTAGAACTGAGAATCCATTAATCGTACATTCATAGAGTGAAAACGTGTTAATAATGAACTCAATTACATAATGCCTATAAGTCAACTTGAACAGTGCACAAACACTGAGTTCAGACGTGCTGCAAGAATATTAGTACAAATCATTCTGTTGGATGAACAAGTCCAAAGAGTATAAAGAATTACAGCTCTCTGATTGTATCTGACACAGGAGGAAGAGAGATTGTGGAGAATAGCAGACCTGGAAGAAGGCCTGGATTCTAGTCCCCCGTGTTACCAGCACAGGTCCTGTGATGGCTCTGAGCCCCTGTTGTGAAACAGGAATCACATCTGCCCTAACACCCAATTAAATAATGTGGTGAATATGGAAACCATATAAAAGCTGAAAGCTGTAATAAAATATATATGATTTATTTAACATATTATATTTAATCCATAAGTAAGCCAGCTTTTAAAATGGAAAAGGCCATTGGATGGTTTCAAATATATGTACTTATCAAAACCTTATTTCAAACATACTCTCATAGAAAGCCTAATACCCATAATAGATAATAGAAAAGCAATAAGAAATCTATCTGCTAAAGGAAACCTCAGAATCTGTTTTACTGAGGTTTTCTTTTGTAGGGAGACCTTAGTGTATCTTTGTTCAATTCTAAGGCTCTTCAAAATATAGTTTAACTCCAGGCATGGTGGTACACGCCTGTAATCCCAGTGGCTCGGGAGGCTGAAGCAGGAAGATCATGAGTTCAAGACCATCCTCAGCAAAAGCAAGGTGCTAAGCAACTCAGTGAGACCCTGTCCCCAAATAAATATAAAACAGGTCTGGGGATGTGGTTCAGTGGTCGAGTGCCCCTGAGTTCAATTCCCTGTACCTGCCCCCCCACCCAAAAAAATACAGTTTAACACAAGAAATCCAGTCCAGCTCTTACATTTTTCAGATAAAGAGTGTGAGGACCCGAAAGGCCAAATAACTGATCAGTGGAGACATGGGGAATTAGTAAGTCTTTTACTTATATTGTCAATAGTTTCTAGGTTCTGGAACTTTGCTCATGTAGTGTCTTCTAGTAAAGAAAGAGCTCTACTGAATGTGCTCCTGTGCTTGCTGGTTCCTGAAAGGTTACTGGCAGTATCTTAACAGATGAAGAAAGCAACGTGTAGGCCAAAATAGAGCACATGCACAGTCATCACTACACCTAAGGCAACCATGCTGGGAGGTAGGTGGTTCATCCACTATACACCTATTAACCATACCCCATATGCCAATACTAAAACTATGCTGCTCAGCTATGTTTTTTTAAATATCACGTCTGCTTATATAAAATGACAAGATAATATACTTTTAAATGTTTCTACTGAAAATTATTGGGCTTCAGATACAAAGGATATAATTTCTATCTATTCCATAGGTAGTACTGTGTAATTCCAGATAGGAAGACAGTATCAATCATTGTCTCTCTTCCATGCACACAGACAAAAACATTTTTGACCCAGACTTAAACACCAGGGAAAATAAAGAAAATTTCTCAAATAGATGCTATGGTTTGGTTATAGAAAAATTCCCTGAAAGCTCATGTGTGAGACAATGCAGGAATGTTCAGAGGTAAAGTGATTAGATTATGAGAGCTGTAACCTAATCAGTGGATTAATCCATTTAATGGATTGAAAGGACTACTATATTGGGTGGTAATTATAGGCAGACAGGGGATAGCCAGAGGAGAGAGTTCTCTTGGGGATTATGTCTTGACTCCTGCCTCCTGCCTCTCTCTACTTCCTTCCTATGAGTTGAGTAGTTTTACTCTACCATGCCTTTATTCCATGATGCACCATCTCACCTTGGACCCAGAGTGATGGAGTTGACCCACCAAGTACTGAAATTCTGACAGCATGAACCCAAAATAAACTTTTCTTACTTTAAGTTGTTCTCACCAGGTATTTTGGTCACAGTGATGGAAAATGGACTAACACAATGAGTAAGGTAAAAATCCTGTATCAGAATATTATGCAGACTCAGATATCTTAGTTCTGAGCAATTAAAAACTACAAGTCCCAAACTAGACTTCCCACGTGCCTAACACAAGGCATTTGTATGTTTTTATTTTTCATGTTAGTGCATTTCGGTGTGAAAAGTATCACTTCTGTCCTAATAAATTAAATTAAAAGTATCCAAATGTTTAGAATAATAAGAGCCAAATTAAGAATAAATATTGCAAAATTATATGTCAAACTGCTCAACTTTGCTAAAAGAAAACAGTTCATTTTTTTTTTAATGTGGGAAAAATTTGAGTAAAATAAGGAGAGCCCTAAGGGACTGAACTTAAATATGCCTGGAAATAATACTCCAGGAAAAAAAGCGGATATTTTTGACCCAGTACAATAAGCTAGAATTTAATTTATGTTGCAAAAATATAAACCAAGGCTAGAGTCCAGTGTGGTTAACTAAGAAGTAACTCTAGAAACAGAAATTAGCAGAGGAATCTTAAAGCACAAACAATGTGGTAAAGGGAACAATTCTAAGTATACGTTATAAAAATAAGCAAAAACTAAATGGAAAAGAATAATTAAGAAACAAATGAAAATAAACAATATTAAAGTCAATTAAAATTTTGCCAATGATTAAAAATGAGTTTGACAGTATGTGGGAGTCAGCAATTTTACCTTTTACAAACTTTGTTTAAAGAATATATTTGTTCATTGTAATTGGAATTTTTTAATGATGAAAAACTCCATTTTAAATATTTCCTTTTATTTATAAATGAAATAATGGCAGCTTCCTTCCTATTACTGGATATGATTAAAGTTCTCCAGTTCATAATTCTTTTTCAAACCTCTCAAGCAGTCCCACCAAAGAGGTATAATTACTTAATAATGTTTTTCACACTTTCAAGTAAACTGTCCTGAAATTTCTCAAGTCAACCACATTTTTTAACTTTTTCACTTCTATTTCTCTTTGCTTTCCCCAGCATTTACTTTCTCTTTATTTAAGATACTGAACCTCAACTGAAATTTCTGTCTCATCCTGTTTTTCTTTCTGCTTTAAATCAAAACAAGAAAGCACCCCAACTCAGCACACTTGAACACATCACACATCAGTGAGTAGTTGAATGACTTCTTTTTCATCAGAATATGTTCTAGACATCAGTTTCAATTTAGATGTATTTAATAATCACTTCTAATAAAGAATTAATGTCTCTTTCTGATGAACTAAGTCAACAGTACTCTAACTTGAGAACAATAATAATATTTTATATCATACTTGTATTAATTCTCAACCAATATTTATTGAAAATATACCTCTCAATTACTATGGCTGATGATGGAATCAGACATTCTATGAAAGGAGACAAATATATGTTCTCACGCTGTGTTACAAAATAGAGACAAATTTTATAAGCTAGACCAGTAATGTTCTAGGAAAGAATCTTTGCTCCTTAAGCATGAATTTTTCTCACTTGTGCAACAGTCATTTGGTTGAGGCCTGTGTCTCTTGTGCTGACGGGTTCTCTTCACAGTGCCCCTTAGACAATGAAAAAATTACTGGGCTGGCAGTCTTCCAGATTCTTTCTCCCAGAGGCATTAGTAGCAGGGGAAGGAGAATCAAAAATTTGAGTGTGTCTGATTTTCAGCCAGTGACCTCTGTTCTATAAAAACAGGGAAATACATAACCCTGAGATGCTAATTGGCCTTCTTCCCCTAAGTTATTCATGGGAAGAAATGTTTTCCTCTTTCATAATAGAAGAAAAGTTCATATCTCAAATGCTTTCTGACCACTATAGTTTTAGTACATAAAAGGTCATATTCCTAACTGAAGATAAAGTTGTTATGGTATGGGTTCTCATTTGTCACATATTGATTTCATTTGTTTTATAATTAGAATAACACATGAGATTTTAGCAGTAGACACAGTCTGGTGATCATTCTTCATGACTTGGACCAGGATGAGAAGTGAGGAACACAAAATTTAAGGAGGTTGTGGAAAATATGGTAATCAAGACAAGGAATGTATAGTGCCATATCCGTAACAATAAAAAAATACCTTAAAAAATCCATAATGAACAATTTTAAATAAAGACAGAGCAGTGTGACCAATTGTTCCTTTTGCCTTAAGCTATGGCTAAGCATAGGACACACATTTTCTCTAAATATTCAAATATAATGATTGGTGTTGAATGTTAGAGTCTGTAAACAAGTCTGGATGGCGCCTGGCAAAATGCCAGAGGGAGTGGTTTGTGAAGTAACTCCAGCGAGCCATTAAGTGTGGAGATTCCTGATTCATTGACTGCTGTATCTAGTTTATGTTAATTAGATCAGCTGTGTGGAATGTATAAATACTGCTCCTGTCCTGCAATAAACGGCTTCCACTCCTGCTGTATCAACATACACAAGTTATTCGTCACCCCCCGGTTATTTTGCTGCAGCCGGACTGCAGCAGTTGAATTGGTTATTCATTCAACATTCATTTATTGAGTTAATAACTTAGTAACAGAGAGATCTGCAGGGATACAGGTACTCAAGCAAATTTTTTCAGCTTGCTCACAAATTTAGTTTATATTAAACTTATAGATCTGACATATTATTTTTATTATTTTAATTTGTTCTTTTGACATATTATTTTAATGAGAGTAGAAATCATGATTATTCTTTTATGTCCTTGCCAAATTTCCAACTCTCCATTTATGGTTGTTGTTGTTGTTTTTTCCTCTTGTAATCTTATTTGTCATTTTGTCTTTCTCTTTTGGAGATTATTTTTATCGTATATTGTAACAGATTTTTTTTTATTGTTTTCCTGGTAAAACTATGCTTCTGTACATCTTTTTCATAAATTTGTATAATCACTGCAAAAAAAAGCACAAAAATGATAAATCTAAAACTTTAAGTCCTGATTATAGACTTAAGTTTATATTTTACCTAAATGATTTAATGTCATTTCTAGAATTTAATATTCTTTATCACAAGAGACACATTAATTTGTTATTTCAAAATGATTGTAGCTTAGTGGTTAGAAAAAAAATTCCCTAATTGCCGGAGAGGTTGGACATTTTTTCATATATTTTTTGACCATTCATATATCTTCTACTGTGAATTGTATGTTCAGTTCCTTTGTCCATTTATTGATTGGACTATTCGTTTATTTGGTATTAAGTGTTTTGTGTTTTTGCATATCCTGGAGATTAATTCTCTAATCCGAGGAATGGTGGTAAAGACTTTTTTCCCATTCTATGGGATCTCTGCTCACAATTTTTATTATTTCTTTGCTGTGAAGAAGCTTTTTGTTTTGATACCATCCCATTTATTGATTCTTGATTTTACTTTTTGCACTTTAGGAGTCTTATTGAGGAAGTCAATTCCTAAGCTGACATAATGGAGACTTGGACTTACTTTTTCTTCTAGTAGGTGCAGGGTTTCTAGTCTAATTCCAAGATCCTTGATCCACTTCGAGCTGAGTTTTGTGCAGAATGAGAATTAGGCATTAAATTTCATTTTTTATATATGGATTTCCAGTTTCCCCAGCACCATTTGTTGAAGAAGCTATCTTTTCTCCAATGTATGTTTACAACATCTTTGTCTAGTATGATGTAACTGTATTTATGTGTTTGCTTCTGTGTCTTCTATTCTGTTCCATTGGTCTTCATGTCTATTTTGGTGCCAATACCACGCAATTTTTGTTACTATAGCTCTATTGTACAACTTAAGTTCTGGTATTGTGATGCCTCCTGCTTCACTTTTGTTGCTGAGGATTACTTTGGCTATCCTGGGCCTCTTTTTTTTCCCCCAAATGAAGTTCATGATTACTTTTTCTATTTCTATAAAGAACATCATTAGAATTTTAATAGGTCTTGTTTTAAATCTGTATACCACTTATGGTAGCATGGACATTTTGACAATATTAATTCTGCCTATCCCAAAACATTGGAGATCTTTTCATTTTCTGAGGTCTAGTTGTATTTCTTTCTTTATTGTTCTGTAATTTTCCTTGTAAAGGTCTTTCACCTCTTTTGTTAGATTGATTCCCAAGTATTTTATTTTTTGAGGCTATTGTGAATGGGATAGTTTTCTTGATTTCTCATTCAGCTGATTTCTCATTGGCGTATAAGAAATGTTCAACATATCTAGCAATTAGAGAAATGAAAATTAAAACTATACTGAAAGTCCATCTCACTCCAGTGAGAACAGCAATTATAAAAAAAATACAAGTAATAATAAGTGTTGAAAAGGATGTGGGAAAAAAGACTTACTCACAAATTGCGGGTGAGACTGCAAGTCAGTGCAACCACTATGGAAAGCAGTATGAAGATTCCTCAAAAAACTAGAACAGAAACCACCATTTGATCCAGTTATCCCAGTCCTTGGTTTATACTCAGAGGACTTAAAGTCAGCATACTCCAGTGATGTAACCATGTCAATGTTTATAGCAGCTCAATTCATAATAGCCAAGCTATGGAACCAACCCAGTACCCTTCAAAAGATGAATGAATAAAGAAAATGTCATCTGTATATACAATGGAATATAGCTAAGCCATAAAGAAGAATTAAATTATGGCATTTGCCAGTAAATGGGTTGAATTTGAGACTCTCATGAGGAGTGAAATAAGCCAGTCCCATAATACCAAAGGCTGAATGTCCTCTCTGATATGTGGATGCTAACACACAACAAAGGAGGGGAGGGAGAAGTGAAGATTATAAATCTATTGGATTAGACAAAGGAGAATGAAGGGAAGGTAGAGGGATGGGAATAGGAAAGACAGTAGAATGAATCAGACACAACTTTCCTGCCTTATATATGAATACATGACCTTGGTAACTCCACATCATGTACAAGTACAAGAATAGGATTCTAATTAGAATAAGTTATACTCCATGTATATATGATATATCAAAATACACTCTACTTTCATGAGTATCTAAAAAGAATAAATTAAAAAAAAGAAAAAAATTCTCTCAGATTATACTGGTATTTATAATGCTAAACATTCCATTTCCCTTGACTCATCCTTAAAACTATAAATGAGTCAATGTCACCTAGCTCTAAACATCTAACATCATGAAATTTCAGATGGAGAGGAAGAACTTTTCTCTCTCAATTTCATTTCTCATCCTTTGTGTTATTGTCATTTATGTATGCTATGAATGCAAAATACATTGGTACTATTTTTACATTAGATATACAATTTTTCTTTCAAGTATTAGAGATAACAAAAATGTCTATCATGATTACTTTCATTTAACCATTTCCAGAGGTCTCCATTTCTTTGTTTATACTTCATCTCTGTCTAGGATCATTGCTTCTATCTAAAGAACTTAACTTAAAATTTATTGTAGAGCTGTTCTGTTGACAATAGTTCTTATTTTTTATTTATCTGGAAAAGGCTTTATATCTACTTCATTTTGATAGATATTTTCTCTAACCACAGCATTTGAAATTCACAATTTTTTTGTTTCCATTTTCTTTTTTATTTAGTTCCTTTTCTTGTCTCTTTTTTCCCTCTTAGCACTTTGAATATGTCTCTCCATTTAATTCTTTGTAGCTTCCATTACTTTTGTAAAAAAAGTCTGCTGTAATTCCTATTTCAGTTCTTCTATAAGTAATGTGGGGTTGCAGCTGGAGACCAACTGGTCTATCAGAGGGATTCCTTCAGTATTTTTTCTTGACTCTAAGCATGACTGTAGAGGTTTAAACTCATTCCAAGATAAATAGAAATAAAAAAAGATATTAGATATTAGACCAATAAACTATTTGTCAAAAGAAAAAAGAAGAAGAAGAAGAAGAAGAAGAAGAAGAAGAAGAAGAAGAAGAAGAAGAAGAAGAAGAAAAGACATAAAGCATGTAGAAGCTAGAGAAGAGGACAGAATATTTTGATAGTATATATCAAGACAGGAAAGAATATTTTGCATAACTTTTTAGAACATTGAAGGAAAAATAAACAATGTAAGATATGTTTATGAAATACATCACTGCTCTTCCATACTTTGGTTCTTTCAAAATCAAGAATGGGAATGTGAATATATCAAGCACAGTGCCTCAAATGGTTTGCAAAATGCTTCCTCTTCTGTCACTTTGAATTGGGAAATTTTGGAAGCCCTTAGATAAATCCATAGTTTCCAGACATTTGATTTCTGACAAAGATGCAAGAACACACAATAGGTAAAGGATCGTTCCAATAAGTGATATTGGAAAAATCTAAAGAGCTATATGCAGAAAGGTGAAATGTGATCCAAAATTCATACTTAACATAGAAATCAACTCAAAATGAGTTAAAGATTCAAATATAAGACTTGAAATTGTAAAACTACTAGAAGAAAACCTAGGGGAAAGACTCTATGATGTTGCTCTGGGGGAAAGTCTTTTTGGATATGATTCTAAAAGCATGGGCAACAAAAATAAAAATAGACACATAGGATTACATCAAACTAAAATGTTTCTTCATGGAAAAGAATATAATCAACAAGCTAAATAGTCAACCCATAAAATGGAAGAAAATATTTGACAAACATATGTCTGATAAGGGGTTAATATCAAAATATATGTGGAACTTATAGAAGAAAAAAATGCACCAGTGACAAATTACTCAACTGAAAATGGGCAAATGATGTGAATTGACATTTCTCAAAAGAAGATCTACAATTGGACAAGTATATGAAAAGTTTCAAAATTACCAAAAATCAGGAAAATTCAAATTAAAAGCACAATGAGTTGTCATCTTAAACATGTCAAGATGACTATTATCAAAAAGACAAGATTGCTGGGAGCCAATTCAAAAACCAATGTGTTATTGTTTTGATTTATTTTGTTTTTATTTCAAGTTGCCTGTTCCTAGAACTTTCTCAGGCAAACTGGGGAAAATGGTTGACTCAAGGTTTGAAGTTGTTCGCCTCTGAGCAAGAAAAATTGTTAGAGGAAAGAGGCACCCCAGTAAGACCAAGAACAGTTAGGACATATGTTGATACAATACAAAAATGTAGCCCATGGCTTTTTAAACGTATCCTGCTGCCTGAGTTCCCCTCGAGTTCTCACGGGATTCAGACAGTAATTTTTGGGAGACAGAAGCCCAGTGGATGTGGATTTGGGCAGAGAACGTGGATTTCCCCAGAACGTGATTGTAGACGGCTGGTGTGAGTTCGGGAATAAAGAGTTGCTGTTTGAATCTACAAGCTGTGTGGTGGCTCCTGATTTTGTGCCCAGCCAGACTGCGGCATTGATGCTGGGAGCCATTAGCCAAGTAGGTATGACAATTTCCTTGCCAGCGTACCCCATGTTGCTTAGTGGAAGGACTCGTGGAAATAGGACATTTTGCAGTGACACTGCATGTAGGTGACCTTGCTCAAGGACCAGGGCGGATCCGGGTTTAGGGTGTTCCGGGTTTAGGATAATTGGGTTTAGGGTGTTCCCGGTTTAGGGTGTTCCAGGTTTAAGGTTATTCTTGCTGGGAATAGGGCGTATCCTGCTGCCTGAGTTCCCCTTGAGTTCTCACGGGATTCAGACAGTATTTTTTGGGAGACAGAAGCCCAGTGGTGGTGGATTTGGGCAGAGAACGTGGATTTCCCCAGAACGTGATTGTAGACGGCTGGTGTGAGTTCGGGAATAAAGAGTTGCTGTTTGAATCTACAAGCTGTGTGGTGGCTCGTGATTTTGTGTGCCCAGCCAGACTGCGGCATTTGTGCCCAGCCAGACTGCGGCACAAGATAATAAGCATTGGCAATGATGTGGAGAAGAGGGAACTCTTGTACATTATTTCTGGTAATGTAAATTGTATAGCCATTATGGAAAACTATATGCAGGTTATTTAAAAATTAGGAAAGAACTTCCATATGATCCAGTAATTCCACTACTGGTTTTCCATTCAAAGGAAATGAAATCAGTATATTAAGGAGACATCTGCATCTCTGCATTCATTGCAGCATTATTCACAATAATTAAGACATGGAATCAATCTAAGTGTCCATCAACAAATGAGTGCATTAACAAAATATGGTACATTCACAGAGAAATAATACTCAGTTTAGTAAGGGAATCCTGTCATTTGTGACAGCATAGATGAGTCTGGAGGACATTGTGTTAAGAGAATTAAGCCAGATGCAGCAAGACAAATACACAGAATGTCCTTACAAGTGCAATCTTAAATTGAATTTAGAGAAGCAGAGAGTAAAGGATGATTTTCAGGGACTGTGGTTTGCCAGCAGGGTGGGGGAGATGTTGGTCCAAAGGTACAATATTTCAGTTAGATGGGAGGATAAATTCCAATGATTGTACAACATGTTGACTGAAGTTAAGAGAGTAGATTTTAAGCTGGGTGTGATGGCGCATGCCTGTAATCCCAGCAGCTCAGGGAAGGCAAGGCAGGAGGATCTTGAGTTCAAAGCCAGCCTCAGCATGAGGCGCTAAGCAGCTCAGTGAGATCCTGTCTCTACAGGATACAGCCCTATACAAAATAGGGCTGGGAATGTGGCTCAGTGTTGAGTGCCCTTGAGTTCAAACCCTGGTACCAAAGAGAGAGAGAGAGAGAGAGAGAGAGAGAGAGAGAGAGAGAGAGAGAGAGAAAACAATAAGCATGTGTGGTAAGGTATATCTTAATTAGCTCTATTGAGCCATTATTTAGTGTATACATATTTCAAACATCAGTTGTATGCCACAAATATACACATTTTAAAATTTATGTTAAAAATATTAAAAAACAAAAACTAAAAATAAATTATGTAGTAAATTACCAGCATCTCTTTACGTCTCTCTATAACTTCACTTAAAACAGCAATGCTTTCTCAGGAAATGAAGTTAAATGCTGGTTCCAATTGCCCTTCGTGAAAATTCCACTCTGTGGAAAAAAATTTCTTTGTTTATAAATTATTTGTGTGAATTTTAAACTTTCTGCACTATTTTTAAATTTCTCCTTGATTATTTCAATCAGATCCTGTAAGAAGAATTTATAAGCCATTTCTAGAAATACATATGACTGTTGCCACTTTACCCCCTAGAAATATATGTGACTGATCAAGACAAAAAGAAACAAAACAAAAAACGTCAGAAAACTATTTCCATGAAAAAAAACCAACAATAACAAGATCAACTGTTACAAGTTTACAAGTTTGCAAGTTTACGAGAAAGACTGTAACAAGTTGTCCAAGTTTAGAATCTGTGGTCACTGAAATAATGAAGACCAATTAATACATATTTTGAAATTTACCTTTAATCTTTAAATTTTAAATATTTGTTAAAACTGCATTTTGATCATAAAAATTAGAAATTATAGATTAATACAAAGAGGAAAACAAAATTACCAGCAATCCCACTTCCAACATGTTGACTGGAGAAGAGAGTAGATTTTAAGCTGGGTGTGATGGTGCACACCCGTGATGTATAATGAAGAATGTTGGGGTATGACTTTCCACACCCTTTCCTCTAGCTTTTGAAGTATACAGTGCATTAGGGTTATCTAGAGGCATCCCACCATGCATAGCACCCAATACTCCTTGCTCCTGTTACTTTGCACCCATTCACTGGACTTCCCCCATCCCTCCCTGTCTATTCTCCCCAGCCTCTCTAAATACTTTTATCACTTTCCAGCTGAGCTGACCA
Organism: Marmota marmota marmota; assembly: GCF_001458135.2. Classification (NCBI taxonomy): domain Eukaryota; kingdom Metazoa; phylum Chordata; class Mammalia; order Rodentia; family Sciuridae; genus Marmota; species Marmota marmota. The sequence goes on along the minus strand of NW_025999842.1, from coordinate 31,746,666 downwards.
GTGCCTTTCTCTCCTAATTCTCACCCTCCTGGTCAAGAAGAGTGAAAAGAATTTTTATAAAATGTAGTTCAGATCATGTATTCCGTTCAAGACTGGAGTGATTATGTCCTGGCTTGCTATGTAATTAGGATTCATTTGTTACCAATTGACTCCAAGAGATGAGATTCCAAACAAACACAGAAGTGTTTACTTTCTAATCATCCTAGTTCCAGTGGCTTCCACTCTAATAGAACAAAACTGAAATTCCTTTTCGTTCCCTAGATCATTGCATAACCTTGCCATCTGCATCCACTCTGGCCATACATGCTTGTCATCCTTGACCCAGTGTTCCTTCAAACACAGACTATATTCTGGTATTTTGTTATTAATTATCTATTAATGAGTTCATTGTCTTCCTTTCACACCAGAATACAATCACCATGAGTTAGGAATTTACTTTAGGCATAATAGGTTTTTGGTGCCTAAAACCCTGACACATACATAGTTGAAGCTCAATAAATGTGTTAAATATATGAATAAATGTTGGTAACTCTGACAATTAGTTCAACATAAATCAAATAAAAGGCTATAATCAGCTCACTGTTTTTCATAAGTAGGTAAAAAAAAAGACACAAAAACTCCAATCCAGAGGCATGCCCCATGTGTCTACTGGTTATAAATAATCATGTCAAAGCTTTCACTAGATTATGTAACACTGCAAAGCTTTTCGTTGGCTCCATGATAGGTCAGATATTTTTTCCTCAATAATTGGTGGAGACAAAAACAGATGCTTCTAAATTTTCACTGCTATTGTTCTGTCAACCAATTAAAATGTTTAGAAAAGACATTATGGTGTCATAAGGATGATAATTTATTCAAAGTTTTTATAACTTTTATAGGCAAATTTTTACAGTTAACTAGGTAATTCATTCACCTTCTCTACATGTCTTTTTTATAGATGAGAAGTTAGAAATGTGAAACGCAATTCTCAAATATGTTTTTAAGGTAGTCAAACTTATAATTTATCCATTTGGAATGTGTGAATATAAACATAAGGTAAATAATATTGCAGAAAAAAGTTCTTAAATACCACTGCATCATTCATTATGACATTAAGTTGGAGCAAGTAATATGGTTGTAATATTGAATATAAATAATGAAAAAAAACTAGGAAGATGGCATTGCTTAATCTATGTACAGTATGAGAACTGAAATATAAACACAAAGTAATTAATATTACAAAAAGTTGTATGATGGGTGTGTGTGTCTGTGTGTGTGTGTGTTTTCCAGACAATCTGTTAAAAATGATCTTTTATGGTAGAGCAAATAATCACAGGCAGAAGTATTAGGCAATGAAAAACCATCTATAGAAACTTGCTCCTAAATGTTTCAATATTACTTTACATATATTTACACTAAATTCTAGCAGAGATGAAAACAGCACAAATCATCCCGTTTCACAGATGTGCATATAGAAGATGAAGTGTTTTTATAGCTAATGATTCTTGAAGTTTTATGGCACTGTGAAGGAAGTTCTATGTCTATAAACTAGTTTTATTGACTCATAATTAAGTGCTCCATTTCCTAGCCCATGTGTAAATTCAAGAATTAATGTGCTTTAATTGTGAGTTTTATGAACTATGTGATGCCATTTCAATGTACATAGATTGATAAGATAAAAAATAATATAGTCATCACTTAAGACAATACCTACTGACAACATTGGGCTTGTAGATGAGAGATTGACTTATAATGTAATTTCATTTTTCTGATTAAATAATTGATTTTTCACTTCCTTATAGATTAGTTGGCTAGATGAATATTGAGCTGCTTTTCTTTTTTCCTCACTTGAGTTAATTCCACCCTTTGCATCATCTTTGAGTTCTCCTCATTCCTTTTCTGCTCACCAAAGCCTGCTGGGTATGGTTCTGAAATATTGCCAACATATTTCCTTCCCCACTACTACCCAAGTCAGGACCTCATTACTACATTGTTTTGCTGCTGAACTGCAATTATAAGTTTCAGAAGTTTTAGCTAAGTAAAAAATAAAATCAGATATACTTTCAAATATATTCTCAGCATTCAAAATTTATAACCACTATTTTTTTTCCATTAGTACAAGAATGACCAAGCATAAAGAGACACACAGTTCTGTTAATTAAAGGGGAAAAATGAGGAATGGATAGGGCAATTCAGATTGCACAAACCTGCCCTTCCCACAAGGGACTCTGGGAGGCCTTCTTCCTGATAGGTGGTGGTGGTGAATTCCTGCCTCTAGTTCCATTCCATTCCTTCACTTTTTTTTCTTTCCTTTATATTTTTCTCCTGGAGGTTATACTGTCAAGCCATCTCATTTGCTATTCTACCACTAGCCTCATACCCCAGATCATCACAAGAAAAGAAAGCTTCCTATCGCCAATATTGCTTCCAGAAAATATTAGGTAATATACTTTATTTTTCATATAAACCTATCAAAATATTCTCTGTTCAAAGTTTTTTTAAAATGCCAATAATTTTAATTTATCTTAAAAATCTGTACACTACTTATTAATTAGAAAAGAGTACATGCCAGAGGGCTGTTAATCAAAACTGGAATTAAATCTAAGGGCAATTATATGGGTTTTAAATTTCCCACAACAGTAAAAAGATCAACTTTTTTTTTATTAAGCCACTGAAATGTAACTCAAAGTCAAAAATCAACACATTTGGTTTAGGCCAGACCAGGAGAGAACAGTAAAGGCAAATGAACCCTCAGAGGTAAAACAAAATCAACAAAAAGATCACTGCAGTTCTCAGTTGAATACAATACTAGATTTGACTTCAAATACTCTCTTTCAATTCATACTGATTGTTAAGTTTCAAAACTCATTTTCAAAACCTTGCAAAATCTGTCGATATGAATGAAAAAACAAAAAACAAAAAACAATGACACAGTGTTGAATGACTTTGTGCACAGAAACATTGTGAGACTCAGTAGGGGCAGAACATCAGTGGTGTTCCTGTGTTCCTGTTATGGTGCTCTTGAAAAAGGCAGAGGACAAGGAATAGAACTCATATAGATCTAGTGACTACAACTAGAAGTTTATCATTAGATTTCACAGAGTCACATCAGTTAGAAAATACTGGAATTCTAGCAGTGGCTTTCTAAAGTTATCTTAGAACTGAACATTTTTATGCAATGCACACAGTCCACCCAGGGCTTTCCCTCAGTAACTGGAGCTCTTTGCCGGGTAAAATGTCTTCCACTACACCTAGAAAGAATAGCATACCATCAAGAAAAATCAATTCCATAAAAATTAAGGCCACCTCTTAAAATATATATTAATCTTGTATGTAATTAGACCAATTTCAAAATAGTTTTTGGCTTACTTGCATATTTTTTTTTTCTGGGAAATTTTATTTTACTTTATTCTGCTAAGTACCCTTAATATAAGATCTACCCTCTTAACAATTTTCCTCCTCTTTAAAAATTGACTTTTAACTAATAACATGAAAAACACAAAAATCATGTATGTTAATGGGGTAACATGCAATGTTTTGATACATGTGTATATTATATATTTTAAAAATCAGTTTAGGCATTTATATTTTCTCACACACTTTTCATTTATTCATGGTCAAAACTTTCAAAATCTTTTCTTCAAGCTCTTTGAAATATGCATACAATTTTTGTGTTTATTGTCATCCTACAGTGCAATAGCACACTGCAAATTTTAGCTATTGTGCTACCATAACTTAGTGCCCATCCTCAGCCTTTAATCATTCCTTTCCCCACTACTGTCTCAGCCTCTACTGCCAACTTTCAAGAGGGGAGTATACACTGCTCACTATTGAAATGAGACTTTAATAAAAAGTCATGCCCATATGGACATAATTTTAACAATTTTGAAAGATCAAATGCTGTAGTTTCATTTATTACAGAATGCTTAGGATTGAGTAGTTTAGGTTTTGACTTGATTTATAAATGTCAAAACTGTTTGAATTTTTAACATGGGGATTCATGATATTTGTAAATACAATAAAAATGAAGCTATTTCTTTGGTAAAACAAATCTAAAATAAGAAATGTAGCATCTGTTTATAGCATTTGTTTACTATTTGAAACTTCTTTGGAATTATCCTTTGATTATGAAATCATAATATTTATATTTAAAGGAAATATTTTATTTTATGTGTCATTGGTTCTTTTTAGTTATATATGGCAGCACAATCCATTTTGATATAATTATATAAGCTTGGAACATATCTTATTCTAATTAGAGTCCCATTCTTATGGATGTGCATGGTGGTGGAATTCACTGTGTTGTTCTCATATATGTACAAGATTCATTCCACTGTCTTGTCTTTGCTTATACCCCTCCCTGGCCTCCATCCTCTATTGTCTAATCTACTGCACTTCTATTCTTGCCCTGACCCCCAATTATTGTGGGTTAGGTTCACCTATTAGAGAAAACATTCAACATTTGCTTTTGGGGGACTGGTTTACTTCACTTAGCATGATTGTCTCCAGTTCCATCCATTTGCTTCCAAGTGTTAAAAAGTCATTCTTCTTTAAGGCTGAGTAATACTTCATTGTGTATGAATACCACATTGTCCTTTTCTATTAATCTGTTAAAGGGCATCTAGGTTTGTTCCATATCTTAGCTATTGTGAATTGAGCTGCTATAAACATTGATGTGGCTGTATCACTGTAGTATGCTGATATTAATTCCTTTGAATATATATCAAGTATTGAGATAACTGGATGAAATGGGAGTTCTATTTCAAGCTTTTTGAGGAATGTTCATACTGCTTTCCAGAGTAGTTACACCAATTTGCAACCCAACCAGAAATGTATGAGTGTAACTTTTTTTTTCCATATCCTTGCCAACATTTGTTGTTACCTGTATTTTTGATAATTGCCATTGTCACTGGAGTGATGGAATCTTGGTGTAAGGTTAATTTGCATTTCTCTAATTTCTAGAGATATTGAACATTTTTCATACATTTGTTGACCATTCATGTTTCTTTTTCTGTGAAGTGCTTGATCAGTCCCTTTGACCATTTATTGATTGGGTTATTTGATTTTGGGAATAAGTTTTTTGAGTTCTTTGTCTAACCTAGAGATTAATGCTCTGAGATGCAGGTGACAAAGATTTTCTCCCATTTTGTAGTTTCTCTCTTCACGTTCTTGATTGTTTTTTAGTATTGATTATTGATTTTACTTGTTGTGCTTTAGGAGTCTTATTAAGGAAATCAGTTCCTGTGCCAATATGGGGAGTGTTGGGTCTAGTTTTTCTTCTAGTATGTGCAGCATTTCAGATCTAACACCTTGATACTTGATCCACTTTGACCTGAATTTTGTACAGGGTGAGAGATAGGGGTTTAATTTTATTCTGCTCCATATGGATTTCCAGTTTTCTCAGCACCATTTGTTAAAAGGTCTCTTTTCTCCAATGTATGTTATTGGCGCCTTTGTCTAGGATGAGGTAACCATACTTTTGTGGGTTTGTCTCTGTGTCTTCTAATCTGTTCCACTGGTCTTCTTGCCTGTTTTGGTGACAATATCAAGCTATTTTTGTTACAATTGCTCCATAGAATAATTTTAGGTCTGGTATAATGATGCCTCCTGCTTTGTTTTTGTTTTTGTTTTTGTTTTCACTAGGAATTGCTTTGGCTATTCTGGGTCTCTTGTTTTTCCAAATGAATTTCATGACAGCTTTTTCTATATCTATGAAGAACATCATTGGAATTTTTATAGGAATTGCAATGAATCTGAATGGAGCTTTTGGTAGTATGCTCATTTTAAAAAATAGTTTATTGATTTTATTTTTTTTAAATACAAGCCAGCAGTGGAATGCATTACAATTCTTATTACACATATACAGCACATTTTTTCATATCTCCGTATATAAAGTATGTTCACACCAATTTATGCCTTTATGCATGTACTTTTTTGCATTATAATTCTTAATACAGATATATACCACAATTTTTCATATCTCTGTTTGTATATAAAGTATGTTGACACCCAATTCAAGTCTTCATACATGAACTTTGGATAATGATGTCCATCACATTCCACCATCCTTGCTAATCCCCTGCTCCCTCCTTTTCCCTCCCACCCCTCTTCCCTATCTAGAATTCATCTAATCCTCCCACGCTCTCCCTCCCTACCCCTACCCCACTATGAGTCAACCTCCTTATATCAGAGAAAACATTCAACATTTGTTTTTTGGGGATTGGCTAGCTTCACTTAGCATTATCTTCTCCAATGCCATCCATTTACCTGCAAATGCCATGATTTTGTTCTTTAGTATGTGCATTTTGACAATGTTAATTCTGCAAATCCAAGAACATGGGAGGTCTTTCCATTTTCTAATGTTTTCTTCAATTTCTCCTTAGTGTTCTGTGTTTTTCAATGTAGAGGTCTTTGACCTATTTTGACAGATTGATTCCCAGATACATTTTTTTTTATTTGAGGCTATTGTGAATGGGATTTTTTTTTTAATTTTAAAAATGATATTTTAAAAATATAAACAAATTTGTAAGAAACTAAAAATGCTGGCTAGAGCTACCATGCTTTCTAGTACAAATATGTGAGCCACAAATATAATTTAAACTTGGGAGTTCTGTTAAAAAACATAAATAAACAGAAAAGCTTAATTTTAAAAAATATATTTTATTTCACCCAAATGATAATAACATTATCATTTTAATGTGCAATAATTATAAAAATATTCACAAGATATTTTACATCTTCTATTAGTACTATCTTAGAAATTCAGTGGATACTTCACCATTGAGGAATATCTTAATTCATATTATCTATATTTCATATGCTTAATAGCCACATCTGTCCAGTGGCTAACTTATTAAAAAAACAGAGAACCAAGAGTTAGAAAATTAAGCTTTTATAATAATTAAGAGCAGGCTCCCAGCAGAAACTCTCAGGTTAAATATTGTTTATGTAATAAATCGAGCATACACTTTTTTTGTCAGTTTCAAAATTCCCCAGTGGTGTTGACACATTTTCAACTTCAAAAAAAAAAAAAAATCTAACAAAGAATGTGGCTTTAATTGACATTTGAATTTTATATAAACTGAAAGAAATTATTCAAGGACAGCTGGTTCCAAAAAGCACTGGACTAGATAAGCTGAGTTACTTTCCTGTTACAATATGAACATGCTAGATAAATTGCAAGAAACACACTTTATAATGCAATGCTGAAAATAATGCAGCAAATCTTTAAGGCTAGTGAAGAGTAAATATGAAATCAGTCAGCCTGAGGATAGTGGATACCAGCTTCGAGGCTTGGAGTCTCATAGCTTTAGGATTATCTCTCAATGGGAAGAGTAATCCTGAGACATTGTTAAGCCAAGATTCCTAAATTTCATCAATTTAGTCTCAATTTGGTAATGCTCTGTGGCTTCCAATGAAAGCAAATGGTTTCCCTTTGCAAAAAAGCATCTTATATTTGGGCTTTCAGGACATGGACAGATTAAGATTAACCAAATGTAAATTCACAATGAAAAAAGTTCAAAATTTAATCAAATAACAAATACCATGGTTTCATGACAGCTACAAAAATAGACAATTAATTTGAGCCTGAGGGACTTTAGATATTATTAAGACAGGTATTATTTGATTATTTGAATATCTAGAATGCATAAAATTTGATATTTCATAGGCAGGGGAAGAAAGCCTAACTTAAACCAAAGAAGCTAAAACGAAATCCACCCCAAGAAATAGTGAAACTGCAAAGTCAAAATCTTAAAATCATCCTGGAAAGAAGAAAGAGAAGATTGACAAAGAACAATTATACTGGCCTCTAGCAAACTGACCAAGAACAATAGAAACTAGAAGACATTGAAATAACTTAAAAGATGTGATATGTAACAACTTTCAACTGGATACTCCCAAAGAAACTATCTTTCAAGATCCAGGATGAAATAAAGCAATGTTAAATCAAAGAAAAACTAAGTGAGGTTACCATCAGCAGATCTTTGCTCAAGTTCAAGGATCTTATACCTCAGAAAAAACTAAATTGACCTCATGCCGAAAGAGATTCATGCAAGCAAGAAACGTGAACACAGAAACTGAATGACATAGATAAAGCTAGGTAAATGTTGCCCATACAAAATATTACGAAGAAACACTCTCTAGTTTCATGAAATTATGAAACTAAAATGTAGAAGAACAATGGCATTTAAATCAGGAAAAATAGATTTTCATCAAAATAGGAGAATAGATACAAAATTGCATTTATGATTCACCAGGGGCAATCTGCCTCTATATTTATATTTTTTATCCAAGTTTGTATATGTATTTTCTAAGTCTACTGAAACAGTCAAAAAATAAAGATACCCCAGTAATGAAGGCCTCATTCAGTGTTCAGATTGTGATTTCTATATATCCTTCCATATAAAATGAACCAAAGTTCTGAGAACAATGTGTGATTTCAGAATTGATTCTACTCTTCAGTGATCCACTGAATATTTATTTCCTCTTCCTCCCCTGAAACTTCATGGCTCCCCACCCAGTGAAACCTTTTCTTTTGTATATAAAACAATGTTTTCCAAATTTCCTTTGCTTTTCTGCCACTGGGAACTTCTTTTCAATGTGCTTCTTTAAACCACTGTACTAATTAAATGAGTGCCTGGTAAAAAATAAATTATCCTTTCAGAAGTATGTGACTCACCAGTTACTTCCACATCCTCAACTCCACTTACTTCTTAATCAACTGCAATCTGACTTATGAACTGAAATCTGAAAAATTACCAGTGAGCCTCCTTTTTTGCAAGGCTCATTGAACTGTTTCTTGAAGTCTGTCCAACAGTTAATACTTTTCCTTGTAGTATAAAGAACTCTTGCCTTTGGTGACACTGGGATACTTTGTTTAGTTCTATCTATAACTCTGAGTCTTTTGTTTTTGTATCCATCTATTTTATATCCTGCAACTTTTTGTATGTTTGTTTCAATTTGGTTTGAATATGAGGTGTCTCCCCAAACACTTACATGTAAGACAATGCAAGATGGTACCTAGGAGAAACAATTGGGTTGTAAGAGTCTTAACCCAATCGTGAATTAATCCTTGGATAGGGATTAACTGAGTCCTACCCAAAGTGGTAGGGTATGGCTGGAGGAGGTGGGAATTGGGGCATGGACTTGGGGTATATTTGTATCCGGCAAGTGAAGACCTCTCTGTGTTTTCTGATCATGATGAGAGCAGCTTCCCTCTGCCACACTCTCCCACCATGATGTTCAGCCTCTCCTCCAGCCCCAAGGAATGGAGCTGGCTTTCTATGGACTAAGACTTCTGTAACCATGAGCCATCAAATAAACTTTCCTCCTCTACAGTTGTTCTGGTTGGATCCTTATGGTCACAGCGGTGGAAAAAAATGACTAAAATGTTTGGATAATTTCACTACCTTCAAATAGTGCTAATTTCTTATTTATAACTGATTTAGAATCAAATGATTAGAGGGAACACAACTTTGATCATTTTGTGCTAAATTTGCATCTATAAAGACTCTGTTAAGAGACTGCCCAGTCTTTGGCTTGTAGGAAAGCATTTGTGATTTGCCAATCCCTGTGCAGGTTAAGGACTCACTTAATAATCAAAATAGCTCTATGAAGTAGATGCTTAATTAATTTCCCCTCTCTAGAGATGAGAAAACAGAAGCTTAGAATATGTAAGTAGGTTATACAGCTTGTAAGCGTTGGTCTTCAGTAAAATGGCTCTACCTACTCTATATCTTTTCTTGCCTGAAAATCCTCCTCCTGAGGCCATCTTTTCCATTTTCAAATAATTTTTATCATTACACACTTATTTCCTATGTTGAAGTCTGTCCTCCTGTAGTTTCTAGTATTGACACTAGCTGTGCCTCTGGAAGCATGCAGAGTATGGCTAATCCCTCTGTCACACTGCTGACTTTGAAGCACTATATGTGACGACAGCTATCACATTTCTTTTGATGGATTATCTTCTATTCTAGGTTAAATAGCATCTGAACCTTTATCCATGCACCACATCACATGGTTTTCAATCACCTCGCCAACCTGGCTGCCTTCCTCTGTATATATTTCCAGTTGAAATTTTTCATTTACCCATAATGGACTATATTGCTCCATGTGTGGTTTGGCAAACTAAGTCTAATTATTATGTTATTCCATCTGCCAACAATACTCTTTCCCTGAATTCAGCTCCTCCTACTGGACTCTTTTACAAGTTCGAATGTGGTTCATATCAACTGAAGCTTATGTTGAGGCTTGTTCCCCCAAGTGACAGGGTTGGAAGGTGAGGCCTAGCAAGGATGTTTAGGTCATAGAAGTGGAGCCCTCAAGAATGGGTTGATGCCTCCTTGCAAGAATGCCCTGATTATTATAGGACCAGATTCTTTATTGCATGTGTGCTTTGTTTAAAAGGCAAGTTTGGCTTCCTTGGCTTTTTCTTCTTTCTCATAAGTGTTTCTCATCTTCCACAGATGCCTGATTGCTCTTTTACTATCCACTGTGAGTTGAAATAGCATAAAACTCTCATCAGAAGGGAAGCAGATCATGTTCTTGAACTCCCCTGCCTCCAGAACCATGAACCAAAATAAACCTTGATTCTTTATAAATCACTCAGTCTCAGATATTTTGTAATAGCAACAGGACCTACACTGGTCCTTCAAATATATGGTTTAACTGTCAATGAAATAAATGTTGTCCCTGGAGCTACAAATTCCCTCTAACTTCACTAATTTATTTGAATACTTCACTTCTTTTCTGGCATTACCATGCTCTGTTTTGTACTGTACTTGCTATCAACATGTTTTACTTCTCCTATTAATTAGAAGTTCTTTAAGAAAAAAGACCAAGTCTTATTTTCTATTTCCCATAGTGCTGCACTCGATCTTTTATATAAGAGTTCTTATGTTATAATCAGTCTCAGCACATATTGTGGGTCAGGTTTTGGGCTCTTTGGCATAATGCCAATATCTGGCATATGGCATAACATTATAAAATGTTTAATCAGTTATAAAATAAAACTAATGTTTTTATATTAAATATATTTAGGTGACACAAATTTAATATTTAAAAAATTCTGTTCCTCACAATAAATACTACATGTTTTACCAAAATGTATTTTAAGCCATCTGGATTTTTCTCCCATGTTATTTAATAACTGTATACTTAGAAACATCTGATTGACTGAAATAGTTCCTTTACAACAGAATATTTTCTAAAGAAGAACATCAGGATTTCTATAATTACATACAAAACAAAATCTAATAAATTTTATATAGACATTTGGAAAATTCCTAGAATTAAGGGATATTTTCATGTTCAAAGAACTAAATTAAATATAAAAATAGACATTCTCTGCCATAGGGGTGGCATTCAGCCCTTAGCACTTACAAATACAGCCAGAATGTAGAAAAGAAACACTGCATTATTTAGGATTTAGATTTCTGCCTTTAAAGCAAATGGTAGAATCAAAATCTGGTTGTGTTGGTAAATTTTGTTGTGGTTCATTCCTATTTAAACAAAATTGAACGCTCTTAACATGGACAGCTTAGTACTAGAAGAAACACATGAAATTTAAAAGTTGCTGTCACAACCTTTCTCTGTACATTTTTACTTAAAAAGATCGACAACTCAGAGGCCAAACCTGGCCTGGTTCTTTTGCTCTGTGTTTTTTACCGTTTTCTGTTGTACTGTTTAAAGAGTGCATACTTTGTAAGATGAGATGCTCGTTCCTCAGCACAGAGCTTTGCAGTAATATATAATTAACTACATATTTTTGAGAACCCTAATGTTTATTTGGTTCACCAAAAGCCTTAGTAAGAGCTAGAATTAAACTCATTTGAGAGAGTTGAGAAAGGGAGGGGCACATGGCAAAGAGCTAAAACAAAACAAAACAAAAATCCAGCTCTGGAGTTTAGCTTTTGTTTGAAACAAAGGTCACTGGGAGTCAGTGAAATTGAATCCTGCCGTAGTGACCTGAGAGGCTTGTGCCTTGGCCTTGTGGGGAATGTTAACACATTGGACACGGCACACCATCAAATGTAAAGAGCCCAGAAATGGAAGCCAGGAAATTTGCATATAGAGTGAATACTTCCTTGTCTGAGTGACAGCCACTCTTGCTTTGCTTCAACCCCTGTCCTGGTTAATCCAGCCAACCATTGACCCTCTCCCCATTATGTTAGTGTTGGCTAGGGAATGGCTCCTACAGAGATTTTCTTTCCCTTTACACTCTGGGGAAATGTGGGAGTTCACCAACTTGCCAGTTAAGCAAGCCTGCTTCTCTTTCCAAGAAACCAGAGAGTGACTCCTGGCCACTGAGATACATGCAGCTCTGAGCCTGTCTGTTGCCAGGACCCAGATCATAAAGTTCAGCTCCCATATTTGGGGGTGGGGAGAAGAACAGTATTGGAGAAGAGGACAAAGTCAAAACTGTAGTAGGCCAGTATGCTGTGCTACATTTGTTCCTTTGTAGACCAATGGGGTCTCATTGATTGTTTCAAATAGAATTCATTCCAGACTCATCATGCACTGTTATTTAATCCACCACTTTCACCTACCAGGAGTGGGAAGATCTGTATTTCTAAAAGCTAAAAGGCAGCAGGTTTGCGAAGTAACATGTTATGTTTTCCATGACCTAAACGATTGACCTGAGTGCACAGTATTGAATAGCACTGAATGAAACATGCACTCTCAGATAACATGGGTTAGAACATGGATTTGGACACATTGGGATAATTTTCAGGTTTAAAAATGTAACAAAAATATGGGAGAGCTGCTCCGGTAGCCCATGCAAATCTTTCCCTTGTTTTGTTTGTTCACACTGTAAGATTTGTCTCCTGTTCCTGCCAATCAACCAAATAAAGCAGCTGATGGAGAGCTAAATAGTTTCATCAAAAAGCAACTAATCTTAATCAAAAGGTCTTTCTTAAAATGAAAAGAAAATAATTTCACTCTTATATACAATTTATTTTTATTTTTACTGGTTACAAAAGTTAACACAGGGCTTAGACATGCATAAAGTGAAGAAGTTCAAATGTAATACAATTAAAAAGATTAAAACCAAAAAAGTGGGTTGGGTGGAGCTCAAGAAGTTTTCTAATGGACTGATAATATTCTGTGACTTTATATGTGTGCTATTATGTAGGTTTTCTCACTTTGTGAATATTCATCTTGTTGAGCATCTTATTTTTGTGCTATATATATATATATATATATATATATATATATATATCTTCATCAATTAATTATTTAAAAAGTCAAAGCTTTGTACGTATCCTTTTCTTACCGCAAACATCACTCAAGAAGATTTCCATTATGAACATGGTAGCATAGGTTCAATGCCTTTTCATTTTCCCTCTGGAATCACACCAAAGAAACAGGAAAACAAAACGCTCCAATGGAAATAGTCACCTTCCAGCAAAACTATGAGATCAGCAGTACGAGGAATCATTGTGATTAAATATAAGAAAACAACCAAATTTATATTGGAAATTGAACTGGTTTACACAGGGGAAAACATACATGATGTGAAGAAGTTATAGCCCCTAATTTTAAGAACCATAGTAAGAGTCAGGCCTAGTAGAGCTGCTACCTGGCTGAGGATGTGCAGGATGGAGCACTAAGTGGAGGAGTGGAAGTCAGGGTGACCAGTGGTGATAAAACTTAAAAAAAAAAAAAAAGTGCCATCCAGCACCCATTACCCTCAACATCCCCCAGCCTGTCACCTGGAATCACCTCATTTCCCTCCCTACTCTATTGTTGAGCACATCAGGTTTGATCCGTTTTGGGGAGTATGTTGCATTCTTTTCTTTGGAATGTCCCACTCCAGATAACCATGTAACTACTTACTTTCACTTTTCATTAAGATTTTGACTTCAATATCATTGTGGCATTTTTTTTTTTTTTTGCCTTTCTAGATGAACTTTCAAAATTTCAGATTATGTCCTTACAGCTTTTGCACAGTTTTCTGTTACTTTCTATTTAGCACTTCCTTTATATTCACACACATATACTCATACTCTAACATACATTTTTCAAGTAAATCTCATTTCTGTATATTCACACATATCCACATCCATATCCATGTTTTTATCCACATCTATCTGCATTTTTTTTCTCATTGCTTCTCTTTCTATAGGTGAGTCATATTAGATAAGTTTTTTTTTTTTAACTTAAATCTGTATTATAAGTCTTGTTTATTTTCTATCTCCTATTATAATAAAAAGTCAGGGCTTACTCTCTGCTTTGTTTTCTCAGTTATCATTGGTTCCTAAAAAGGTTGCTGAAACTTAATCAATGCTCAGTGTATTTGTCAAATGATTTTCTGAAAGAAACCACTTACAAGCAATGATAACTAAAAATTACACTTAAGATAACCAAAAAATAAAAATAAAAAAATCAGTAATTAACCCCCCCAAAAATGGAAAGATTTATATTAAAAAAAAAAATAAAACACAGATAATGAAAATTTAAAACATTACTGAAGAACAGAAAGGGAGATTTAATGGGTGGATTTTTTTTTAATGGGCACAATATCTTTATTTTATTTATTTATTTTTATGCAGTGCTGAGAATTGAACCCAGTGCTTCATACATATCAAATAAGCACTGTACCACTGAACTACAACCCCAGGCCTAACAGGTTTTTTTCTCATAAGCAGCATCACCAATTTAAATATCAGTTTTCCCTCTGCAAAGCAATGAACTTAACACAGTCCCCAACAGAAATATTGATAAGATCTTTGGTAGTTGTTTCTTTTAACAATATTGCAAATTTTATACAAAAAAGCAATAACAAGAGATGGTATCAAGAACCATCATGAATAATGAATACTGATTGACACATCATATTAAATATAAAGCATCAGCTATTGATAGAGGTTTTCTGCCAATTTTCCTTAGACTTAATTTCACTTCTAAATTATTAAAGAGTTTGAATTTTTTTTGTGTGAGCTTTAAAATTAATTGAGGCATTTCCTTCCAGATCTGTTGTCTTTTTTCTAACATTTCTAGGGCAATTTTTTAATGTTGGATAATTAATTCCATATGTAATTTATTTGGCTTTTAAATTTAAAAGAAGACATATAGTGATGTTTTTCTCCAAAACTCTTGCCAATTTGTCTGACTCCATTTGTCAATTCATAGGTTAACTTATGTACGTCCTTTATATACATAAATTTCATATCTATGTAATCATCTACTGTATCAATAGACATATCTATTTGCTTTCATTTCTTAACTTTTCACAGAAATCAGGAAGGTTTTTGATTGTGTATTCTGGACATATTTCCTTAAGTAAACCAATATGATGCTTTTTTATTTAGAGTAGTTTTATAATATTTTAAATATTTATGTCCCTTTGATTAGCTTTCTCTATATAAATTCTGACTGTTCCACACCGTTGAGTTTAAAATATAATACCATTTTTATTAAATTATAGATAATAATTCATTTGTACTCTGATATAAAATAGTTGTAAACCTGAAAATTAGATTGATAGTCGATGTCTCTCTAACATCAATACTTCCATCTATAAAGAGCATGTTTTTCTGCTTATTTGAAGTTTCATTTGCTCTCAATAAGACATTTTTCCTTTTATTATAGTTTTTTTATGTGTCTTATTAAGTTTATTTTTAGGTGTTTTAAGAATTTAGAAACTTATGGAGTCTTCATTTCAAATGTACATTGTAAATATTTACCAGGTTTTAAGATATTTGGTCTCATTTCAAAATTATAAATAATAATTTAATAATTCACTTTTACACTTTACAATAGTTATCCTACAAATTTCTCTTCCATACTTTACTATTGTAATTGTTGAAAGTTCTAGAAAATATACTTAAAGCTCTGATGTGACTCTTCTGTTGTTCCTGAAATTAAAAGAAATTTTTCGTTATCATGTAGTTTGAGAGATGTTTTATATATTTGCTCCTAACTTGGTAATTTTTTAAAGATTAGTACTAGGGTTTATATTTTACCCACTCAATTTTCCATAATGAACTGATATGGTATATGTTTTTCTTAATTGAGTCACTGGTATATTATAGTTTATAACATTGAATCATTTTTGCTTTCTCATATAGACCTCCTTGGAAATAATAATGTTTAATAAACTATTGATTTTAATTTAATATTTATTCAATTAAATATATGTTTCAGTTAACAATTAATCAATATTTATTTACTAGCACTTTTGGATTTCATATATATATTCATAAGTGGAATTACTATGTATTATTATATGATATCCTGGTATAAAATATATGGTAATTTTATATTATAATTGGAAGATATTTTGAGTTTAAAGGAGTTAGACAATGACCCATATAGCTAATATTTGAGAGCAATATTGTCTCATAAAATGATCTCTCATTTATGTTTATTTATCTATCTATCTATTTATCTACCTATTTTGGTACTGTGTATTGAACCCAGGGCTCTTAACCACTGAGCCACATTCTCAGCCCTTTTAAATATTTGATTTAGAGACAGGGTCTCACTTAGTTGCTAAGAGCCTTGCTAAGTTACTGAGGCTAGCTTTTAACTCACAATCCTCCTGGCTAAGCCTCTGGAATTACAGGCATGCACTGCTGCGCCTGGTTATCATTTCATTTTTTTATTGAATACCATCCCATATTCCATTTCATTTCTTATTGACAACCATTCAGCTATTTCTCATTTCATTGTGGTATAGTACTGCTAAGCTTAAGTGCTATTATTACTAGTTTGATGTGCATCTGATATTTAGTAATAATAAAAGCTGTAACAATTCCTTTTAAAGTCTGACCTCAGTACTTACATACCCATACGTCTTTAGGTAAATAACCTTATCGTTTCATTCAATGACTTTCCCTAACAAATAATGCTTAAAACCATGACAAAAGTGCCAAAAAAAGCCAATGTTTTAAGTTTCAAAAGTGAATCTTGGATCTCAGGCTATGTGAAGACAAATAGAAATACATTCGAGGGTGTGTGTGTGTGTGTGTGTGTGTGTGTGTCTGTGTGTGTAGAGAGAGACAGAGAGAGAGAGAGAGAGAGAGAGAGAGAGAGAGAAGAAATGGAAATTCTAACTCCTCAGCTCCTATTTTACACTGTCTATTCTTATATTGTCTTTAGAGATTTACTGTACACACAGACTTGTGTTTGGCAAGAAATGACTATGAGAGGAGAAGGTATGATAAATTATCTGAGGTCCAGAAAACTACAATTCATAGTGTAAAAGCACATTATAGTTATTTTTCTGGGAAAGTTGCCCAATAGGGAATTTGCCTTGTAAGTTTAGAATAGGGTGATTTTACACTTTCTCTCTCTCTCTCTCTCTCTTTTTCACGCACACAGATACATACACACACATGTACTATACGAGTGTGTGTGTGTATGTGTGTGTGTGTGAACAAGGAAAACCAAAAGGAGCTCCTAAAATAATGAAAGACAGAAAAGTGGATCTTTGCTTGATTGTTTCGGGAGAGAAAAGCAAATCTCTTCAGTAGGATATCTTTATGCTTTTAAAAAAACTTCAGGATGACTGAACAAAAGACATTTGCTTTTCCCTCCTTGAGCCTGTAAGAGGTGGACAGTTTAATGGCTTACTAATGAATTATTATTTTTTTTCAATTATGAAATCACTTCATTTTCACTTGAAATAATTTATTAGTTTTCCAGTTTTCTATTCCTTTATAATAAACAATCTTAAAACATATTGGCTTAAAACAACAATTATTGCATTTGCATATGATCTTCTAATGAGAATTTGGGCTGAGTTCAGTTGAGAGGTTCTTCTGCTAGTCTCATCTAAGTTCTCTTCTGTAGCCACAATATTATTGCAGTTCAACTGGGATAGAATGGTATAGGAGGCCCTCACCCATTTGTGTGGCACTTGATGCTGTCTGTCAATTGGTGACAGTGATTCCAGTGGATAAGCCTAAACTTCTTCACCTGGAGGTGAAGTGTTCTCTGCTTTTTTCAGTGTTCCAAAAAGCAAAGAGTAGAAGCTACAAAGTCTCTTCAGGTCTAGACATGGAAAGTGATGGAGTTGTGCCATGTTCTATTGCTCAACACAAGTCACAAGACCAGCACAGACTTAAAACAAGGAAAGCAGCCATGTAGCAAAGAGTGAGTACAGGAATGAAAAGGATCAATACAACCTCTACAGAAAATTTACCACAGTTATTATCAAGAAAGAAAATTCTCAAAACTTGTGGTATAACAGAGGTAACAATATGTTTAGAATGTGTATTAAATAAACTTCAAAATAATTTATTATATATTATATTATAATACATTTATTTATAAATTCTTATAAATACATTTTTATAATTTGTTATTATTATTATATCACTTTATAATTTATTTTCTCCTTATGTAGAATGCCAACCATATCCTTTCAAATGCTTCTACTTGTGTATATGTGTGAGGTTGAGAGAGAGAGAAAGAGAAAGAGAGAGAGAGAGAGAGAGAGAGAATATATGTGTGTTTGGTGATTTGGTTTAAAACCTACCATGAAATGATGCAACAAAAACCTAAAATTTTAGCTGAAAAATCAATTTGGAACTTGCAGGCAGAGGTTAGGAGAGGAAGCAATCCGCCTTCATGAGTACTTGTAATATTATCAAGTGTTTTTATTTATTTATCTGACAGTAATTAGTAGATTGACTGAATAGTCCTTATAGGCAATTGTTTCTCTTGCTGATAGCATTTCCCTTCAGTATAAAATTATGTAGAAATGAGGTGTGTTTCTCTCTAACAATTAGATTGTGCATCGATCCAGTGACAATGGTGTAGAAAACAAGTCCTTAAAATAAGTTAAAATGTTAGGTGGTGAAACCTAAGTACTAAGTCCATCTTGACCTGTGATAATTAGAACATGTGAACAATGACAGAATTGTGTCTTTAGAATATTTGTAACCAGAAATCAAACCTGGCTAAAGGAAAGCTGAGTAGTTCACTATACAGTACCTGAGACTTAGGTTTTTAAACAAATAACTCTTGGATGAAAAAAATGATTATAAATGTTAAGCTACCACTAGTTATTACAAGTCATTTTTTTTTTTGTATCACAGACGTAATAGACAATGTCTCCTGTTTCATGCCATCCCTATACTTTATGGATGAAGAGTTGACACTCAGTGCAGTTACGTGTCTTACCCACAGCCACTTGCTATTATTAGAAGAGGCTAAAAACCAGATACCCAACTACCTCTCAGTGCCGTGTTTCCTACTCTCTACTTCAATTATTCAAAATTCATAATGAATGATTTAATACTTACCTGATTACCTAATGGTCCAACTTTTCCCTCTTCGTCAAGGTATTTGGCCAATTCCACCACTCCTCTTTTGGTTTTGGGTTGCCATTTTATGTGGTTAGATTAGATATTTGGGGCATTTAATGGCCAAGAGCTCTCTTTATTGATAACACTTAAGTGACATTATAAAAATTAATTTACTTTGTTATATGTACAAATAACCCCCTGATGTTAAATGTTTTTATTAAAATAATGTGTTTTATTCAAGTCGATTAATTTTGTGGCATCATTATACATTATCAAGGGACTGAGTGCAATATAATCTATGTGATATTAAACAGATCTTGATTAAAATGAAATGCTTCATTCTATCCAAATACCAGTTTCATTATCTTTATTATTAATCATTTGTAGCTCAGCCCTTTGAAAGTTGAAAAGGTCTTAAAATATTATTTAGGGCTAAATGGAAAATAATTTTCATGTGAGGAACAATTAAATAATTCATTTACAAGTTTTCTCTTTAGTGTATTTTGCAAATATTACATTTTGTAGTTATTATAGATAAAGATCTTTTAGAGGGCATGTGCTTATTAGGATGAAATATGTCAAATTGTCATTTTGTAGCAATATTAGCAATTTCACATGATTTAATCTAATGTGCATGTTGGTTGTGCATTAGTCTTTATGATTTGAATAAACTCTTTTTCGATGTATATGCATTTCTAATAGTTGAATTTTCTTCAATATACATGAATCATTAATTCAACAAATATAAAGTGAAATGGATGAAATGAAGCTTTTAAAGGGGCAGATTGCTAGAAATGTGCATTTGACAGAAATATGCAATTTAAGTAATAAGAAAACTCATTCTTAAAAATTATTTATGGTACTCAACTGCTTAGAGTAAAACAGCTTTGCTTTTTCTTAGTAGGTACAATTTTAAAAGTGAAAGAAGAATTTGTGCAAAGGTAAAGAAATAAATAAAACAAAACTGGAACATATACAAGAAATTGTAGTTAGAAGAGAAACATGGAAAAACTACTTTTTTACCAAGACTCCAAAGTAAAATTGGGCATATTGGGATATTACACACATTATTTAAAATTAAATTAGAAACAATGTACTGTCACATTTGCTGTATTCACAAAAATACACCAATTGAAAGACTGATCATGAAGAAATTCTTTTCTAACAATCATTAAATCAAAACTACTTCTAAAACTGCCCAAAAGTCTTTAGACATGAAAGGCTTTTATTTCACTTTTTCCATCTCAATTTCAAGAATGTAATTTTCCACTCAAAGAATGTCCATTCGTTCAGTGCTACAACAAAATATTATGAAAATTAAAGATGTGACATAATATTTTGAAGAGTATTTTTGCATCCCTAAATTCAGCTTGGAGAGTATATCTCCAGGAGCACAATGGCCCCATTTCTATTTTGTGTTTCTTTGGTGTTCTTATAGTTGTATTTGGTAGTAACTTATGGCGGAGGCTTTTTTTGTTTAGTTTTAGGAATAATAAAAATCCTATTTATATGTCCCTTGCATTGTCTCTGCTATCAGATTATTCCTTCTTTTCTAAGGATTTGAGATGTCTGTTTCCAGTCATTATTTCAATAAACTCTTAAAATTCAATGTGGTTTCAAAGCCCAGTGAATCACATGGGGATCATCTTGGGGGGAAAAAAACTACTAGAGAAATGTAGAGGATATGGACAGCATGGTCATGTAGAGAGAAGGACTCCTCCTATGTTCAATACTGGGTGGTCGTCCAGCTGTCACCTTGTACCTAGAAGCACCAGAGATCAATGCACTTATCTTTCTTTATCTGTGGCTGTTCATGTTTTAAAACTGTCCACTGAGCTTCCAAGAGTAAAGTTTCTATTCAATAAATGTTAGCTGGTATTATTATTATTATTATTATTATTATTATTATTATATCAAGGCTGTCTTCTAGAAACTGGTGATAATTGTAAATAAAAAGACATAGTTTCTATATTCATTAAAGAGGAAAAGTCATAAGTTATCCGGAATTTGGCATAAAAGGGATAAAATTTACATATTTTCAGTCAGTTGTTAGCTACTCAGGTCCAAGCTGGTATGTGCAACTACATCATAAAGGGAAACTTTTGCACAGATCTCAGCTAGGCTGTTGGAATTAAGATCATAGTCACCTTAAAGGCCTTTTCCCTCCTCTTCCTAGGTAATACTAACTTAATATCCTATCAAAAAACTACTCAATATAGTTTATATTAGCTTTGAAAATCATCACTATAGTCCTATGAAACCAGTCTTATTATCTTTGTTTATTGATGAAGAAACTGAGACCCACAATGTTTCAATGTCCTGCCAAGACCATAAAGCAAGCATTCTGACCATAGGTCAAGTACACACTGAAGAAAGAAAGGAATCAGACAGTTCCTCACCATTACAGATATAGGTAACATAGTCAGTAGAACTGGCTCAGAGAACATCATATGACAAGATTATAATTATTCCATGTATAAAGAACTAAAATTATGAAATAATGCAAGTCTCAAAAACTGGGAATAAAGTATGGTTTAAATGTACTATGAAATGCTATTTATCTATTAAGAATAATTCGGTAGACATGCATTCAGTGACATAAATCATTTCACATATTGTTGACAGAAGAAACACGTTAAGAACAGCAAGTGGAATATTATCTCATTCATGTGAAGTTGTGAGTGTGTGTGTGTGTGTGTGTAGATGCAGATAGAAATAACTCAAAATATACTCACTAGAAAATCTTACTTGGAAGAGCTTCACATTTTTATTAGTACCTTTGTATAAAATGTAAGTTTATTTTTTCTTTACTCCTGTATCGATTTTATAAACTAAAACTGATTAACAAATAAAAGTATAATAGAAAGTGGGGTTTGTGTATAAATATCTAAACCTTGGTTCTAACTTTAAATCTACCTGTTTGCATGATCTTGGGTAAACTTAATTCTACCTCAGCTTTATCAAGTATTAGTTTTAAAAATAAACTTTTTAGTCTTATATTCTAGAAACATGATTCATTCTTTGAGATGCCCTTGACTATCTGTGTATTCAGAGTGGGATCATCACCCTGATTGATTTAGAAAATTAAGAAAATAACCAAAGGTTTGCCTAAAACAACAATTTCTCCTGGTCCTCTTCCTCTTTTTTCTTTTTCTTCTTCCTCTTCTCCCCCACCACCCCACCCCCGGCCCTTCTTCTCCTCTCTTCCTGTTATGTTGACAGTGAACTTTGGCTTCAGATAAGCAGAAGTCAATCACTATTGCCAAAAGACAGGAACTTAGCAAAGGTCAGACCCTCACAGCTGTTGTCCTCATGGTAGAGGGCAAGGGTGGAGACTAACTAAGTCTGGAGGATACAATGAGAAAGGACTGTAAAATCAGACCTGGCATGGCTGTGCACAAAGTCCCAACTCTGACCAGAGGTCTTCACAGTTGTTCAGATAATAAATGGATAAATGACAAGGGTATCCATGGAGTTCATCGAGAAAGTTCTCAGAACCTAGGGATATGTTAGATAAAAATTGTTTGGCAATTATAACCAAATGTAATTTCCCTGAATGTTCTATGATATTCAGGAATGTTATCAAATTGTGCCTTCAAATCTTTGTTATTTGAAATCAAGTATTTCATTTTGGAAAAAGGATAAGTGGAGATAAAATTATCAGACTTGCTATTTTAAATTTTGCCCAGCTCCATTGACAATAAAGTAGTAATAAAATTTAAAAAACAGTTACAAAATTGAATTACAGACATCAATATATAAGACAGATTTTTTTTTTTTTTAGAAATCTTGGTAAAATATAATGTTCAGCTGGTATCATACATGTGTAATGCCCAGAGTTGATTCAAAATTTAAAGATTGAAGCCCACATTTTACATGTAAAGATAAATATTAAAAGAATGTGGAATAAAATTAGTCTAAAGTTTTTTTATTGCTTCATTATAAGTATACAAAATAACAGGATCCTTGTGATATATTCATACATGCATATAACAATTTAATTGTCAATTTAATTTCCAGGACCTCCTCTTTTCTTCTCCTCCTCCCACACCCTGATCCTCTTTCTCATTCTATTGGTATTTCTTCTATTTTCATGTTCCTCTTTTTCTCTCTAGATTCTATAAGTGACAGAACACATAGGACACTTCAATTTCTGAGTCTTAATTCATTTAACATGATGTTCTGAAGTTCCATCCATTTTCCTACAAATGACAAAATTTCATTCTTCTTTATGACTAAGTAAAATTGTGTATATGTACCACATTCTCTTTACCCATTCATCTGTTGACAGACACATAGACTGGATATTGTGAATTGTGCTGCTATATGTATGGGTATGCATGTATCATTATAATATGATGACTTAAATTCTTTTCGATAAATACCAAGAAGTGATATAGCTGGGTCTCATGTTGATTCTGGTCCTTGTCTTTTGAAGAATCTCCATACTGATTTCATAATAGCTGTCCTAACTTATAATCTCAACAGCAGTATATACGTGTTCCTTTTCTGTTATCCTTGCATTCTTTTTTTTAGCATTTATTTTTTAGTTTTAGGTGGACACAATATCTTTATTTTTTTTATATTTATGTGGTACTGAGGATTGAACCCAGTACCTCGTGCATGCTAGATAAGCACTCTACCACTGAGCCACAACCCCAGCCCCTATCCTTGCATTCTTAATGATTGCTTTTCTAACTAGAATGAGATGAAATCTCAGCATAGTTTTCATTTTCATTTCCCTGATTGCTAAGGATGTCGAACATTTTTTTTTCACATATTTGTTGGCCATTTTCATTTCTTGTTAAATATCTGTTTAGCTCATTTGCCCACTTCTTGATTGGATTTTTTGGGTTTTGTTAGTTGGGGGTGTATTCTTTGTAACTTCTGGATATTAATCTTCTGTCAGAAGTGTAGTTACTAAAAATTTTTCTCCTAGTCTGTAGGTTCTCTTTTCATGCTCGTAATTATTTACTTTGTTGTGCAAAAGCTTTTTACTTTTATTCCATAATATTTATTAATTTTTAATTTTATTTTCTAAGCTTTAAGAGTCATATTGAGGAAGTTGCCTGAATCTATGTGTTGGAGTATTGATCCTCTGTGGTCTTCCAGCAGTTGCAATATTACTGATCTAATTTCTAGGTCTTTGATTAATGTTGAGTTACTTTTGTGCAAGGTAAGAAATAAGGATTTAGTTTAATTCTACATATATGTTATGATTTGAATGTGAGATATCCCTCAAAAGCTCATGTGTGAGACAATACAAGAAGGTTCAGAGGAGAAATAATTGGTTTAACCCAATCAGTGATTAGTCCCTTAATAGGGATTAACTGAGTGGTAACTGAAGTGGTAGGGTGTGGCAAGGAGTTGGAAATCGGGGGCATGGCTTTGGGGTATATATTTGTATCTGGCAAGTGAAGACCTCTAACTCTGCTTTCTCATCATCAAGTGAGCTTTTTCCCTCTGCCACACTATTCTGCCATGATGTCCTGCCTCACCTGGAGCCCTGAGGAATGCAGCTAGCCATTCTATCAACTAAGACCTCTGAAACCATGTGTCCTCAAATAACCCACACCCAAATTGTTTTAGTCACAGCAGCAGGAAAAAAAAAAAAGCTGACTAAAACAATATGGATATCCAGTTTTTCTGCCATAATTTATTAAAAAGGCTATCTTTCCTCCAACATGTTTTTTGTACCTTTGTAATGATTAGATGATTCCATCTGTTGAGATTTTTCTCTGTGTCTTCAATTCTTTTCCACTGGTCTATGTGCTTGTTTTTATGGCAGAACCATGCAGCTGTTCTTACTATAACTTTGTAGTATAATTTAAAGTCTCAGTGTTGTGATGTCTCCAGAGATGTTCTTTTTGCTTACAATTTCTTTGACTATTCTGAAATTTTTATTCTTTTACATGAATTTTAGGACTACTTTTTTCTAGCTCTGTAGAGAATCTCATTGGTATTTTGATAGGGATTCCATTGAAAGTGCAAAGTGCTTTTGGTAGGCCATTGTTACAATATTAATTCTGCCTATCAATGAACATGGAAGATCTTTCCATCTTTTAATATTCTTCTTCAGTTACTTTCATCAATGTTCTATAATTTCATTGTAGAGTTCTCTCACCTCCATGGTTACATTTATTCCTTGGTTTTTGTTTTGTTATATTTTGCTCTGAGGCTCTTGTGACCCTCAGAAAGTTAATAATACTGAAAAGAGGACCTATATATGCAAAGATCATAATATAACATGATAAGTGCAAAGATGGTAGACAGAAAATGCTAGAGTAGTCCATGAAAGGAAGAACCTTCATATCACAAAACCCTAGCAAGAGATGAAAATAAAGCCTTTTGTCTTACCAAGATAAAGCACAATCTTCCAAAGTATTAGAAAGATTTGAAGACCTTTATAGGACAGGTGCTTTTCCCATGTATTCTGCTTACATTTCTGTTTTATAAGTTATAATAATTAGATTCCTTTAGTTATAATATATCTAGACTCATAAAATTCCCTCAATCCCAGGTAACTATCCATAGCTGAAAGTTAAAAAAGTTCCTATTCTCACCCAGATATTCATGCACAATGGGACCTGAAACACAAGTTCCTTTTGGCCACCATCGTGTAGTGGCACATGTTTTCACATGTATTCCTTTTCTAGGCCTGTAGTAACAAATTACTACAAAACAGGTGGCTTAAAACAACAGAAATTAGTTCTTTTACAGTTCTGAAGCTCAGATATTTGAAATCAAAAAGTCATTAGGGCCATTTTCCTTTCATTCGGTCATAAGGAAGGTTCTGTTCTGTGTCTCTTCCAGCTTCTGCTAGTACCAGGAATTCCATGGGTTGTGGCCATTCCCCTCCAATATCTCCCTTTGTGGTCACTTTGCCTCTTTCTTTTCTGTGGGTGTCTCTTCTGTGCCTCTTAGGGGGACACTGGATTCAGTGCCCAGAATATCTAGAGAATCTTTTCTCTTTATTTAATTTCATATAAAAAGACCATTTCCCCCCTAAATAAAGCATAAATCCCACAAATTTAGACTTGATATCTATAGATGGTCATTATTTAATATACTACACACCTACCTGGAACCCCTTTTAAATTTGAAATTGTCCTTTGGCTTGGTTATTTTTTTTTTTTTTTTTTTTGTACCAGGGACTAAACTCTGGGGCAATCCTTTGATATCACGTGATAGAAATTCCAAAACTGGGGAACCACGAGAGATTTTACTGAAATGGAGCAGGAATGTACTCTTCAGTACATCCTTCTAGGGCTCTAAAATAGCCTTATATGTGACCATTATTCGATATGCAGATTAACTTATTTATTATCCACTGACAAATTCTGAGTAAGTATATGACAATCTAAATCCAACCAATTATAATTTTAAAAATGTAGTAACTAAGAAATGTTTCACATTATTACTCATTGTGTTCTCTGGGTACTTAATTATGGTTTAGCAAAATCTTATAATATTGGGTCATTGGCTATGCTCATTCACCTCTAGAGTGTAAATTAGCTCAAGCATTTCCAGAAGCAATATGATTAAATCAAATCCAGGAGTTATTTTAATATGACATCAACAATTAAAATCATAGCTGAATCTAGTTTAAATACTGTTTAAGTTACCAAGTGGGTAGCTGCAACAGATTGTAGAGTTGCTAATATTTTTTGCCATGTTTTTTGCTTGAATAGCCTTCCACATTTGCTAAAATAAAACTGCTATGCTTCATTTAACATTTCCAAAATAGCTAACGCTTTGATCTACTTGAAACCAAATTACATTTAATTTATTACTTTTTTTGTAGTATAAACTATCTCTAAAATGATTTGAAATAATTTAAAATGTTAAAACATGTTTAAGAAAGAGAATCATGATTTCTTTTAGAAATAAAAATAGAAACGAACATGAGATTGAACCCACAGTTTTATGCATGCTGAACACATACTCTACCACTGAGCTACATCTCCAGCCCCAGTTCTGAGCTTCTTGACAAAAGGTGTTAGTTTGTAATAATGATATGTGGTAGACATACTCCTTTTCTTCTTTAAGAAGACCTTGTTCTTTGGCCACATATGACCTACTTTGGACTCATAATGACATTTTTTCTCTGTAACAATAATCATGATGTCAAAAAAATGAGTATGTGGTCTAAACAAAGTGAATCCAAATTTATCCATAGCATTGTTACATTGACAATGGAAAATGGCATTTCTTTATGTCCATTGAATTATGGGGTTGACAGGAACATAATCCACAGATACATGGGGAAACCCATTTACTTTAGAATAAGATGTGAAGAGGAAAAGACAGGCCAAAATTGAGAGCAAGAAAGAGAAAGGGAAAAAAAAGTCAGAAAGAAGACAATGAGAGACAGAGAGTACCAGATAACAACAACTATTTTTCAGCCCGTTGGAGACAGGCTTGCACAGCTAAGCTACTGATTCTATGAGCTACCTCAATATTCTCAGCTTATTTGAACCAATAAATTTTCTTATGTGCTGAACTTGGCTTTAATTTGATATCTGTCACTTCTAAACAAAAGAGCCCAATTGATATCATTATATTGTCCTCATTTTTAATAGGCAATCTGTTCAGTTTTGTCTGATGAGGTATTTTCCCAGTACAATTGAATACTAGAAAATGTTAAAATATTTTTCAAGGGGATCTTTATTAGAAGAAAAAAATTGCTGAATAAAAACTGAATATATTGTCTCATTGAAGTTTTGCATCTATAAAAGAATTCTTGGTTTAAATAAGATAACATTTAGTTATATATCTTTTTATATATTTTGCAAGACTACAGATGAACTTACCCAGTGTATCCTGAATTTCTTTTTCTTTTTCTATTTTCTTTAATCAATATGGATCATAAAAGTAAAGTTGGAAGAGCTAAAAGGTCTGTTACTTTAAGAGGCAGCTTAATATAGCAATGGAGTTCAGAAATGTTGTGAATCTGTCCCTCTCAAACATTGAATAATCAACTGATGTGCCCACACTGGAGTTCTAGATGTGTGAGAAGCATTGCTAATATTCTCTCATGAAGAATTGAACTTTTATACTTCCATTCTTTTTTCTTTTTTCAGTTGCCTGCCCACTTTTTCATAGAAGTTATTTGAAAGATGCCATAGAGAAACTTAGAATCCACTCCAGTTCTTCAACAGATATTTTGTTAATGTTGCAGGATTACCTAACATAAACTTTATGTAGTTTGAAGCTTAAAGTAGCTAATGTGATTACTAAGGAATGTTCAGTTCTAAATAGGGATAGATCCTGATAGACACACAGGGAAACAGTTCAAAAATATCATGAACATTTATAATGTTCATCAACACTCTAATGATCCATATTAAGAACCCCCAGAAGCCTGAAGGTCCACAGTTAAAAATTATTTATAATAAATGATTTTTAAATGAGGTACATTAGAAAGAATTGTCATTTGAATAGGATTTAGGACATTTCTAAAATTTTCTTTTTCATTTACAATATAAGATTATCTTCAATAATTATGTTAGGAGCCCACATGAATTTTGGTTATAAAATAATAAGGCCTATTATGGAAATATGGCTTATGGACTGACATATAAAGATAGTTAGTCAGGTGTTATCAATGATGAGTGATGATCTTATGAATGTTACTCCCAAACACTTTAGGGTTATAAATTGAGAGTGGAAATTTTTCAAGTAAAGAATCATTGTTTCAGGAAGTTTCAAGCTATTCATTTTTATTGCATGTAAAAAAGAAAAAGCCCTGGTCTTTGCAATATTACTAAAACATATATGTAGCGCGCATATTTGCAGTTGACACAATAGTACTGAAAGTATAACTAATGTGACGACTAACATTTCTGCTCACTTGGGACCATTGGCTCCATGTAAAACTATTCAAAATATATAAGATGCTATTCTGTCTGGTCATTCCCCAAAATGCTTGCTAATGAAAAAATTGCAACTGGTCCAACATTAATTCTTTTTCAACAAAGATGGGATTATTTCCTGAATGATTAGTGTAGATAAACTGGCAGAGTTAGTTAACAGTCACATTAATTAGTTTAAAACAACAGATTCAAAAAAAGAGCAACATGTGAAGATTTAAGTCATGGCATATATTTAATTTCAGTGTTTAACAAAGCCATTATAACTACATTTTGATACTTTACTGACCCATGAAGAAAATCGTTGAAAAATATTACTTGCATGTAAAATTTTTCACTTAGGCACATATTTGGTTATCTACATTACATTTTTAATAGATGTATATTTTGTTGCATGTCATTTTTTGTTATACTGACATGTCTTGATATAATATTGTTCAGAATCAGTTGTCATAAAGCTAATATGAATTGTTTTTTAACCTAATACACCTTCTCTGTGAGGCTTAAAAGTAGTGTTAAGTTGCTGGATCAAAGAGATAACAGTTCCTGAGCGTTTTCCTTTAAATAGTAGAACCCACTTAGTAATGCAAACCACCTAGGAAAAATGTACCTCTGGGCAATTTCTCACTTCAGTGTACAGTGCCAACATAATAATATTGCACTCCAGAGCTTTAGCTGATAACATTTTTCAAAATAAATTTAAAACTCAATATTTTCTCTGTAAAGTATTTCTTTTACCCCATGATATCTGAACTTTTTCTGATGAAAAATTTAAGTCTTTGATATAAAGGATACACATTTCTGATCTCCCCACTACCATGATACATATGTGTTCCCTGTATGTTTCCCTGTATGTCTGTCTAGAAATTTTTATACCTATAGCATAGAATAATGAGAAAAAGAAGCTTGGAGTGAGTTGAGCAGATAAATTTGTATTAAAGAGCTGAAAACAAAGCAGGGAAACTGACTTCATATAAATTAAATGCAATGACATAGTGGAAATAATGAGATGTGAGTAGAGAGATATGTAAGGGGAAGATCCATTATGCAATCCTAAAACAAGAAAATTAAGAAAAATAATTGTGTCAGTCTCTCGCTGATCAATTAAATAATGGGAACTGAGCCAATGTTAGAAAGGGAAGAATAGCATTGTACTCTTCTGTTGGAAATGATGGCAATGAGCCATTTATCCTGTTGGTTTTACCTTGGGCTAGTGCCCAGACTGGACAATTAATAAAATACTCTTGTCACAGTAATGGCAACTTTGTTTTGCTGCTATTAACAAAGTGTCCTTAACAGCAATGTGCTCAGATCTGATCCATAGTCTAAGTTTGAATGAAATGAAAACAAAATCAATACAGCAAGTCTTTGTAAAGAAACAAATCAGAGGATGACAGCGGCCAGTATTTTTTCTTTCTCGAACAGTAACTGTTGAGGAGATGCTAATATGAAACAACAACAATAACAACAACAACAACAAAAAATCAGCAAGGACATTTTTGTGACAGTGAACATGTTTGCAGTGAAATACCCAGATGACACTTGTGTATCTAAATCAAGCAGCAAGATCAATAATTTATAGGACTCCAAACAACCAAATATTTGGAGCTTGATTACGCTATTGTTTGTAAACATTCAGTCACAATAATCTAGGGAAATATGTTTCCTCTACCAATAACAGAAACATATATAGTTAATTATGTCCTATCCCAATAATTAATTACTTATAAGACTCAATATTTTATTTTTCTCTACTTTCAAGTGTTTTGAGCCAAAAATACATTAAGATTTTTTTTAATTACAAAGAGAGTCTCCAATATATCATGTATACTTTATGATTTTATTTTATGTTTTAATCTCCAAATAGATGTTTTTATTATTTGCAGTAACAATATGGTTCTAAACATGTATTTCAGAAGTAAATTCAGTTACATTACTTAATATGTAACTTGATGTGACAAATTTGGGTGTGTGGTTTTGTTTTTTCTTTTTTAAAAGAGCATTATAGTCACTTATTTCTGAAAACTTTTATATTCTACAATATTGGCTGGAACTGAGTCCATTTACTCTCAAAACCAGAATCCTATCCAAGAACAATAAATCACTTTCATTATTTCAGTTTCACTACATAAATACTAGAGAAATGTTGACAATTATGCCGCCGTCTTTCAAAGCTCTTTCAGTCACCAAAAATAAATAAATACATGGCATGTAGTCTAAACAATATAATTCTACTTTTTTATAACAACCTATTTTCTTTCCATCATCCTAAATCTTAGAGATTTCAAGTAGCATGATGGTTCACCAGAACCAAAGTTTCAGTGAATGTATTAAATTTTAGTGAAAATCTAACTTCCTTTCCATATATATTTTTTTTAAATTAGAGCATTATGATTGTACTAACATTGAGTTCATTTTGACAAAATCACATTGTTTGGTATTACAGAATAAAGATCTAAAAGTATTAATTTGGAAAACAATATTATTTCTTGATTTTTTTTTCTAATGTGAAATTGAGATGTACTTCTCTGTAATGTATTAATTTTTGAAATGGTGGAAAAGATATCCTCTTTGATTTTCAGATTACCATTTGTGTGAATATTCCATACATACTATGAAAATAAGAATACAAAATTCTAAAGATTTTTAATTATTTAACCATAATAGTTAGACTACTCTTTAGGAGATTGCTTGTGTCACTGGACAAGAAATACCCACACATGTCCATTCATAGAAAATAGAAGAGAGGCTATAATTAGCCATTGAAGTGTAGTTCCATTATTGAACATCCCAACAAGACACATATCCATTTAGATAGATTGGTGAATAGAGAAGGTAAGGCCATCCAAATTAGTGTACCTAACTATGTACCAAATTGGTATTATTATATTTTTTAAAAAATAAGACATTTAAAAATAAGTGTTATTTAAAAATCTGTGGTTAGTATCAAGGGTTTGAAGATAAGCTATAAATTTTCCAAATTTGGCCTCTCTCTCAACCTTACTAAAGTCATTCATTGTAAATTCACTTTCATAAAAAGGCCTGATGAATGATACTTATTATAAAAATAACCTTAAAATATACAATGATGTGAAATCTTCAGAATAGTCAAGTTTGTTTTTTTCAGCTCAAGTACATTAGTTTGCATGATTATTTCATGTAGTATTTAAGGAGAGTTTTTTAAGTGTTGTAGTTGTTTGAAATAACATCTACACCTGATTTAAATTGGTAAATTCCTACTTATTGTTCAAATGCTAACAGTTCTTTTAGCAGTTATGTGACAAAGAATATTTTTTCTATATACAAAAATCTATCTCTTAGTCCACAGATTGTCATTGCCTTCCAAGCTATGAGGTTTAAGTATTCTGTTTATCCCCATAAAATATTCCCACTGAAATTAGGTGGAGCTCTGATTGATGGTGAAGAATGCGGCTCATTCTAGCACAGGCAATTGAAAAGTTATATGAAATAATTGAAATTGGAATTGGCACACCCATAATGCTCACTAGAAAACAATATAATTAAAACCACACTGATATATCACATGACCTTGACCTAAAATTGAATCGGTGTTGGGTGAAATCAGCCAGGTCTGTTTATCTTTGCATTTTAATATTTTTGGTCATCCTTTTTCATTACTGAGAAGAAAAGCAAATGGGTTATTTTTTATTGGAAAGCATCCAAACATCTGTATGTGATTCTTTTTTCTGTTTTTATTTTTATTTATTTTTTATTAGAGTATTACAGTTATACATGGTAATTTGGTTCATCCCATCAAAATCATACACTCATGGAATTTGATTTCAATTCCCATTCCCTACATTTTCTCTCCTCTCCTTCTTCCCCTTATTTTTGTTCCTCTACTCTACTGATCTTCTTTTCCCCCTTTTATTTATTTATTTTGATTGGTTCTTTCTACTTATACATAAAGATGAAATCCCTTGTGGTC
The DNA here is from genome assembly GCF_001458135.2 of Marmota marmota marmota. Taxonomy (NCBI): domain Eukaryota; kingdom Metazoa; phylum Chordata; class Mammalia; order Rodentia; family Sciuridae; genus Marmota; species Marmota marmota. The sequence continues at coordinate 31,713,607 of NW_025999842.1, read as the reverse complement.
TATTTATATATGTATGTCACATGATTTTTTTAAATAGTTCATTCCACATTTCCTCCCTTTCCTATCCCACTAACTATCCAACTAAAGTATTGATCCTTCAATATGTGCGACTCTGTATACGGACTCTCTACAAGGTGTGGTAAAACCACATTTAATTTAGCAGGTCAATTTCAAAGGTTATGTATTCTAGTTTGAACTATTCCACTTTCCTGTAGGTTCTAACCCCCAGTGGTTGCTTATTTGAGTCTAAACTATTTATTTCATCTCTGATAATAATAAAGATGGTTCAACTGCTCTTGTTAAGTATTTTCTACCTTCTTGTTTCATCCCATCCTGTCCTATACAAGAGGCCTAATATATACCTATATTGATATGGTATCAAGTTCAAGGTTTCTCTGCACCCTCACAAACAGGTACCCTGTAGTCAACCCTCAGGTCAAGAGGTACAAACACTCTAGAGTGTGATCTACATTTGGAAGATGGGACAGGGCACAGTTCTGCAAAGATTATGAAAATGGTTTGAACACTTATGCCTGGCTCCTGACCAATGGTTTAGAAATGACAGCAGATGTTACAGCCTTTAGGGAGCAGGTTCTAATTGTCCATCATCAGATGCCTCACCCTTTTATGAAGGTCAGATGGAGGGAGGATCAGAACAGGCTGGGTTAATCTATGGAGGCCTGGGGCAGAAACACTATTACCTGATAATATAGTGATCCCAGCAATGAGAGTGGCAGACAGTGAGCACTGTTACCCCTTTGGAGTTCAAATACAGGAACTTTAAACAAGAGGTGGGGTGGAATGTGTAATAAGCAAGGAACTGAATGAGTAGATTGGATCATAGGATTTTATAAGTTGAATATATTGCACTCCTTTTTTTTTTCTTTTTTTAAAAATTTGTGCTTTTTAGGTATCTGTTCTCAGTATTTAATAACATACTTTTATCTTTCAGGCTATCTTCGCTGTGGTCTAGAGAACTAAGTTATCTACACTTGTGTCAGCACATTGAAAGGTGCAACATTTCCAGATGTAAGCAGGAGAGGGAATCAAGGAGAAAGGAAATATAGGGAGAAATGAAACTGAAGAGACCAAGATTAAGATCACTCATACTCTGTACAAAGATAACCTTGAAGGTCTTGCCTGTGATTTAATTAAAAGATGTAATTTCATTTGGCTTTTCATTTTTATATCACTAAATTATTCTGTCTAAATTAGTGACACGGTATACAATTGCCTTGCTGAAAAGGTGCAAGTGATCCCTGATGTCCACGGTGTCATATCTAAAGCTTCTTTCACCCATTTAATAATTACTGGTGTGTAATAGTGTACATCAAGCACTGAGACAGACTTGGTGTACAAACACAAACATAAGGAACCCATTCTGACCTGACACAGAATGCCACAGAGAGGATAACTAGTAGAGATTATGAGTAATAAATAAGTAAGTAGAAAGAAAGGTGTAGAGTCTTAGTGAAGAGATGATAAATGGAGGAGGGTGGCTTCACATTAAGAAGATTGTATTTAAGCAAGTACCTAAGAAAGAGAAGGAATCAGGCATCACAAAGGAGGAAGAAGAGTGTTCTAGGAAAAGGGTAAGCATGTGCAAAAACCCTGAGGTGGTACTGTTTTTCACAGAATTGGAAGAAGGGCAGTGAACCTAGAGTTTAAAAAAGAAGAGGGAGAGTAAAGTAGATGTAAATCTGTATAAAAAATGAATGGTTGGAATTTTTTTCTGGAGAAATCCCAACAACCGTGAGTGTATTTACTGTGCAATGATTATAAAATGGACTGTAGAATCCAAGTTGGGAAAGGCATAAAGGAGGAGAGGATGAATGAGTGAAAAGAAAATGGTGGATGCCGCAGTCCGGCTGCAGCAAAATAACCGGGGGGTGACAAGCAACTTGTGTACATTGATACAGCAGGAGTGGGAGCCGTTTATTGTAGGACGGGAGGGGTATATATACATTACACACAGTTTATCTTAATTAACATAAACTAGATACAGCAGTCAACCAATAAGGAATCTCCACACTTAATGGCTCGCTGGCGTTACTTCACAAACCACTCCCTCTGCAAAATGCCAGGTGCCATCTTGACTTGTTTACAGACTCTAGCAGATGGAGACAAATAGAGTCGAAATTTAACATTTGTGGAATGAAAGTTATAATGTTAGTATGAATCTGTTAGGTAGTTTTTGTTTGTTTTACTTGTTTTTGTAGTTTGATTGCAAACCAAGTAGCCAAGCTTAACTCTCAAACATGAAAAGAAAAAGTATAATCACGTCCTGGAAAATTCATAGAAGAAACTCATGAAAATTCTAGAAGAGACCCATAATGACCCAGTGAAGCAACCATTCATCTCTGCTTATACATTTTCCTAAATTTCCAAAATAAAGACATTTTAACTGACATTAAAGTATATGTATATTTCTGTACTCACTGATTATTCATCTACATTTAGGGAGCAGGACTGATAACACAAACTTGCTCACTAGGGAAGTAACTATATCCTCCATAAGCCATACCACCTTGAGCAAAAGACTTGCAGTCATAGGCAGCTGTAGTCAGAGAGTGTACTGTTGGCAGTGTGGTTTCAGAAGTCATGTTAAGTTCTGGTGATAACAAGGTGTGATAAGGGTTGGTAGCTGGGTACTGCAAGAGAAGTCTTAGTCAAGGAACCAATATTATTCATTACATATGGAGCAAAGAAAAATACAAAACAGGGATTCTGTCCTGCATTATGGAAAAAATTGAACAGACATAATCAACAGGAAAACTGTCAACCAGAAGACATAATTAGAAAGTATGTAAATAAAAGAAAAGAATTTTTTTAGGTTAAAGATCCTCAATCTGTAATCCTTTGTATTTTATTTATTATTCTTTTTATGATACTGAGGATTAATCCCAGGAGAACTTTGTCACTGAGCTGCACCCTCAGCCTTTTTTATTTTTGTAATTATTATTATTATTATTATTATTATTATTATTATTTATTTTGAGAAAGGATTCCACTAAGTTGCTGAGGGCTGGCCTCAACTTCTATGCCTCCTGCCTCAGCGCTTCCCAAGTTACTAGAATTACAGGCCTGTGCCATGGTACCTAGCTTGATCTGTAATCTTTTTTTTTTTTTAATTATGACAGTAGAGTGTATATCTGTAATCCTTTTTGTGTAGAGGGGAGGTACCAGGAATTGAACTCAGGGGCACTCAACCACAGAGTCACATCCCCAGTCCAATTTTTGTATTTTATTAGAGACAGGGTCTGGAGTTACTTAGCACCTCACCTTTGCTGAAGCTGGCTCTGAATTCCCAATCCTCCTGTCTCAGCCTCCCAAGCTGCTGGGAGTACAGGCGTGCACCACCGCACCTAGCCCTCTGTTTTTGTAATCGTAAAAGAGCAATGCATTATAGGGAGTAGTGGAACAAATACGTTGTAATGAGTACACACACTACAAGTCTCAGCTCTGTCCTAGCACTTAGTCAAAGGATGTTCCCTTCATCCCTCCAGGTTTCTGCACCTTCCTTTGTAGTTCTTCTGTATAATCTTATACCTTTATTGTTAATCCTTTGGTTAATTATTTGGTAAGTGAATTCTGAACTCTCCTTATATTGTTTTAATTTAATTATATTATTGATCTTCTATTAGGATCCTAAATGACATGCTAACAAATCTAAGACATCACATTTTCATTTTTTGTTTCACATAATAATGATAGAATGTTGGATAATTACCAATAATAAAGTACATAGATTAGGTACTAATAGACATGAGCTAGAAAGTGCTATCTTCATATTTGGGTAAGATAACTGAGGCTCAAGGAAGTTAAGTCATGTACTAAGTTACAAAGCTAGTCCTTGTTCAGTACTTGTACTCTTAAATACAATTGCTGCACTGATATCACAAGAGAAATACTAAGATGAGTGGGCCTCATCTCTGTCCTTGAGAGGAAAAGCATTTATTTAGCTAAAAGTCTTACTTAATGTATGAAAGTTTGTATGTGTGTGTTATGGTTTGGATGTGAGGTGTCCCCCAAAAGCTTGCATGTGAGACAACTCAAGAAGGTTCAGAGGAGAAATGATTGGATTGTGAGAGTCTTAACCCAATCAATGAATTAATCCCCAATGGAATTAACTGAGTGGTAACTAGAGGCAGGTGGGGTACGGCTGGAGGAAGTGGTTAATTGGGTGTGTGGCTGTGGGGTATATATTTTGTATATGGAGCTGGAGTCTCTCTCTGCTTTTTTTAATTAATTTTATTATTTTTTTAAAATACACGACAACAGTGGAAAGCATTATAATCCTTATTACACATATATACCAAAATTTTTCATAAATCTGTTTGTATATAAGATATATGTACTTTGTATAATGATGACCATCACATTCCACCATCCTTGCTAATCTCCTGCCCCATCCCTGTCCCTCCCGCCCCTCTTCCCTATCACCCCTCTTCCCTATCTAGAATTAATCTAACCTCCCATGCTCTCCCTCCCTACCCACTATGAGTCAC
>NW_025999842.1:31706300-31709062 GCF_001458135.2 Marmota marmota marmota | reverse complement strand
CCCCCCTTATTTCGAGAAAACATTCAGCATTTGTATTTTGGGGATTGGCTGACTTCACTTAGCATTATCTTCTCCAACTCCATCCATTTACCTGTAAATGCCATGATTTTGTTCTTTTTTAATGCTGAGTAATATCCCATTGTGTATAAATGCCACATTTTTTTTTATCCATTCATCCACTGAAGGACATCTAGGTTGCCTCCACAGTTTAGCTGTGCTGCTATAAACATTGATGTGGCTGTGTCCCTGTAGGATATAGTCCTTTGGGTATAGTCCGAGAAGAGGAATAGCTGGGTCAAATGGTGGTTCCATTCCCAGATTTCCAAGGAATCTCCATACTGCTTTCCAAATTGGCTGCACCAATTTGCAGTCCCACCAGCAATGTATGAGTGTACCTTTTTCCTCACATCCTCGCCAACACTTGTTGTTTGTCTTCATAATAGCTGCCATTCTGACTGGAGTGAGATGATATCTTAGAGTAGTTTTGATTTGCATTTCTCTGATTGTTAGAGATGATGAGCATTTTTTCATATTGACCACCATGATGTGAGCTACTTCCCTCTGCCACACCTTCCACCATTCTGCCTCACACAGAACCCCAGGGAATGGAGCCGATCTTCTATGGATGAAGACCTCTGCAACTGTGAACCCTCAAACACACTCTTTCTCCCTTATAGCTGTTCTGGTCACAGCTGAAGGCATGAATGTTTTTTGGGGTTGTGTGTGCGGTATAGATTGCAAACAAATATAAGACTTATGTTCAATGCATGACAAGTGTCTTGAGCAGACATAAATATTATCAATGTTTTAAAAAAGCATATGTTCATTATATATCAAGGAAGACAGTGGTATACATTCTAAAGAGTGGGTGCCACTGTTATTATCTAAAATGTGCTTTGTATTTTTTGTGCATGGACATTTGTAGAGGTTTTTAAACTTTTAGTTATAAAGTGTGTGTGTGTGTGTGTGTGTGTGTGTACTTCAAACAACAAACTGATTGGTTGCTATGAAAGAAATCCACTTGAAAACTTTCCTGAATTCCATCAAAATAGGTCAGAGCTTTGAGAAGTTTGCTTAATGAAGACAATATTTATTTGAGTAGTGGGACATTTAAGGCATTCTTTGTACACAGTCCTGGAAGAAAACAGTTCAGTGAATTCAAAGCATGATGATCAAAGTTGTTATGATTACCTTCTTTTTCCATTTTATCTTACCTTACTGTGCATGCTTATTATTTTCTGCTGTTTATCCAACCTGTTACCTAGTCCCCTCAGTCTGAGGTCAAGAGAATGGCATTTCCCCTTTAGAGCATTACCACCTTACACCCTGTAATTGGCTAGTGGAACGAGACAGATTATGGTTATGGGAACAGAAAATCCCCCCTTCAGCAAAAAAGCAGAATAATCATGGTCTGATTTACTTTAATATACACAAATACTCAGTATTTCTGGTTTTTAAAATTACTTTCATTTTTTAAAAAAAGATTTTGAAATGATGACTATTAAATTGAACTGGCTAAAACCGTTAGAATAGACATTCACAACTTGGAGAAATTTCAGACACTATCAATCCAGGCATTTTTGTTTTAAAAGAATCACGAGGCATCCTTTTCAATCCACAGTAGAGTCATTTTCACATAGGGTAGGTTTTATCATTCAAGGTCAAACAGAAAATAGCCCAATGTTGGACAGAACAGAAACAGAAGAAATGTTGAGTTTTTAATTTTTAATTTTATTTTTAAAAACAAATAAATTTTTATAATACAGCTTATGATTTGGCACCTTTGTTGTCAATAATTTATAGGAAATGAGAACAGTAGTTGGCTTGTTTACTTCAGGAAAAAGAGGTTTTGATCTTTTCTGAAGACAACAGAACTTGAAAACTAAGTGCAAAGTCTTAACAATTCAAAGTGTATCTCTTAGGATAGAAGCACAAGCATATAAGCTTTTCCTAGGCAATCTTCTTGTATAACACTTAACCATTATAGGCAAGAGGGTTTTTCACTAAGTTCCAGCAAAGACAGTTAAATTCAAAGAAATTGAAAATAAAGGAGGGTTGAATGGAGGACAGCCACTAATGAAATCCAATAAAAATTAATACAGACTCTGATGAAAATAGCTTTCACTTCCATTTAAAGTGGATAATTCAAACACATATTTTTCTTAATGTATTTTGGGGTTTTTAAAGAGTTTCCATTACATGCCCCGGTTATTGTCACTGTAGAACGAAAATTAAAATTCTAAGATTTGTGGTGAGGGCTCTCATGCCTGTGCATGTCACACACCAGAGGGAAAGTAGAAGAGGAGAGAAAGAGATTAGGAGATGACAGAAGCCAATGTTCTATTCTTTTCTCTTCCTGCCCCCACCTCTTTCTCTTTAATGCTATTGTGGATTGAGCCCTTGCACAAGCTACTTAAGCAATTCACCTCTGAGCTATACAGCCATCCCTTCTTATTTTTTATTTTGAGTCAGTCTCACCAAATTACCAAGGCTGGCCTCAAACTAGGATATTCCTTCCTCAACCTCCCAGTAATTAAGTTAACAGGCATGCATGCACCAGTGTGTCTGGTGAGCTAATAATGTTCCTGTGAATATTTAGCACCCTTTCCACTCCCCAAACACCAACTAACTTGGTGAAGATTAATTTATGAGGCAGGTTTTGGGAATTTAGATTATTCCAAGAAGTTCTCATTTCATTTTGAGATTTTCCTTCCTCTCATCTCTCTCTCTCTCTCTCTCTCTCTCTCTCTCTCTCTCTCTCT
>NW_025999842.1:31612680-31706275 GCF_001458135.2 Marmota marmota marmota | reverse complement strand
CTCTCTCTCTCTCTCTCTCTCTCTCTCTCTCTCTCTCTCTCTCTCTCTCTCCTTTTCATAGGGTACCAACATTCCTAAAAATTATGAACAGCAGAACTGCTCATGAATTTGGCCAGCCAGTTTTTGTTGGCATGTATTCTATGTAATGTGGACAACGTGGAGAAACAAGAAACATATGATGCACTACTTTGGAAAATTAAAGAACTGAATCGAAATACCAAAATGCCAAAGCATACAGGGCAACCAGGGCTAAGCCAGAGCACAGAGCAATTAATAATCATGTCATAGGAACTCTAAAACCTTATTTTTGGGAGAGGTTAAAGACTCCTTTTAAGCTCTGTCATTTTTTACAAACATGCTAGACTTCTATAGGTTCTTTTACACCATATAGACCTCAATTTAGGCATCTATTGTCTTAAAAATCAGGTATAAAATATACTTAGTATCTTCCCTGTTATTCCACCTATGATACCAATTGCCTTGTAGGGTCATACCCAGAGAGTCCTCTGAATCTTCCTCTAAATGGTATATACTGAATAACAGTCACCTGATTTTTGCATGAGGCGAAACCAATACACCACTCAGGAGCTGAATGTGTTTTGATGTCTGATTACTGAATTTGCAATGTGCTGCATGTGAATCATACAGTGTCACAATATGACAGATGAAAAATCAAGTCTTAAATTACAGTTCTTTATGGCAATAAATTGCTTTGGGTTAATTCTATCCTAAATTTACTAGGTTTTTAATTTCCACCTTGAACCAAAATCACCTGAGAGGATACTTTAAAAATAGGAATACTCAGTTTCTATTCCTGTAGATTTTGATTTATTTGTTCTCGGATGGAACTTGAGTGTCCCCTTTTTAAGCACCTCTCTTGGATCTAAAATGCATACAGAGTTGATAGACTATACACTGGGAGCCAGGCAGGAGGATCCAAAGGCAGCCAACTACAGTCCTGCATATGGCTTCTCCCGGATATACATGTCAACAGATATGCAGAGGGAGGGGACACTGGGACACTTGATATAGAATGTTTCACTACAGGAAGCAGGAATTTTGTTAGGCTTTGAAGAATTGATGAAACAGACTAAAGTACTGAGGTGAAAGTCACTATGATGAGCAGAGCAGATGCCAGAGCTGTTTCAGATTGGGAGTTATGAGAAATCAGATTGGCTAGATAGAGAAAGCTTTTGAAATTGAAGAGCTTTAATCCTCACAATGTTTTTTGGTTTTGTTTGGCTTGCAATAGTTCCTAGAAAGTTGTTATAGGAGTATTACAAAAGCATTCCAACTAAGTTTTAGTGACTGAATAAGTAACCAATGTACTACTTCTGAAGGTTTTTGTTCAGACCAATAAAATAGAGAAATCCTTACACTTGAATGACTAGAAACTGGTGTTTAGATCCCAGAAAGAAGTGTACATTGCTTCTAAAAATGTTTTCCTATTAACTAATGTAAGAATTCCACAATTAGTGAAAGATAATTTAACTTAGCATTCAAGTTCGAGAAAATCTATACCCTTTCAAAAAGGGTTACTTTTTCCTCTTTATAACAATACTGAACTCACTGGGGCAGAAAATGAAATTTTACATAGCATTATGTCATTCTACAGCCTAACACAGAGCTTTCTAGAGTGTGAGTATTCAGTATGCAAGTATGAAATTAACAAAACATAATCAGTCCAAGGCCCCTCTGTTTTCCAATTATTACCCCTTTTGTTTTCTTGCATTTGAGCCAAGTCTTTCCCCTAATGAAGGCCTTTCTGTTTTCCCTTCATTTTCCCAAAGCAACACAAACCATCTATTTAGCAAGACTCTTAGTTAGGGATGCATTTCTAAAGCTATTTGTAAGATAATGGGAGCTCTTAAATAACTTGAGGGAAAAACTCAACTTCCCATGAGGTAAAGGCTGGTTGATACAACCAGACCATGCAAAAAAAGAGATTTGCACACTTGACTTGGAGTTTTCAAGGCTGCTAAAAATAACCCAGGCACACCTGTGTTATTAAGTGACACCTTATACTATAGAGTTTGGGTTATACTTTGTTTCCACTAAAGTGTTGATAGCTAGGCAGCTGCTTGAATTTATCTGGTACATTTGAATGATTCCAAGTTAGCACCATTTTTTCCATGATTAAGATAATAATTTTAATACTAAATCATTAAACATAAGGCTCTTCATCTGGGCCTTTTGGTGATAGGTCATTATTTTTATTTTTGGCCTTTCTACTTCCGCTCACTGGCTCACAAACAAAAAGTTGTATAAGTAATTGTATTACTACGAATAATAGTAATAATAATTCAACAAAGAAAAAACACTATGCATAAGGTATAGGGGCAATATTTTTCAAGCATTTGCTTTTCTTCCTTTTATAGAGAATCTAGAAATATTTTTCATCAGGCTATAAAATTCACTGTAACATCTTAATGTTATTGTGTCCTCTGCTTTGTATTTTCTAAAAACACGGATATAAAGTATATACTGAGATGACTTTGAAAGTTTTGGTTTTGCATGGTGGGTGAATAGGCCCAGAGAGACCACATCACCATGTCAGCTTGGCCTATCTCTTTCTCTCTCTTTTCTGTCCTTCTTCTCTCTCTCTCTCCCCTCTCCTTTCTTTCTTTTTCTGTACAGTGTTGAGGATTAGATCCAGGGCTTCACAATATGCTATGCAAGCTCTCTAACCTTGAGTGGCATCCCCTGCTCTAAAGTCTCCTTAAAGAAGCATATTTGGAAGAAAGGGGTTTCGTTGGCCTTTTCACTGTGAATGAATCCCTGCCAGGTCAAGGACATAAATACAATAAGCCAAAAATCTTCCACTTCTTATTCAAATTGTACTTAGATTTTTAAAATTTAATTCATAATATTACTACCTCATACATAACACATCTATATTTCACTATGTATTCCATTCCAGTCTTTTAATCAGTAAATTCTTTTTTAGTCATATGTGATATATATTTAAATTCTTTATATATATGCACATACACATACATGTTCACATAGACATGTATATTTCTTTGTTAATGGAAGAATCAAATTAGTGTCATCTAATGATGTCAATGAGTCCAGTGAGTCTTAGAAGGTCCAATCTAACTGTTCATCTGATAGACTAGCATCCTCTTCTACTCCATCCCCACAGGCGTCTTGTGGGTGAGGCTTGGATAGTCACAGTGATAGATAACTTACCACCACTGGAAATCTTTGGATAACTCTAATCATATTTGAAAATTCTCCCTTATTGTACTTTTCTTTCTAGAGAAACTAGAAATATTTTCTTTCTAGTCTTTGGCAGTATAAAGATTGAGTCTAATGTGTTTTCCACATGCGAGCACTATTTCTTGCAATGATTTATCATATGGCATTATTTCCAGATCTCACCCTCATCAAGAAACTTTCCTCAAGAGTATTACATAGGAGGATATTGTATTCGTAATTATAAAAAGATGCGTCTATCAGTAAGTTCAAGTAGTACAGCATGCAGGTAAAGTACATAAAGTGAACTATTAGTTTGGATTTGTTTTATTTTGTTTTGGTTTGGTTTGTCTTACATTAGTTTCATCAACCTATGTCAAAGTTTTTCATTGAATTCAATCAAAGTGCTGCTGGACAGGTGAGCCAGCAGTTCACTTTATGTCTACCCCAACTATGATTTATCCTTACCAGATGAATTCTTGATGTTTTCAGGCATTTAGTCTGAGCATTTGCATTGCTATCTCGAGCTCAAGGTTAAATTCTGTTTGCATGCCAATTGTGATCATAGGTTTTCCTTACCTGAATTGATTAAGGAGTAGACACATGAGGCAGATCTAGTTCATTCTATATGTGAGAGGGTACAAAGAGAGGCTTCTGAAAATGTTTCTTACTTGTAAAAAGAGAACACAAGAAGGAACATCCTCTTATTTGCAGGACATTATCTTACACATTTGCCTGGGATGCCTGGGAATCTGGCATCCTTCTTTCAGGCTTAAGACAATTAGCCAGAGGGAAACAGACAAATAGAGGATGACAAAGCAGTTCTTTTTCCTTTGTTTTAAAATTTATGCAGGTATAATCTAAGTAGGGCAAAAAATGCAAGTGAAAACACATTTACACACATTTTTAAAAATGTGTGTAAAAACACCATAATCAAGACACAGAATGGTTTTATTGTCCCTCAGATTCCCTCATGCCTCTTTGAAATCAGTCCTCTGCAGCTTGACCATTGGTTACCACTGATTTCTGTCATAGTTTGATGTAATGTCAATAGAATCAAATAGTGTGGAGCTGTTGAGTCTAGCCTTTTTCACTTAGCATAATGAACTGGAGATCCTCCCATGTCATTATTTGAAACCATAGCTGTTCCTTTTTATTGTATAGCAGAAGTTCATTTTATCTGTGTAGAATAGGAACATTGATTCTTTTTTTTTTTTAGATGTTGCTGAACCTTTGTTTCATTCATTTATTTATATTCAGGGTTGAGAATCAAAACCAGTGCCTCACACATGCTAGGCCAGCGCTCTACCACTGAGTTACAACCCCAGCACCAGAACATTGGTTCTTGATGGTTTTAGCTACAGAATTAACCACCTTGAAAGCCATCCTACTCTGAGACATATTGGTGAGTGAGATAATTTTTCTCTTTTAAACTATTTTGGTTTTTTTTTTTTTTTGGTCCAGCTTATTTTAGCTGATAAATCAAATTGATGCATCCTGTTATTAATGATGTCAAGCATTGAGCTGAAACAGATTTCTTGTGTTTATTCACACGGTGTTTATAAAACACTGGAAATTGCACTAAGGAAATGTGAGTTTATTCAAAACATATTTTCAAAAATTACTGTCTATAGTACCTTTGATTAAATTCTGTCATGTTAGGATGCATAACAATGACTGTTAAATTTACTTTTGCCCTGATTTTGCCATTTAATATGTGTACTTCTTGCTATTTATGCTGCTGCATATTTACTTGAGATTATCTTCTATCAGCTATTCCAACATATCTATATAATAAAAGTTATATGCAGTAAATTCAGTCATAATGTCATATATATGTGTATGTGTGTGTGTGTGTGTGTGTGTATAAAATATTTCTTTTCTAGGCAGTATATCTACTCTTGCCAATAGGGATGAGCATGTTATTGTAATTGCTTTAAATTTTCCCCAAATCATTTTTTCTGTTGGTTATGTTTGTATTGAATAATGTAAAGAACTGATCTAAGTTAGTTTTTCTCTATAGTAATGTACAAATATTTTAGGCAAATTTATTAATGATAGAAATTTGCTATGCAAACATATATTAATCCAGAAAAATAATAACTAATATTCATCGAGCATTTGCTAGGTTTTTTATATTCTGCTAAATATTTAACTTAGATCTTTTTTGTCATCACAATGATTATGCCAACCTTATAGATAAGAGAACTAAGGCTTAAATATTGTATTATCCACTGTAATATGTCTTGACTTAAATTCTCTACATCCAAATTTGTGAAATGTTAAAAAATAAATTATGTGCAGAAATTTCTTCTTCTTCTTCTTCTTCTTCTTCTTCTTCTTCTTCTTCTTCTTCTTCTTCTGTAAGAGGAATGGTTTCATTTTTATTTCATTAATTTTTTAATATATAAGAAATAAATATGCTAGTTCTGTACACTAAAGTCAAATGACTGTGTTCAGTATAAATAGACCCATATGGTTTCTGTATGTTATGTTTTGCAAAGTGTTCCAGCTAAAAGCAGTAATATCATCAACAAAACCTATTGTTAACGTATAAGGGGGCCCCTTAGATCTATCAACATTCTTCAATACATCTCTATCCCTTGTGACCCAAGGTTTGAAACGTGGTATATATCTTAATAGATTCGATAGCAATGCATTTGTGTCCCGTCACATATTTATTCTTATTTATTAAGAAAGGCACAAAATCATCTACTAACAGCACATTGATGAAAGTGAAAGAGTGCCTCTGTAGGAACTTTATAGAACTTCATTTACAACATGATCAAACTACCATGAGGTGATTTTCTAAATCCTCTGTGAATGTTTGATCAAGGGCATCAATGTCCTTTCATGGTAAGTCATAAAACAGGTTGCCCTGGAGAGCTTGCTGGTATCCTTACCCAATGGCCATTTTTCCCCTAATTTGCTTTTATAGCTAGTTAGTCATGTCTCCATTAATCATCTCCAGGGAAACCAGCCAGCAAAGGTTATGATGCTGTGTTTTAGGATGTCAGTCTTGGTGTTTACTTGAATAAAAAATCTCCTAAACAATTAGCCATGGCAATTCCAAAGCTGATGCTTGGAGGTCTTCCTTTAATTTAGGAAAGAACCCTGGGAAGCTACAGAAAGGCATGGAGTAGGGGAATGTTCCTATTTGGTTTATGCCAAGACTAATGTGCATAATGAATATGCAAGCAGAAGTCTTCACTAAGCAATTGCCTCTGCCCCAGGCATCAAGGTCTTTATAGTAGTAATGACAGATGCCTCTGCCCCAAGCATCAATGTCTTTACAGTAATAATGACAGATACCCCTGCCATAGTTTACTGGGGCAGAATAGTGTTAAGTGAAGGGAAGGGACCCTATCAGTGGCAAAGACTATCAGCCTATGTTTTAAAGTAAAAAGTTTGATTTCCCTCTCAATTTAAATAGACCTAGCACATAGGGAAAAAAGTGGGCATCATGCAAAGACCACAGTTTTGAGAGGACTGGGAAACTCACGCTTTTTGGATTTTCACTTTTGTTTTAAATCCCAGATCTTCCACTTTCATTCATGTAAACATGGCCAATACTTTAGCATCTCTGTGCCACATTTCCTTACCTTATAAAATAAAAATACCACCTTTCTCATAGGGTGAAGATGACTAAATAAAATATTTAAAGTTAAATGCAAAGAATAGTGTCTTATATGTTATAGTCACCCAATTAATGATAACTATCATTCTTATTGTTGCTGCTGTATATGTGAATTACAATTCTACTTTGCACACCACTTGGAGCTTTTTAAACCTTGTAGGTATCAGAATTTAGCAAATCATTTGGATTTCACAAACAGAAAAATATTTGAATATCGAAAACCTAAGTTTTTGATCTAACTAAAATTTACCAAGGAAAGAATTTAAATAATAAAAAAATACTTTTAGATACTTAAATGAAATATATAAATACTGTGTGGCTCAATTGTATATGTTTGTTATTCAATATAAATATATACTTTCTACATTTTTCTTTCAAAATTGTTTTCAGAAATGATTTACTCTCTTCTAGATAAGTGTTAATGGAAAAAAAACCATAAACATAAAATGAGACACAAAGGTTAGGCTAACCCTTTATAAGTGTGACATATTGGACTTGAAGTCATCAGAGAAAGTTATCCTTCCATATAACTTTTTCACTTCTATTTCTATTATTTATTCCTCTTTTTCCTTAAACGAAGAAAATATAGCTAGGTATATGTAGAGCACACGTGACTATTTAACACTTTATCTCATGAGGTCTTCACAAGGATTTTATGAATTCTGATTATTATTATCCTCATTTTACACATGGAAAATCCAAAGCACAGAAAATTCACAGAACTCATTACAGATCATGTAGCCAATAAGCAGGAAAGGTTGGGACTGAAACCCTGAAGAATATGCTTTTTAGCTGTGCCTCACTGTCCCTAAAATCAGCAATCTTGACTTGAGCAAACATCTAACACTAATCCTCTCGGTTATTTTCTACAGGATTTTGTTTTTCTTTGTCTTAATCTCTTTCAAATCATGTTTTTTATTATAAAAAGAAAACATAATATCTGTCATAATATGAAGCATGAGGGTTCCTTATATCTGAGTTTCTTCCTGCCCACAGGGGTAGTGAGTTTGACTCAGATGGTCACTCAAAAGAAAAACTCAGTCCAGAATGACTGGATTTTTAAGATTGGACTCTAAGTTAATTGAACCAACTTTCAAACACACCTCCAAATGATTCTTACTCAGTTTTTCCACAGTTGGGGAAAGATAAGTGATTACCATTTTGACGTCTCCACTGTGGAATTTCTGTATGTGAAGCACATTTCTTCATGTTTCTAATTCTCTTTGGTGGTGATTAGTAAGCCAGGATTTAAAGGAAAAGGGGATTAAATTTTAATACAAGTATATAGAAAAGAATATTTCAGTTTTAGGAAGAAAACAAAAAAGATGGGAAAGAGGGGGTTTGTTGGAATATGGAATCCCATTCAATCCTATGCTATGTCCCTTTTTATTAATATCTTAAGCAGCAAAATGCACCATTTACACATTTTATTTCTCATAGGGCCCACTGCTGTGGAATTTCTTTTTTACTCAAATCCAACTGCATCTGTGGAAAGAGAGTAGTTTAAATAATAATGGAATCTTACTGCTATTGTTCACATTTGACATCATCCTGAAAACAAAATATATTTTTTGTAATATTCAGCCTTCCATAAATCTTCTTTGTTCAATACTCTATTCACAAGTTACAAATAGGAAAAGTACTCACATTTCTTTCAGGATATTTCTTTTTAGGATATTTTTCACATCTCTCAGTTAAATCACCTTCTGAACTTCATTCTTTAGCCTGCTTCCCTCCTCCCAGCCAAATAATTTTAAATAGTCTCGGGAAAGAACTTTGGGTTGTGTTGTTCATGGCAGGGCCAGCTTTGCTAATTCTTCCCAAGCATTCTCAAAGTGTGGCTTATTTCCAGAGCCAGAAATGCAAAATAATATGATTTCTCTAGTTTCCTGTGTGATCCAATTTAAGGCATTTGGAGTACTTATGTTTTATATCACTAAGAGGTCTTTATTAAAAAAATTATTGAAATAGTTCCTAAAAATTGTTTGCCTGGTCAGTAATAGATAAATTATGTGGTCAATTAATAGGTATTATAAACATGTGGTTATGTAACCTCCAAACCCAAAGATCTATCATAAATAAATAAGGTACAGTCCAAATCCTGTGAGAACAAATTGCATGCCTCAAGTTTCTCTTTGGAAACAGCTGTGATGAATCAGGTAGATGATGAAGGCCAACTATACTTGGCTTTGAAAGTTGGCCTTAATTAGCATTCATGACTCTTGCTAAAGTTTAGGAGGATAAACTTTCCTTGGACATAATAGTCATTGGGTTTTTTCTTTTTTTTTTTTTCTTTTTGGTTATCTCATGAAATGCTCATTGGCATCCTCAAAGCACTGTAATATGTACAGGGTTTGCATGGAAAATATTGATAGCATCTCCCTCCTAAAGCTTTTTTAGCATTGTATGATATTTTCTCAGTATATTAAAGAGCAAATTTCCATGAAAATCATGGATTATTTAATAAGAAGTTTTCTATGTAGCCAGAGGTAATCTGGAGAATTAATCAGAGTAAAAAATTCAACATTAGAAAATGTTTATGTATGACAGACATTTAGAGCAGATGCCAGTTACTAAAGACTAAGAAATTTTATTTATCATGGATACTAAATAGGCTAAGGCCTCTCAGATAGTCACCACTATCTGAAATTGGACATACACCTAAGCTCTGTGAGGCTTACTTTTATCCTAAAAACAGGAATCATTTTGCAGGTATCTTTAAGAGATACACCAGGAATCCATGAACCAAGATAGTCATATACTTTTCATTATTGCCTCTACCTAGAAATTAAAAGATAGTGCTCAAGAGATTGACTGCATCACTTGACAATATATATAGATGGTCGTGAAAGCAAGTTTGGTAGGAATATGTAGAAGTTATTCAGATTATTTAAGATCATTGGAATATTGGCTTCATCAGACAATTTAATATTGCTTACTATTCAATTATTTTTTTTTCTTCTTTTTAGTTATATACAACACCAGGTTGCACTCTGACACAATCACAATGCATGGAACACAATCGGCTAAAATTTAGTCCCCAGCACTACCCACCCCCACTGGCTCCCCATTCTCTACTCCAGTGATCCTGCTTCGACCCTTTCAGTTGATTTTATTTTGTTGTTGTTTAATTGGTTTGAGTGTGAAGAGCAAACCTACGGAATGGGAGAAGATCTTTGCTACCTGGTCCTCACATAGGGAATTAATGTCCAGAATATTCAATTTATTTTTAAGAAAGTTAGAGATTTTATGATTTGAGATGAAATAGCAAATAGAATAACTTAAATCATATCAAATGGATTAACATTTAATTAGTTCAATACATTTACTTACTTAATATTCTGACTTCATTTACTTACACACTTGGGGCCATTTTTTTTTTCTTTTCTTTTTGGTACCAGGAATTGAACTCAGGGGCACTCAGCACTCAGCCACTAAGCCATATCCCCAGCCTTATTTTGTATCTTATTTAGAGACAGGGTCTCACTGAGTTGCTTAACCCTTTTATGTTGCTGAGGCTGGCTTTGAACTTGTGATCCTCCTGCCTCAGCCTCCCAAGCTGCTGAAATTACAAGTGTGCACTACTGTACCTGGGGGGCCACTTTTTAATCCTATATTATATGACTAAATGAATGAATGTGTGTTTAATAAAGCCTGTGTGTTTAATAAATGCTTAATTAGTAGCATTTACTAATATTTTACCAACAAGGTCCTTGCAGGATTTCTTTCCCAATTTTAGAGGTAAAAAAAAATCCCTAAATTTTCCTACTCTGATAAATAATATTTTATGTGTGGATGTTTGAATGGGAGCTCAATATTTTGACATTTATGAATAAGAAGAGTTGAAAGAGTATATCTTGTTTTGATTATTTTTGAAAAGGCTTGGTGATTTTGATAAATTTGTATAACAAATAACCAAAGACAAATTTAACATTGTAATGAAATGAAAAATATCCATAATCACCAAGTCCTAACCATTCAATATTTTGGCATGTAGTTAACTCAGGTATTTTGCTGTGCACATGATTGCACACACAAATGTACATTATTTAATGAATAATTATAAATCTATAAAAACAATTAGAATTAAATGCATAATCCAAAATATGGCATAATAAAACTTTTTGGAATAAAAATGACTATGGTTCTACATTACTACAACTCTTGTAATTTTTCATTTTACCTGCTAGTCTATATTCATATTTCTACTTAACTACAACCATAAAATTTATATTTCAATAACTACTTTGATTATAAAAGTTACAACTACATTTCCAGAGCTTTAAAGCAATTTTTAAAAAATACACATTCATCCCAAATTCATCTAAGAAGTGAACAACCTTGACATTTACATCAGAGGTGTTTTAGCCTTTCAGGGAGACAATTCAGGAGACTTTACTAAAGCAATAACAAAAAACTCTAAACATCTGATTTCCATATGGCTGTTTTTCTTTTGATGCTTGTGAAGGGAGATTTGTGTACCTTCTGCTCTATGCTGCCTCCTGGAGCCTTTACCATTGAATTTCACTCCTGCTCAGATGCATTTTGAGGGTAAGTGATCATATAGATAACATTTATTGGTATGGATTCCCTGACAAGCACTGTGCTATGTGCTTGTCACATAGCCTATCACAGTCAGTACCTCACTTAATTCTCAGACTACTATTTAAAGATGAAAGCACTAAAGTTTTGAAAGGTCACATTTCTTGCCCAGGGTCATACAAGTAATGAGAGGCAGAACCAGTGTTTTCATCTGTGTGATGCCAGAGCCTTGATCACCAGCACTGTGTTATTTTGCACACTTCTGAATAGCTACATTCCATTGCTGATTAGGAGATCAGTAATCAAATGTGTTCTGTGAAACCTTCCATAACCTATTAGTTGTTTTATGGCTTGGGGTAAACACTTCTGGCTAACAGAAGATGATTTCTTCTTGGAAAATCTATCATGCAACCCATAGGAAAATGCCTTATACAAGGTTCCTTTTCTAGCAATTTTTTTGTGTTTTGACTCAGTACCTGGAATTAATACCCCATGCAGAGTCACTCATTAACCATTTCTATCTTAATCCTCACCCCTAGACCCTGAGCTCTACGCTTCCCTCAATCAATTGTTGTATCAATTGTTCTCTTATCTTTAATTGCTCAGCCATTAGAGACATTCAAGTTTTTCTCTAAAATTTCCAAAGTAATCCTATTTCCCCAAATCCTTCCATGTAGTTTTCTAGCTGCTGAGGTCAAACTTTTTGGAGTCAACCAGGAATCTCCTTTTCCTCTCTTATCCTATATCCAAACCATCAGCAGGTACTGTAGGTACTATTTTCAAAATATTTTCAGGATTCAATATTTTAGAATACAACCATTTCTTATTTTTTTAATTGTACTATCATCCCTTTCCCTCTCTCCTTGCCTTCCTATTCTATTATCCACACAGAGGCCAAAAAGATCCTATTAAAACTTCTGTCAGATTGGGTCCTCCTTTTCAAAGCTCTCCAGTTGCTTCCTATCTCAGAGGAAGAGCCAGACACCCACAATGCCCTAGATGCCCTGATCCCTTTTACCTCAGAGCAATACCTTCCATTCTGCTTGGTCAAACTGACCACCTTGCACTTCCTCAAATAAGTCAAAAAGGTTTTGTGCTTACCCTTGGGAACTTTTTCTGGTCCACAGACACGTGGGTTGATTCTCCCTCTCATTTCATGTTTTCACTCACAAGTTGCTTTTTCAGAAAGGCTGTGCTCCTAATCAGCTCACATGCAGTAGCAACCTCCATCTCAATGAGCCCTACCTTCATCCTTCTCATTTTATTCTCCATCACAAAAGATGTCAAAACTCACACACACACACACACACACACACACACACACACACACACACACACATATATATATATAGTTACTTATTTAATTGCACATGACATTTGTACTGGAATATAATCTCCATAAGGGCTGGATTTAATACTCTATTGTGAGCTTAGAAAAGTGTCTAATACATAGCAAACACTTATTGAAAACATGAGTGTAATCCACACCATCTTTTTGGAGTATAGTCATGTCACAATGATACCCATTATTCTGGAAACACAATGCTTAATAATGTAAGGCACCTCCAACATAATACTTCATATTTAGCTGATACATTTTAATAAGCCAAATTTTATATGGAAACGTCAGCCCAGAACTGAATCTATCATAAAATATGTATCATAAATTTCAGTAATCAAATAGATGTCTAAACAAAGGTAGAAAAGTAACTATTTGAATGTGTGTGTGTGTGTGTGTGTATGTGTGTATGGTCAGTTTATTATCTAGTATAAAATCTCTCTGTTGACAATGCACACCTTGATAAATTCCATCTTAACAAAATATTCAGAAGTGAAATAATACTCCTTTAGTTTCCTTTTTCCTCTTAGTTTCCACTATTTCTGATGTTTCTTGTCTGTTCTATCCATCGCTCTTGTACAAATCTACTTCTAGTTTTTAAAGCTATGATAACCAGATCAAA
This sequence comes from Marmota marmota marmota, assembly GCF_001458135.2. Classification (NCBI taxonomy): domain Eukaryota; kingdom Metazoa; phylum Chordata; class Mammalia; order Rodentia; family Sciuridae; genus Marmota; species Marmota marmota. The sequence continues at coordinate 31,692,937 of NW_025999842.1, read as the reverse complement.
ATTCATTTTCTAAAAGTTAAGTGAAAATCTGCTTTTTTTCAGATTGTACATATAAACAATATAATGTGGTTTTAGGGATGCCAAACTCACAGAAACAGAGTAAAATGGTGGTTAGCAAGGGTTAGGGATACATGAGAATCAGATGTTGGTCAAGGGGTTAAAAAAAGTTTTTGTTATACAAGGTAAGTGCTGAAGATCTAATGTGAACAATGTTACTGTAATACAATCTTATTTCAAATTATATGTATGGAATTTGCTAACCAGGTAGATCTTAGGTGTTCTTACTACACCAAAAAAAATTAATTACTTTGATTCTGGTGAATATTTTATAGCAAATCATCAAGTTATAGAACTTAAATATATATAATTTTTAATTATCAACTATATCTCCATGAAGTTGGAAAAATTCATTTGAGTTTTCATGTAACATTTTTACTTTCCACTAAGAAACATACAACAAAGCTACCATGTAGAACGATAGAGGAAAATAAAATCTAAACCCCCAAAATTATGACTATTTTTACAAACTAAACTTATCAGAATTTAACATCAATTGGCCAAGTTGTTCTCTAAGACTAATCTGGATACTATCCAATTTCATTTGGAAAATCAACCTAAGAGCATTGGATCTTTGTTGTTTTAAATCCACATAAAAGATGACCTAATCCAAATACTGATTAATACACAAAGAAAGGAGGAGATATGGACTAGTTTAAGGAAAAGAAAATAATTTTTTTTTGGTTGATGGCTTATTATGACCAGGGCTGAACCCATCTATTTACAGTTTTCAGGGAAAGAAAATATTTTTTCTGACCACAGCTGAAGAGAGACCCTGACAGAGTTTCCCTGCTCTCCATCTCCCATGTCATCAGTGTTTTCTGGGAGAGGAATCTGAGGTGGTTTTCCAGCTAAGTGGTTACAGCTGTTTCCACAGCCCTAGTGAGATGGAGTTTCTGTTCATGTTGACTTTGGCTGACGTCTTCCCCTGGAGCCCAGCAGCATAAGAGCATTTGCTCTGAGGCCTGGGACTCTGTACAAACATTCCAGAGTTTCTAAGTTCTTAACATTAACATTTGATGAATTCTTCTCTTAATTTCTTCTGGAGACAAGTCAAAGGCACTGGAGAGTCCCCTTTGCCCTGTGACAACCTTTGGTATTTCCCCCACACAGAATCCTTTTCCTTTTTTTTTTTTTTATATATAGCTGTAAACCTGAAAAAATAATCATGTGCATAAACTATGCCAATCTATAAAAATATGCATTTTTAAATATGTTTTAACACATTTTGACAGTCTTCCGAAATACCATAGTCCTTTGAAGTTTTTAGAAATGAAAGAGAAAAATAGGCTTTAAAGCAACCCTTAAACATTTCTGTCACAAGGCTCTCAGAAAATTTAACATGTTCTTACAGAGTTAATTAAGAAGCCGCTGTCATAATCACACTGAAGTTGAAAATCACTTTTTAGTGTTATTTTGATAATCTACTCCAAATAGTAAATCTAATGCTTACTTTCAGTTGATAGCTTTTATTGTGGATCCTCAAATTAATCATAAGAGGAAAATTGAAGATTGATTCTTTAACATCTAGGAGACTGAATTCAACAGATCCTTATGAAGATGACATTGGGAAATGACCTGTTTTGTTAACTGGCTGGTATGCAATAGGTCTAGGCACGGAGGGATGAAGTCCACCTTCCTTTACGTAGCAGTGAAGGCATAGGCCTTGTTGTCCAGTGAAGAATCTCAGGTATAAATAAGAGAGAATCTTCTGACAAAGGCTATGAAATGATAATTTGGATAACACAAGGGACCTTAGAATCTTTTGCCTGGAAAGTTCCAAAAGTATGCTTTCAAAAGTTATTTAAATACATCTACCAATATAGTCAAGGTAGGTATTAGAATGGTATTCAATGACATTTCAAAGTTTCATCAAGTACACTAGCATGACATTTGTATAAAGATAGACTAAGACATAAAAATGGCTGTGTGCATGGTAAATTATATATATATATATATATATATATATATATATATACACACACACACACACAGACACACACACACACACACCTGAACAGACTGACACAGTTCATATATCACTACAGCATTATATATGTTTTTATGTATTTGTTATTTTAAAAATAAAGTAACAAAGCAAATCTCTTGTTTCTTATATTGATTCATTAAACAAAGCACAGAGCAAGTAACCTGAAATCCATGAGTGTTTTTGGCAACATTATTCTAAGGGGAAACAAAGTACACATTGTTGATGTGATTGTGTTTTTTTATACCCCTGCCAATTTCAGCGAAATTTAAAGTCTTGTAATATATAAACATCGTAACTTGGACAGCATACTGAGATACTAAGAGTGTGTTTGTGGAGACAGCTTGTCTGGATTTAAGTCCCATCTCACCCTTTGCTAGCTGTTTGACCTTAATTTAATTATTTGTCCTATACACCTCAGTTTCTTTACTCATAAAAGCGAGAATAATAATAACATTTAATTCCTAAGTTTTTAAGGATTTGGTCAAGAAAAAGAGCCTTTGTAAATTTCCCAGACTTTCAGTGTTTAATTGAAGGTGCTTACACAGCACCAGGCAAGTAATAAACCCTCAATAAAAAATGATAATAAATATTACTGTCATTTTCTATGGCAATGCAATTCACCTCCTAGTGAAGACATTTATGTCATTGGTGCCTGTGGTCATCTAATATAACTTTGAATATTATAAGCCACTTCATGTCTTCTGAAGGAATCCAGATCTTTAATGGATAGCCCTCAGGGCTACAAGTTTCATTTCTCAATTTAGATGAAAATCTGCGTTCTGAAATTTTCTAGATGTCCAGATCAACTCAGATCACTTGCATTCCTTCCTCATTAAAGCCTTCAAAGGCTTAAAGCCTTCTTTAGTTCCAGGAGTAATGTTCTCCACAGCCACTCCTCTCCAGACCACATATGCTCTGGGCACAGTTGTGTCCCTTCTGTTATTTGATTTTATTAGTCTCTCATAGTGTTAGGATCCAGGTCTGTGAACTTAGTTTTTCAATCCCTAAGCCCAGCAGGTATATTATCTTCCATGACTTGGACACATACTTCTATCGACACTGTGTTAAGGTTTTGGCTATATTGTTGTGGTCACTTGAAACTTATTAGTCCTTTTTGTATAAGATTCTTGCTATCTCGGCCTCCTATAATTTTTTTTTATCATCATATTGATTTTTTTTTTCACTGTAAACACAGACTCTAGGACTTCTGTTTTTTAAAAGTTCCAGAGTAGCTTCTATCAAAACAACCTACTGGCCAAGAAAATCTGTAAGAGCTGGGTAATACAATGAAAACAAGAATATATCCCTTGCAGTTACAAACATGAACAATGGAACAAAACAGACTTGACTTGAGGGGTCAATATCACTAAGAGAAAGAAAATGTATTAAGTGAAATGGTGCATTCTCTACCACTGCTTTCTTTTTAGGACAGTAACAACCTGGAGTTTGAGGAGTTCCACAGCATTGTGGAAACAAAAATTCCAGTTAAAAGCAAACAAAGCCCAAAGACAAGGGAATTGAGCTTCATATTTAGTATGTCTTTTTCCCTTTCAAAAATATGCCTACAGTAAAATTTCAAAGGATTGAGAGGGAAAGAAAAGTGAAAAGTGACCACTGAGAGGCCAAAAAGCCAAACAGAGTTTTGCGTATTTTGAATAACTAGGGGAAAAAGAATGGTCGATTTAGCCAGGGAAGAAGAGCCTTTGTAAATACCCTGGGCTTTTCAGTTAAGACTTCGGAAAGGCTATGATATAGTGGAATAAAAAGAGCCAACTTGAAATAGATCAATCTTCTCAGAGCTTGCAAGCCAGCAAACAATGATCTTACTTCTTAGCTAATCCAAGGTGATCTGTCCCCAGCTTCAGAATCCATACAATTTTTAAGCAAAATATCTGTGATTTTTTGAATGTGTATATGGGATGAAATCAATAGGACAAAATAAGTAAAATCAAGAGAGAAACCAATCGAGAGGTATAGACTAAAGGTGGATCAGAGACATATGTGTGTATATATATATATACATATATATATATTAACATATATATTTAATAACAATAAGTCTAAGATTCTATAAAATGAATAATCTAATTTAAAATAGAATACATTACAAAAATGAAGGAAAATTTCAAAACTTAAAAAATCTATACCTGGAAATAAAAACATCAATAGAGGTTTAACAGAATGTAGATACAGGGGGAATAAAAGGATTCATAAATCTGAAGATAGTTCAATAGAATACATGACGTCTAAAACATAGACATGAAAGAGTGAAAAATATAGAAAGCAGCATAATATATATGTAGTGAAAAGGTATAACAACTGCATTATTCAAATGAAAAGAGGAAAATATAGGAAATCTAGGAAAACAACACTGGAAAATCATCTGGATGACAATATTCTAAAATTTCAAGCTGTACATGATTTTTAAGCATTAAAGTTCCACCTAAGCACATGGAAGTCACACTAATGAAGACCAGTAACTTCAGATTAAAGGAAATAATCTCTAGAAATCACAGAAAACCATATAAGAGTAACGTTCTTGGGAAATGCAAACTTGTAGGTAAAATAATGAGTATTTATGTTAAGCAATAATAATATCTTTTGAGATTTAAAATGTGTTTGTGTGTGAGTATATATGTGTACTCATAGCAACCCTAGAGGGGATAAAAAGACTAAAGTGTTTGGGATTTTTTTCAATTATCTTGAAAAAGGTAAATGTGACAATTTATTGTTGACACTTTAATGCCTGGAAAGAGGAAACATTTGGGTTTTTCTCTTGGTCTTCTTTGATGTGTCTGGTGATAGGGTTACAGGTTTATTTTTATGTTGTTTGTGTTTTGGAGGTGAGGTATTGACTCTAGTAGAGAGATTACTGTCTAAAAGCTATCTGTTTCCATATATTGGTCTCTGTAATAATCAATTTCAATATTCAACTTGATTGGATTAAGAGATGCCAATGATTAAGAGGATTATGGGTATGTGAGGGTGTGTCTAGGAATGATTGGCATGTGGGATGGCCAACAGAAATGGAGACTCTCCCAAAGTGTGGGGAGCACCAACCAATAGGATGATTATTTGGATGGAATAAAAGTTTGAAGAACAAGGAAGCAGCAACAGATGCAAGTTAGGTTATTCTTGAACTGATTCTTGATTGCAGCTGTGATTGTTTGATGACATCAGATTCTCTATTCTTTACTCTTCTGAAGCAGACTCTCCAGAAGGCTTAGTTCTCAGACTAGGGTAGCATCATTAATCCTTCTTGTTCTGGGGCTTTAGCCTCTTGGACTGTGCAGCTGCTGGTTCCTCCAGCTCTCCAACCTGCAGACTGCCATTGTGAACTATCCAGCCTCTGGTCATGTAAGCCAACCTGATAAGTCCCCTTTTTATAATTATAATTGTTGATTCTGTTCCTTTAGGGAACCCTAGTTAATACAGCCCTTTTTTGGTTTCTTGGCTAGACAGAGCAGACATTTGGGGGGCTTTGTTGTTGTTGTCATTTTTTAGGCATATGTGACAGTAGAGTCTATTTTGACATATTTATACAAGCATGGAGTATAACTTATTCTAATTAGGATTCCAGTCTTGTGGTTGTACATTATGAGATTTTTTTTTTAATCTTCATTTGGCATAACAGAGTTTCCAACTTTTTCAGTTTTGTGTCTGGGATATATGATGTAACATAAAAACCCAGGAAGTTCAATATTATGTTAGTTGGCTTTTCATCACTGTGACCAAAATACCTGACAATAACAACATAAAGGCAGGAAGATTTAGTTTGGCTCACAATTTCAGAGGCTTCAGTCCATGGTTGACTGGATCCATTCCCCTGGGCCTAAGATGAGGCATAATATCATGGCAGAAGGATGTGGTGGAGGAAAGTTGTTCACTCCCTGAAAGCCAGGAAGCAGGAAGGGAGGCTCCCCTAACTTATTCCATCCAACCATGCCCCACCTTCCTCTTGCCTGCACTAGCTTTGCTTGCTGCCTACAGCTTTCCTCAGCAGATTTTCCATGGCCCAGGTGTCTTTAACTTGCTGGGGATCCTGAGGAAATAATTTCCCAGACAGGCCTATGCTCCTAGTGTTCTCTTCTTAATTTTTTTTTCAAAGAACTTTTCACTTGTACACCCTTAAGCATTGCAGTTTCAGCTTCACTTTCACAGCATCCCTCTTTCAGGGGACTCCTTCTAGGACTCTGACCCTGACACACAATTTCTGGCCTCTTAGTTTTTCCATTGAAATCTATACAGAACCCTCAGTGCCCTTGTAATGCTAGCATTTCTGCACCCTGCAAAACCAGCACCATGTGAATGATACAAAGGTGTTGTGATTTGGATATAAGGTGTCACCCAAAAGCTCCAGTACAAATGCAGGAATGTTCAGAGGGGAAATAATTGGATTGTGAGAGCTATAACCTAATCAATCCATCCTAGTTTGAAAAGACTGGGTGGTAACTGTAGGCAGGTGGGGCATGGCTGGAGGAGATGAGTTGGTGGGGTTGTGTCCTGAAAAGATGCAAATTCCCATTCCCACATCCACTCTCTGCTTTCTGATCCTGCTGTGAATTGTACAGATTTTCTTCACTGGTCCCTTCCACCATATGATATGGTGCTTTGCTTTGAGTCTAAAGCACTGTAGTTGGGAGTCTTTGAACTGAAACCTGTGAAACCCTGAGTCCCTTCTCTTCAAAGTTGTTACTTGAGATGTTTTGGTCACAAAAATACAAGAGCTGACTGAAACCCAAGGTCTGCTGCTTCTAGAAGCAGTATTTGGGTTCCAGAAACCATGGCTGATGTAGCTTCTGAGTGCCTGGATGGGTGAATATAATGAAATGATCCTGTTTTCAGAGAATAGGTTTTTAGTTAGTCCTACCACAAAAATAAAAACAACAAAAAAAGAGTGAGAGAAAAGAAAGAAAGCAGACCATAAGAAGGTATATATGTCAATTTATTTGCCTACATACTGTAGGCAAATAAATTCAAGGAATAAATAAAATTATTGTTTTCTTCTAATCCCAATCTGCCGATTTGTCTTCTTCCCCAAGGTAATACCTGAAGAGGTCCAATGGATTACATTTTGAAAAATATTATATGATATTCTTATGGTTTGAATATGAGTTATCCCACAAAATCTCCTGAGTTATAAAAAGAATGTTCAGAGGTGAAATGATTAGTTTGTGAGAGCTGTAACCTATTTGATCCATCCTAGTTTAAATGGACTAACTGGGTTATGATATTTCTAAGCAGGTGGGGCATGGCTGGAGGATGTGGGACCCTGGAAGGGTTCATCTTCTTCCCTGCAACCTCTTCCTCTCACTTTCTCTGCTTTCTGGCCTCCATGAGCAGCACAGCTCCTTCTGGCATGGCCTTCCTCCTATCTCGACTGAACCCAGAGCAATGGATGGGCCAACCATGGACTGAACCTCTGAAACCATGAATCCAAATAAACTTTTCCTCCCCTAAGTTGTTCTTCTTGGGTATTTTGGTTACAATCATGAAGAGCTGACTATCACAATTATTATCTCTAAGTTATCTTTAAAATATCCCTAAATTAAATTTCTATTTAAAAGAGAATTAAGATAAAATATAGAATTAATAATTAATAATATAATTTTATTAATAATATTTTATTTAATATATTAAAAGAATATAAAGAAAATATTTGTGAATAAAAATACATAATAGTCAAATAGTTTATGAGGCCCTCTTTTTCAATGACAAAAATACATAATAGAAAAGTGGGATAGTAAGAGAGAATTTGTTGTTGTTTTTTTTTTTATGGAAGTTCTATTTTTTTTATTCTTAGTTGTTCAAAACATTACAAAGCTCTTGACATATCATATTTTATACATTTGATTCAAGCAGATTATGAACTCCCATTTTTACCCCATATACACATTGCAGATTCACATCAGTTCCACATCCTCTTTTTTACATACTGCCATACTAGTGTATGTTGTATTCTGCTGCCCTTCCTATATAAAAACTCAAAAGATAATAATTTTATAGCTTAATTTTTTAAAAAAAATTCTATAGTAAGCAAAGAAATGGAAATTAAAACAAGTTGTCATTTCTGTCTACAAAATTGAATAAAACATAAAAGTCCTGATGATACCAATGTTGGTGCAAATGTAGAACATTCATACATTATTGGTTGAAAAAATGGTATGGCTTCATTGGAGATATTTAGTAAAAATCAGTAATGAGATGATGAAACTAAGCTGTGAATGAATGATAATACCACATCTAGGTATGAACCAAAGAGAGATCCTCAATCATGAAGAAACCCTTATAAGGATTTATTGCAGGTATGGTTGTCCAAAATATAACTTGGTATTAAGCATTGAATTTTGTCTCCTCAAAATTCATTGGTCAGGACTGGGTTGTAGCTCAGTGGTAGATCACTTGCCTTGCATGCATGAGGCACTGGGTTTGAATTTCAGCACCGCATAAAAATAAATAAATAAAAATACTGTGTCCCTCTACAACTAAAACAGTATTTTAAAAAAAAATTATTGGGGGCTGAGGATGTGGCTCAAGTGGTAGCACGCTCATCTGGTATGTGTGCAGCCTGGGTTCGATCCTCAGCACCACATGCAAACAAAGATGTTGTGTCCGCCAAAAAAACTAAAAATAAATATTAAAAAATTCTCTCTCTCTCTTTAAAAAAAATTATTGGTCAAATTCTTAACTCCTAATACTTCCCAATGTGAATGTATTTAGAGAGAGAATTATTGCAGAAGTAATTCAGTGAACATGAGGTGATTAAGGTGACCCCTAGTCCAATATGACTGGTGTACTTATAAGAAGAGGAAATTTGAAATTTGAGCAAAGAGAACACAAGGTGATGGCTGCAATGGACTGAAGGTTTAGGTCCCCCTAAAATGCCTTTGTTGAAAGCTTAACCCCCATTTGGGTGGTATTAAATAGGTAGGAGCTTTGGGAGGTAATAGGTCATGAGGGTAGACCTCTCATGCATGGCATTAGTGTCCTTATAAAAGGCACCTCAGAGAACACTCTCCTATTTCAGTCACATGAGGATACAGCAGGGACACAGCCATCTGCAGCCCAGTAGATGACTCTCAGTGGGACTGAACTGTGTTAGCTGGTGCCTAGATCCTGGGCTTCCAGCTTCTAAAACAATGGTAAGTATACTTCTGCTATGTACATGCTTCCTGATCTGTACTTTGTTTTTTAGTAGCCAAAACTAAGATAATTAATGGCCATCTACAAGCCAAGGAAGAAATCACAAAAAAAAAAAAAAAAAAAAAAAAAAACTAAGCCTGAGGACACTTTGATCTCAGACTTATATCCTCCAGAAGTATATAAAATAAATGTCTATGGTTTAAGTCACCCCATATATGGTACTTTGTTGAGGCAATCCTAGTAAACCAGTACAGAAGATAAATGACACATTGCCATACATTTATTTCTGTATAACAATTGTAACAGATGAATTAGAATGAAATATCTAAATACATAATTTTTAGAGAAATAAGCTGCAAAATGACACACACATGGAATGATTTATAAAGATATTAAACACTCTATGATAAGCATACACATATACACACAATGTTAAAAAACAAACACATTATTGGAAAGATTAAACAACTTCAGAATCCTTACCTCAGGGGAAATGAAACTGGCTAGTGAACATTGGAGAATTCAATTGTACTTATGGGAAGAAAGGGAGGAAGACAGCTGGAGTAAATGTGGAAAATATTAACATTTCCTTAACCTATGTGAGCACATGAACATTATTTTAAATAATTAATATTTTAATATTATTATTTTAAAATAAAATTATATAAACATATTTAAAATCTATAATACACCACTGGGAGTCTAAGAATGTACATCATACTCTTTGCAGAATAGTTGTCTTAGTGGCATTGAACCAATCCAGTTCTCCCTTCTTTCTCACTTATAGTTTTGAAGAATAGCTATAGAAATGCTAGGAATGCAACATCCTGTCATAAGTAAGGGCTGTTCAGAAGAGCCCAGGCTCTGTTCTGGTCACCCCATGTTGCCATGGGGCCTGAAACCCAAAGTGATCTTTTTTCCTGGGTCCTCCAGCTGAGATGTAAATAGAACACAGGCAGATGAAATTCTATTCTCCTTGGGCAGCTTTTCTGACACTTGGAGGTTCAATGAATTCCAGGCTTCTCTTGTCCCTTAATGCCTATTTATAAGTAATAAATTCACCTCATGTAAGAAAAAAAAAAAGCAAAGAAATAAAGTATATGGGGCTGGGGTATAGCTCAGTGGGAAAGCACTTGCCTAGCACATGTGAGGCACTGGATTCAATCCTCAGCACCACATGAAAATAAATAAAACAATAAAGGTATTGGGTCCACCTATAAGTATAAAAAAGAAAATAAAGTATATAATAGAATAAAAAGAAGCCGAGCATCATTATCATATGTTGAACCATTGTAGAAGAATCAACTATTAACTACTTTCAAGTCTACTGCAGCAATTTTCATCCTAAAATTATTTCTTGAGATTTTTTTCCAAAAAACCCCCATGAATTGTGTTCTTACATTGATTATTATGTTACAAAGATAAGTGTACACACCCATCAAATGTTCTATGATGGCAAAATTAGAAATGAATGAGGAAATTTATACTAAAAATACTCCTTTCTTCTTCATCATTTTCTGAGCAATGTTGGTTTGCATGTGATTGGGATTGTATTAATTTTATCCCTTGCTTCTTAGGGAATTTTTACTTTCTTTTATCTGTTTTAAATATTTATTGTTAAAAGAGGAGGAAAAAACCATCGTGAACTTATTTGTATTGCTAAAAGTCTACCAAATACCTTGGTCAGAAAACTCAATGAGTGACATGGAAGGAGGAAGAGAAATTGAGTCACATATTGAAATAATATAATATCTTTTCAATTAGTAATTATAATAATCAACTTGACAAGTTGAATTGAATATCAGAGGGTAAAAAAAGTACATTACAATTAAGAAGAAAAACAGAAATGTCTCCAAGACTTTCTCAGCATTAGAGAAGTCTATTTTAAAATACATTTCCTGATGGAGAAATGTATTTTAGATCACCCAACATAAAAACTCATAAAGCAAGTGCTGTACTGTCATGAGATAGTAATGTCATGAGATAGTATTTTTTTTATCCCTCTGGGGAAGGTCATACTTTTGAAGCTTCCCAACCTGTTGTTTAGGAAGAATAACATGTTGGAAGAGGGAGGAACTCTTAAAAAGAGAATATAATTTAGCCACCTCAGGATAGTGATGACTGAGACTCCCTAGAGTCTAGGGTTTCCATCACAATAAGAAAGGGAGAAGAGCTAGGAATAAATTACATCTATAATCAAACTTTTGCTGAAGTTATTTAGCCAACTACACTTGATAAATGTTCCCATTACATACTCAGCCCTTCTTTGCTTTAAAAATGCTTAGAAATTTCCACTGAGGATTTCTGTGGAACTTACTTCTGGATTCTGAAGGCAACCTAAAGCTGCTGCTGACCAGCTGACTCTGTGTGAGGTCACTGATACTTCAGGGCAGATGTGTTTGAAGGTACCTAAGACTCTAGACCAGGAGCCAAATTGCCTGGAAAAGCAAAGGCTCTGCCCCAGTGATTTGGGATACCTGTCCAAATACGTGTCCCTTCATTTTTAAAATAGTCACCAAAACATTTGACATCTGAAGAATCCAGTTGAGTATGGTGAAGAGCAAACATCTCTTCTAGGCTGGTCCCCATTTCCTTCTTCTTATGCCTTTCTCTTTTCACTCTTAAGTAATATTTAGAACTGCCAGTTTACTGCTTTGACAAAGGAAAGCTGTTACAAAAGTACATCAGTCTAGAAATATTTTCTGAATGCTTACATTTCCAGGCAGTGTGTTACATTTATCTAAAATGTCCTGAGTCAAGCATGATCTCCCCAACTGGCTCTTTTGACTCAGACTTTATAGCTTGTGGCCTTTTTCATCACCAGTAATTTGTCACACTTGAAGACAGTGATCCAGTGCACTTGAGAGTTATTTAAAATGTATGTAAACAAGCCCAGATTCTTTATATGGATCTCTCTTGAAAGTTATTCAGAGCCCCGACAAATCTCAGATAACGTTCACTGTCACCATTAGCATCACTGCAACAACACCTGCTGGATTTTACGGTTATTCTTCAACTCCAAGTTGAGTAAAAAAGTAAGAGCTCAAAAGATAGATAAAGCAGTGGGATAGAAGAAGGGGAGAGTGAGGGATGAAAATAGCTACAATTTCTGTTAGACAAGCCTATGGAGTGAGGGAGTAATTTTTATATTTATCTTATTGTCTAGCAGACAAAATAAAAATTCACTTTCATTGAGAGCAACATTTGAGTGATTGTTATAAAATTTAATTTAAAACTGTAAGATCATCAGAACTAATTATGCCTATTGCTTCTCTAAACAAAATTGGATATCAGGGTTACTAGTGCTGAACAAGGAGAATTTTATCACCAATAAATTAAATCATGGAAAGCAAAAGCCCAGAATCACTTATTATCATATGTGTATTCATTCTGAAAATATTTAAGGCCTATTGGTGAAACCATTTAAAAATTAGAATTTGATGAAATAGGACTTATTTTAAAAATTTTGCATCAAAAGTATTACTAATAAGAACCATTAAATTGCTTAATACATGCTCTGTTCAATGAATTATGAATAGAAGAATATATGGTTTAGAAAATCATTTTATTTCCATATGGACCTGAGACTTAATTAACAGAACATCAAAATAGTACTGAGAAATACTCTGCAAAATTCTCTCATCTCAAGTGGATATAGTAATTACCTTTAAAAAATTAAATACAGTATCAGAACACATGGGATTTTGAAGAAAGGTAAAAATATCTTACAACCATTATAAATTTAGAATGTGAATCAAGGATGATAACTTAAAAATTTTTAAAGATACAATATAGTGGTTCTTCAATGCAAAATTGAGCAGTGCTTGGTATTTGTAGAGTTTTGTTTTTGTTTTTTTTCTGAGTTTGCTTTTCCTGTAGAATGGATCTGGCTCTATAACAGATTTAACAGAAACAGATGACAGATAACACAGAGCCTTAATCCTCTTTTTGGTATTGGAATAGGTCAGAATGGTAGTATGTTGTGAGTCTCTGGAGAGTCATTATGGAGTGGGAGAAGGACAATCTCCTTGCTAAAGGGTATATGACTTAAAAGTAACATGTTCCTAAGAAAGGCAAAGCCTGTCATTCACCTTTGGTAATGATTTATCTTAATCTGAAAACAAGAACCCTTCTTTACAGAAAAGCTAGAAGCTTGAAATAATTAATCACATTGAAGTGGAGGCAAGGTAGTATGTACTTGCTTTGTTACCAATGGGCTGTGTGCCCTTGGAAAAAATATTTTTTTAATATTTATTTTTTAGTTGTAGTTAGACACAATACCTTTATTTTTGTTTATTTATTTTTATGTGGTGCTGAGGATCGAACCCAGGGCCTTGCATGTGCTAGGCGAGCGCTTTGCCGCTGAGCCATAACCCCAACCCAAGGAAAAATTCTTGAACTTCTCTAAGCCTGAATTCCCTTTATGGTAATGTGGGATAGTGGGATAACAAGATGATCATAAGATACCACTTTTGGATAGTACAGAGAATAAAAAAAAAAATTAAGTAAAACAACTCAATGTTCAGAAGAAGGCACAGTTTCCCTATAGGGAATCATTATAATATTTTAGGAGTCCCAAGTCAAGGTAGAATCGATAGAGAACAGAATCATTCTGCTTTAGCAAATAGGAGGAATTTGGCTTCCTGTTCCTGAAGAGGCAGAGAAATATTGGATAAGAAAAGAAAGAAAACAGAAGAGAGAGAGAGAGAGAGAGAGAGAGAGAGAGAGAGAGAGAGAGAGAGAATGAGAATGTGTGTGTGCTAAAAAAATTAAAACATTCACAAAGGAAATAGATAAATGAAAAATGATTTATGGAAAATATAAAGTGTGAAAGATGGAGGGGATGAAACTTATCATTGACGCCTAGGAAACTATACAAGATCCCAGTGGCAAGTTGGGAGCAGAGCATGTTTCAGATGTGCTCAGCATGTTAAAGCAAAAAGAAAACCAGTAATCCAGGAAAGCTGAGAGTGAAGACTGGCAATAGATGAGGCCAGAATCAGATCAGGTTTTTAGAGTCTAATCAGATCACAGTGAAATTTTTGATTTTATTTTCTAAGACTAAAATAAAATCATTGGACTCTTCAGTAGAATTTGATATCATTTATATTTTAAAATAAACATTCTGGTAACTCTGTGGCATATAGTTATCAGGTAAGGGATTTCTGTGAATTTTCCCAGCTACACTGTCTGCATCATGACTCAGACAATGTAGCACCTCTCTGATCACATAGTGAAAATATTATTTTATATATGGGATTCACTCATATAAATGAATTGTAAACATTTCAGTAATTTCTCTTGAATTTCTCTCCATATCTAATTATAAATGATTAGGATCTATTGCTAATGGTCCCACTTTGCATTGTACCTTGAAACACAATGAAATGAAAGCATACTATAAATGGGGTGTGGCAGTATACAACACATTTCAGGGTCCTGATGATATTTGAATTATTATAAAATAATTTGAATTATTATAAAAAAATAATTCAAAATAATTCTTCCATGGTTTGAGATAACTGTTAGTGGCACTGTGTGGAAGTTTCACAAACAAGACTAATGATTTGAAGCAATACAAGCCTAATTATAAAAATAATTATAGGATTGAGGTGTTTTTTTTTCCTACCTCCCCCACCCCCGTGGGTAATACTTGTTCAATATAAAAAAGTCTCTTTTATAAAGTACAGATAATGACAGAGAATAAAACTGTATTTTCTTGTAACTGTTGAAAATAAATGTTTATCTTCCTTTTTGTATCTGAGAGAGTGAGAGAGATAGAAAGGAGAGAGAGAACTCAAATTATAAAGTACATATAAAGAAGACAGAGGTGAAATTTGGAACAGTTTCCCTGGCAATATTCTTTTGGGGAAAAGCATTGTCTTTTGTTTTGGTGAACTCCTTGACTTACTGTTTGCCTGTGAGAGGCCGAAGCTTCTAGACTCAGGCTACGTGGGCTCCATCAGTGAACATTTTTACTAAAACGACTATAAAGAAAAAGCTGTGCTTTGGGTATTGTTTCTGTCCATTAGTGAAGCTGAACAGACTGGGAAGAAGACATGGGATAGAGTCAGGGGATCTGTTGTTAGAATTATATTTCAACATAATTAGTTTCCTTTGCGACCTTATGTATTTTCTGTTATTAATTTTAAATTTTTAGCAGTCTTCCTTCCCCTGCCCACTTTGCCTACTTCTCCTTATGTTCTTTATTATTGATGAAAATGCTTTATTCTGAAAAATGATTCATAAGCCTCATAAGACCATCTTATATACCTTAATTTTTTTTTGTGTGTGTGTGTGTGTGTGTGTTTTGGACAGCCTGCTTTAAGGAGATATGATCCTAAATAACAGTGCTGAAATAAGGCACTCTCAAAATAATTTTAAAAGATCCCTATGGAAGAGAGATGGCTATTGTAAGAATCATGGACCTGTTTAAAATAGTTTCTTTCCTGAGCTGTAATGATCTCCCAACGTTCTCAAATCCTTGACTAAAAACTTACAGGGAAACACTTAATAGTTGATGCTCTTTATGAGAGAGAAGGAAAGGATGACTATACTTGATGACTGCCAGCAAATGCAGAGAAAGCTTTTAGGGGCTAGCAGACAGGGGAGAGGGCAGCATGGGGTGACTGGGGCACAGTCAGGTGGTCAATAATTTTATCCAAAATAGGGTAGAGAAGGGGCACCCTTAGGAAAAGGTTAAAAGACAAGAAACTGCTATTGTGGGGGAAGAAAATCTCAAGAGGACAACTCCAGGAAGACAGACAACTTGTGGATGACCAGAAGAATATATAAATTATTGATCAATCTTTCTCCTGTTTCATCTATGTAAAGAAGATTATGATGCATATTGTGATTTACTCTTTCCTTTAAAGATATATTGGGGGACTTCTCATGTTTATTAAATATATTTCTATATCATCATCAACCTTCAACTATCAACTCAGTGTGTGAATATACCATAATTTTCTTTTTTTCTTTTGTATTTAGGCAGCTTCTTTCTATAACTATTTGTAAATGATAAATGCACAATGAATTATACAGTTGCTGAAGGAACAGGTTGAATTCTACAATAAAACTTCTTTAAATTATTTTTTTTTTGCATTTTTGTTCAACTATTTCCTTGTGATAAGTCATTAGAGGTGGAATGCTTAGTCAAATATGCACACTTCTTAATTACAGCAATTACACCAAGTAAAATCTCCTCTATTGGCTACTTCTGTTTCAAACTTCAGATGACAATAGAGTTGAGTTAGACTAATTAGAAGATGAAAAACCATTCATAACATCTGGAATAAACTCTGTAAACATATTTGTCAGAGTTCTGCCTAAATATTTCATCTGGGCTGTGTATCTGAAGTAAAATATTAGTTGCTGTTATTACTTTACTCAGTGATGAATATGAGCCCGAAACACATTTTTTGTATATAAAATGTCTCCTTCATTGAACAGAAATTAAAAGTTATATTTATCTGCATAACAAAGGTTAATATATTTATTTTCATTTTGATGTGAACCTATTAATCAAAAGTTCCTTTTCCTGAACTTTTGAATTTTCCCTAGTTTTTATCAGAGTCTATATCTTTTGTGAATCTGTCCTCAGTAACCATCTCTGCAAGAGTAAATATTAAGTAAAGTTTCTGAGTATTTATGTGTCTGAAATGTTTTTATCTGCCTCATTCATTTGGTTGTAGTTTAGCAAAGTACCCAAATAAGGGTCCAACCTGACCTTCCCTTAGAAAGACTAAGATGTTGCTTTGTCTTTTTCCACTAAGATGTTGCTAGTAAGTCCAACGCCATTATGATAATTTCTTTGCAGATTATCTATTTTCTAGCCCACTGGAAATCAAATCTTCTCTTCACGTTCAGTGGAATTTCACGGAGATACATTTAGCTGGGTTAATGTGTTCATTCTACCGATACTTAGCATGAATCTGATATCTCTCACTTCACTCCTACTAGTCATCCATTCCTTTTCAATTTTGATATTTTATTCCCTCTCCCTAATCTCTTTATAATTCATAATGCCCTTTTTATTAAACGTTGTGCCCCCTGTATTGGCCTTGATGTCTCTTTCATTCTTAACCATTTTTTTCTTCTCTGTTTCAACTATCTCTTCAGTTTTTTTTTTTTTCAGTCCTTTGAATATTTTATTCCAGCTACTTCATTTTTAGTTCTAAAACCTCCCGGCTCCATTAGTTTTACAGAGCTTCAGTTATTGTTATATGGCTGCAATATACTATTTCTGTAATGTTAATTAGATTTACTTACTTTTTAAAATTCTGAGTCTCTCCAATAGACATCTACTGAATGTCACTCAGATATGGTGCGTAGCTCCACTACAGTAAGTCTGCAAGCTGCCCTGCTTCTCCATAGCCTGGATGAGGAGGGCTTGCAGTTTGGAACACTACCATCACAGGCATCCATAGCAGAAACCTGCCCATCCCAGAGCAGCTTACCATGTGGATCTGTCCAAGATGACACAGGTGTAAAATCAGAGCCAGCTCAATATTCCAGGGATGATGAGATGTCAAGGCTGGTGCTTTTTCCTTCATGCTTTTGGCTGACCACTCCAGAAGGTCTGATCAGGGGAATTCATTTTTCATCATAAAATTTTTAATATTTCATATAAGGCACTAGCCTGTTACAGGTTACCATAGTTTTTGGTATGCAAAATAAGTCACATAAAATTATATCATTTTTGAGAGTATGAGTCATTTACAATAATACATTTCTTCACATTTATAGACATTTCATGTGTGCAAATAGTTTATATAAGACTTCTTACTTGTGTTAGCTCTACTGGGCCAAGAATGTTGAGTTTCTCCTTGAAATGTCATGTCTTAAAGTCTAAAGAAAACATTTTATGGCTCCAGTGCAGTTGCTTTAGGAAAAGTTATGATTAGTAGTTCATGGTTGCTGGAGTATCCCGGGAAATAGCAAAGCCATGCAGGTTAAGGCCTTCTGAAACACAAAAACCTCTGTATTCACATGGATTCGCAGGGCACTTCTGCTTTGACAATTAAGACTAAGAGAAATGGCTAGATAAGCTCAGATCTAACCTTTTAGAGGAGCATGCCAATGGGGTAAGAGGTGTATCATCTGGCCTGCCCATAGGAACATCTCCACTTTGTGTTCAGGAAGACAGCAGTCAGGAGGATACCTACCACCTGGAATTTTTGCCAACTTCTACAATGCCACACCCTTCCTAAATAGCTAAAAGATTTTAGGAGAAAGTCTAAAAAAACATTCTAATTGAAGTGACATGTAAAAGAACAAAAATAGATAGATAGATAGATAGATAGATAGATAGATAGATAGATAACACATTCTCTTTGCAACAGGTGATTATTTTTCAGGATAAGGAATTACAGGGAATGTTTACCCTGCCCTTCAATCACACTCCTACTTCTGCTCGAGGATGTCTGAGTTACCTTGAAGAGTCATCAAATGTCTGCTTCCTCAGAGACAGGAGTTCTATAAAGCCACAGGAAATTGACTCACAAGGGTCTTATGAAACAGTACAGGGAGGCTGTCAATTCTTGCCAACCGTGGGTAACAAAGAAAGGTCAACAGCAAGAATGATTTAGGATGTTGTCGCACTCTGAGTTCTCTCAAGGCGGCTCAAGTTTTAGCCTCATCTTTTCAGTTATTAGTTTCTTTGGAAGATTGTGTTCTGTAAGACAAGAGGATACATTTGAACATCTGAAGGTAGAACATGTGCTCTAATTGGTAATTGTGAACATGCTCTAATATATGAGCAGAGGCCAGATGTGTTAGATGAGTATCACTAAGAGTGCAATGCTTTTGCTGACACACTAAATTCGTTCCAGCAACAATGCAGACACACCCGTGGATAAAATGACAGAAAATTGTGTAGTCACATAGTTTCAAAATTCAGGGAAAGTTAGGTGACATCAGTTTCTGAAACCTGCAATTATAACTAATAAGTCCATCCTTTGCTTTCTGCAATGCCATGTACTGTGTTGTTGCTTAGATATGTTAAATAATATGTTGCCAAGGATGGCTCAGTGCCTAGGTAAGGAGAATTGTAATATGAATACAGTGACCAATATTTCACAGTCTTTCTATTTGGCAGATATATTTTTAAAAAATAATAAGTGAAATAAGCCAGACACAAAAATGACAAATACTGCTCATAAAACATTGACCTCAATGTAGAATATTGATTACTAGTGGTTGGAAAGGGTATGGGAGGGGGACAGAGAAACGGAAGAAGATTGAATTTGATTAATTCACATGTGTGGAAATATCTCACTGGACCCCACTAATGTGTATAATTAATACATGGTAATCAAAATATAAAATAATTCAAAAGCATAGCTCCACTTTGAGACAAAAGTAAAAACTTTACTGAATAGTGACCATTGTAACTATTAAGAGCTTAGTAATGCTAATAACATATAGAAAGACAATTATAACTGAACTCACTAAAGATGTTTAAGAGGAGAACTTAATTCTAAATGTACAGATGTGCTTAAATCCCATGCTTCACATGCTTGCAAAGTATATTTAGTACCATGTCAGTTGAACAGGCAATATAATTTAAATTGGGCATCCTACCATCATTCTTAGAGTATATTATATGCTTAATATCATGTGATAAAATAATTCATAATTCTATTTTTGTGGTATACAAAAGAACAATCTATAGAAGAATTGTGAGCAAAATTCTGGTGATAGAAACTATTGTTGTCCTTTTTGAGTTAAAGCTTATGTTTATAAAGAAAAATAGAAAACAAACCCAAATTCGGAAAATAATTTTTTAAATAAAAAAAATACAGAGAACAAACTGATTTTTCCTTATCATAAAAAATGTCCATTAGCAAGAAATTTTTGGATCACAGATTTAAGTGAAAAAGTGCTAATCAGCAAGATGTAGCCTGAAAGTCACACCCTGGTTCTTGACCACCCTCGGAGCAGGCTCAGGACCTTTGTGAATCACCACAGGCCCTTGCTACACTCCCCAGTGAACCAGAACCCTCCGGATGGAAGCACAGGAGCTGACTCAGCCTGTTGGCCTTACACTTCTCATAATCCACCCTTCTCTACCCACTTCGGTTTTGCTCTATTTATTTATGTTTGTTTGTTTTTTGTTTTTGGGGTGTGTGTGTGTGTGTCTTTCCAAGTAATATTTATTTTTCACATTGGTTAACAATCTTTAAATCTTATTTGGATAGTCAAATGCAAATGCTAGACTTCTAAAAAGCATATTTTCTAACGTGAATAAAAAATTATAGAAAGACATGAACAATATTAAGTAACCTTTTCAAAGGGAACTTTGAAAGGCATGTTGGTATTTTAAAGAGCAGAGTTTATCTTAGCAGACTCTGAATGCCTAAAGGAAAAAAAAATGAAACAAATTCTATGTCCTTTCCAAATTTCTCCTTCTCTTGACAACTAAACAATCACTATTACCCTCTGCATGAGTTTGTGAGGCCTGCCATAATAAAATACCACAGATTGGGTGCCTTAAAGAAAAGAAACTTATTCTGTGGGCTAGACGTCAAAGGGTTGGGAAGTTTGGTTTCTCCTGAAGTCTCTCTTCCTGGCTTGCCCATGGCTGTCTTCTCTCTGCCTGTCTGATCTGTGTCCTTCAGTGTCCTTCTCTCCTTTTCTTATAAAGGCACTCTACAGATCTTTGATGAGAGTTTCCTCATTATTATGTCATAGTAAATTGCTGCTACTAAAATTTTATTTGAATTTTTTATTATAAAGTAAATCATTCCAAATGCTTAATGATAAAATGTATTTTGCTAGTGAATATTTTGTTTGGGAAATACAAAAAACCTTGCCCTTTTGTATCTACATTATAATTTAATTCAAGTTCCTGAATAAAGTATAAACTTTAGATCTTACTTTTATTGAGTATCTAATATTTTTAAATTAACTGTTTTCATTATTCTGTAGATTAAGATTACATTTTGAGGATTTTTTAAAACATGAAATATTTGGAGTATTTTTGCAAGAATATAGAATGATAGAATGTTATTTACAAAGACATAAAGGAAGAAAATAAAAGAAATAATAGTTTTCAATCAAAGTGGGAACAATAGAAAAACAAAGATGAAAAATATAGCCAGAAATCACAGAGAAAGCATTGTCAGCTAGGTTGTTAAATTTATCTGAGTGTCATTCAGAGATGATGGAATGGTAGGCCTCAGGCCAGGTGCTCACAGTTCTGTGTAGCACACAGGGTATTACTCAGTTTAAGCAGATTGACTATTGTGACCTTTTGGCATAATGGCAGTGAATTTAATTTTTAAAAAATCAATGTCAGGTTAAAGACTCATTTAATCTAAGGTGGTTTTCTGTTGATGGGGAACATTCTTTACAAAATATGGCCCTGTATTATCTTGCTCACATTCATGATATAGATACTTATAAATAAAAACATTTTAAATGTTAGCATTATGTGTGCTTTTCTCTTTTTCTTTTCTGAGCAAAAGTTAAAAACTTGGAAGTGTTCTGATGTTGGATGTTGTATAGGAATTATCCCTCTCCCACCCCTACACAAAAGAAAAAACCTGTTTCACCAGTGATTGTTTATCCCCAGCAGGTAATACTGAGGGTTGGAAGAGACTTCCAGAGAAATGTTTTATTAGCCCTATATTAATTAACATATTAGAAGCAGTCTTCCGGTATCTAAAAGGTATTGTGGTTTAGGAATAAGGTGTCCCCTGAAAGCTCCTGTGTTAATACAGAAATATTTTGAAGTGAGATGATTAGATTATGAGAGCTGTGACCTGACTAGTCCATCCTAGTTTGTATGGATTAACTGGGTGGTAGCTATAGGCAGGTGGGGTGTGGTTGGAGGAAGTGGATCATTGGGGTATTCCCTGAAAGGGTTCATTTTTCTCTGTGGCCCTTCTGCCAACCTGGCTTCCTGGCTGCCATGAGTGGAGCAAATGCCTCTGACATGCCCTTTCCACCATGATTTTCTGCTTCACCTTGGGCTCAGAACAATGTAGTGGCCTGACCATGGACTAACGTTCTGAAACCATGAGTCAAAATAAGTTTTCCTTTTCTAAATCGTTCTTTTCAGGTATTTTGGTTACAGCAGAGAACAGCTAACATAAAAAGTATGTTTTCTTTACCTGTATTGTTGTTGTTTAGTTTTCAACACTCATAATTATGCTTGCCTAAAATGCCAAAGTTAAAACAAACAAACATTTGCTAAAATGCCGACATTCACTCAAGGGTATACTATAGCTCAATATGTAAGCCTATTCATCACCCTATTACTAAAACAAAGAATAAGCTGAAAATTACGATTTTATGAAGATGGAACAATCAGTTTAAAGAACAAACAACAAGATAAAAGAACCTGATCATCCAATTATTTTAACAACAACAACAAAAACAAGTGTTATAGTCTGATTCATGTTTGTGTGTAGGCAAAAGCAGAATGCACTTCATTATGTGTATGTGGGTGAATATATTGTCTTAGCAGTAGTATTTGCACATAGAAACAGCATTGCATCCTTTCTATTCATATAAATTTACACACTATTTTTCTGTAAGCTAAAGTGACCTTTCTAAGTTGATCAATAGTCACAATTGTAGAAATATGTAAGTTGACATCTGTTCCTGGAGTGTGTATGGGTGTGTGCACATGCATGTGTGTGAGACATTTAATTTACCAACAAAAGAGTATAGGGTACAGTAGCATGACTTGAGCAGGTGTTTTGATTACAAGTAGCTCAAGTAGAGCTTTCATTTGAAATGTTGTCTAAAAATTATCCAACCAGAGAAAATTGCTGTCTTGAGATTTCAAACAGATATTCATTTATTGCTACATTTGCTATGGAGCTGTCTAATTCAATAGAGCCCCCAATTCATTTCTCATGGTAACTTTACTGTACTGACATTTAAATCTGAGATTGGGATCTAGAGAGGCTTTCTGATTTCTCTCTTTTCTCCTATAATTAAGTTGTAGTGACTTAAATTTAAATCCAATTGCCCTGAGAAAGACTGAATAAAGCAATACAAAGTAAAATTCAGGATTGTTTATTTATCCTCTACTTGTCCCATCCTGGGGGACACAAAGCTATATGTCAGGCATCTGTCGATAAAGAGATTCTGCTCAGGTCACTGTCAAAAATGCTCCACCAGGAGACTCTGCCCAAACCCTTCCTTTCAGGAGTTCCCAAGCCTTCAATAATATAATTTATGAAGGGACTTCTATTCTTAATACCCTAATATTCCTGTCTTGGTCCATGAGGTAGAGAAGTTCATCATTTGGAAAGTGAGCATCCCTAGTTTTTTCTTTACTGACCCCAGAAATAGCACACCTGACTAGCATACCTGATGCAAGGGATCAAGAGAAGAAAATGAATCTGCTCTGTTCTACCTTGGACTCTCCTCTACTCCCAATAGTGGGATATTCCCTGCTTTAGGATGCCTCCACTCTGTTCATCTACCAGTGGCTGATTTGCATGAAGCAGGGATTGTGTGTGTGCTTAGCAGACCCACATTCTTCCTCAGGTGGCTTATTCCTCCATCTACATAAGAGGAGAAGGGATAGGGTAAGGCAAGAGGCATAGAAAGGCAGTTTGTTTCTATACATTTTAGCCAGATTCACCAAGCTTATCAGGAATAAAACCAATAAATGATGATTGCATCTAATTTTTAAATTTCAATTTCAATTTTAGAGGAATTAGATGTGTGATGCAAATTGTTCAATACTCAGGTGACTAAACATCCAACAACAGAAACTGAAAATTCTCTATATAATCGACAGTTCCTGGCAAAAGTACAGGAATATGGTAGTTTTCTATTAATGAACTGATTGATTTACTGATGTTGTAATAAAAAGTCCATGTTTAACTGTTTTTATCAAATGGGAAAACTAAATAACCATCACTTAGGTGATCTTATTTACAGAAATCTGTGAAGTGCTTCTGTCAATCCACTCTGGTCTTCTCTAAAAATTATATAAATATAGGATCCATGTACTCTCATTGCTACCATATAATTTTGCTGCTAAGAAGACAATACAATTTTTAATTGTCTATGTTTATTAAGAGAATTGTCCAGAAAAAAAAATGTAGATCTGTCTGCTAATCAAAACATTGCAGAATGTTTTAAAAACAGAGCAGGGGAAAATGCTCAGAAGATGAGAAAATAGGCAAGTCTTAATGTTGGAACTTGAGAACCAGTGATCTGTAGCTTACTTCTGATACCTTAGCCAAAATAACTGTAAACTTGTTTTCAGTGACTCTTAAAGGTCATTATCAAGGCGCTTAGTAGCGTAGTAAATTTAGAAATGTTTACCTGGAGTACATTCTGACCCTGCTTTTATATTTCCTCCTCATTCCCAAGTTGTTTTTCTCCTCTTCAGGAAGCTCCACAACCTGCCCTTAGGCACTTGAAAATTCCACATAGAGAAAAATAATTCACCTGTGACTCCACACTCTTTAGAATCCCACAAGCCAGATTAGAATTCCCTTCTATCTTTCTTGAGACTTTTTTGAATTTTGCATTCCCCTTCTCTGGCCTAGTTTCCCAATTATTTAACGTTTTTCCCCTTCCTCGGAACACTTCACATTTTATTTGCGTGTATGCTTCATTTAAGGATCTGTTTTTGAAAACCACCCTAAGACACTGAGCTGTAAAGACTGCATGTAATTTATGAATAGTATTTAAATAAAACAATGTCTCATTCTTATCTTTGTTCGAGAATTTAGCCCTTTCAGGATCAGAGTTTTAAGGCTGTATTGATCATGTGACTAATTATTATCCATTTGATCAGCAATGTTTTGTATGTGCTTTTAAGTTTTTCCCTTGATTTTAAAAAAATAAAGAGGTATAGGTTAAGAATATTTGTCTACTAATGAATCCTAATGGCTAATATGCCAGGTAAAGATTCCCATGTTTCCCCCCAATTCCAGCAACTCAATCAAACTGGCATTATTCACCCCACAGACTACTGGAGAGGACCTGGAATGAGTCATAGCACAGTGACTGATAACCCAATAATACTCAGAGCTCACTGTTCCTAGTTCTTCCGTGTTTGGTCATTTTGTTTTGACAAATGCCTGTACATAAAACTCAGAAAGAGATGTTACTTACCTTTAATTCAAAAAGGGGCAAAAAATGGGAGGGAGATTATTACTGGTCGTCTTTCAAATTTAACCAAGTGTTGAGAGCTCTGCTCCCTACATACAACTTTCATTACTAGATGAACTTATAGGAGGTACAAGGATTATAAAGTAGTGCTGTAACAAATACACCTGGGATTATTTAATGCAAGTCATGATAATTCATTGAAAAATTAAAAATCTGGAGGAAATACTTAACTAGATGGTATTGGGGAAATAACATAGGCTCTCTGTTTTCATAAAGTATTGGTGAGGTAAAGATTAAGAGTTAAATAGACAAAGGGCAATGAAAGGAAGGGAAAGGGAATGAGAATAGGAAAGGTAGTAGAATGAATAAGACATAACTTTCCTATGCTCATATATGAATATACTACCAATGTAACTCAACATCATGCACAGCCACAAGAATGGGATCCTAATTAGAATAAGTTATGCTCCATGTAAATATACACTCTACAGCCATGTAAACCTAAAAAGAACAAATACCAAAATTACAAAAAAAAAAAAAAAAAAACCAAATGTATAAAGTGTTACATGTAGGAACTGCCTGACACACAGTAATTGCTCTATAAGTGTTCGGTAAAATTGTGATTGTTACTACAGTATACATTTTCCAAATAGAGCTAATCCTCTTTTGAGCCAATTCTTATTTGAATATTTTTGTTAGTTCACTTTCTTCTATAAATATTGTGAAGGTTATCATCATAAGTTGAGTTCATAAGATGAGTTCATCTGTATAGTTAATGGAAAATGTAAAAAGAAAATTAGGAGAGAGAACAGAAAAAGGGTGGTTTCTCTGCTTGATGAGCATTTATAAGTCAATGAGTTAGCCCAACTTGCAGGACAGGGCTGTATTCTCACTTTATATTGTTGATTTTACCTCAGTTGCCTTTGCAGGGGGGGGAGAATGAAGAGTATCTTCCATACTTGGATTGGGCAGAGGGAAGGGCATTTATTTCTGAGCAAAAAGAATCTAAACTCAGAAGAATCCTTCACTTACATATCTAAACAAATTCAACTGGATTTGACTTCTATTATATTTATCATCTTAACTGTATTCCCTTGCATTCATTCTCTGAGAACTGTGAATTATTGGTAGAAATGGTTGAATTGTTAAAATGCAGGTAGAAGAGTCACCTAAGCATCACATTCCCCACAAAAGTCAAAACCACTGTTTTGTACCAGATGAAGTGAGATCAATAGAGGATAAGTTCCAAAATACTCCATCATAATTTACCTAACAACTAACTAGAACAAAAAGATGTATACTCTTCAAAAGAGAAGTATATTAGAACAAATAACCTACATAATTTACCTTGAACTTCCCTGACTCAAGAAATGTATAACAATGTAACTATTTCTAAATATTTACATTTATGGTCTACATAATAAATACAAATAGCTTGTATTGTTTCTATGCATCTTCATTTTTTAAACATGAATAAACAGCATTTAATATCTGTCATATTTTATACTAAGAAAATAAGCAATTGATCCTAGAAGCATTATAAAATTGGTAGCAGGCAAATAAGAATAAACACGTGTCTTATCACCATTATCATTTCATGACTTAATCATTGATTCAGTAGAGTAGTCTTCATTTACATGAAATGTAGGATGTAATGTGTGAATTTCCGACACTCAACTCACCAGCCCCTTCCCTTCCTTGTGTCATTTTGAAAGCAGTTCAGCCTTGAGGGAGGAAGGAGTACCTTCCCGAAAGCAGCATAAGTGATGCAAACAGGACAGATTATGTCCTACAGACATCCTCCACCTTCCACCCAAGGTTCTCTAGGTCACCAGATTCCTTCTGCCCTTTATTTCCTCCAATATAGCCTAGATTCCCAGATCCTTTCAAAGTTCAAGAGATGCCCAAACTTCTCTAATTTTTCAGTATAATAAAGGAATGGAAACTAATCAATTAAAGGTAAAATAAGGTTATTCTAAACTTTGACACGTGTGTTACAAGTTAATAGTGTAAGGGCAATAATCAATAGTTGAATTAAGGGTCCTCCAGACTATTCTAATGGGGTTGTTCCCAGTTAGGGGCAATTTCCCAATAAAGAATTTTTCCTCTCCTTAGAGGAATATTTCAACCAAACAGAGCTCAGAGGCTTAGACTCAAGTTAAGCTTCATCTTAGTAGAATGTCAAGCAATAACCAGAGAGGAGAAAAAAGTAGGTCCCTGGTGAAATGTAATCATACAGGCAGCTATTCACCTAACCTCTGACTATATACAGAGCTACGAGAAACCAATCTATCTATCTATCAATCTATGATAACAAGGAAACTACACATTAAAAATGAAACTACAAGTGGGATTTTTTTTCTTAGAAATTATTTACCATTCTTTCACCTATTCTTTCAAAAATGGTTTAATAATCTCAACACTATTTCTAGTTGAAGGCTAAGGGAACAAATAGTAAAAAGAAATAGATCTATCCTTGCCCTAGTATATTTTAGAGTTCACATGGGAGAGACAGCATCAGGTGATGACACACCGTGTAAGTACAATTTTCATAGGTACTGTCAATGGGAAGTACAAACAGTAAAGGAGAAAGCAATAAAGGATTTTGTTATGGTCAAAGACATAAGGGAAAACTTGAGTAAGCGGTGACTGGGTTGGGTTCAGATGTGAATGACTAGTGATGATCGTGATGAAGATGGTAGGTAAATGTATTCTAGGCAAAGGGAAATAGGTATGCAAAGGCCCTGTGATAGGAGTCACTGTGTAATATACAAGACATGGAGGTGTGGAGTGGTTAAAACACAGAAATTAAGAAGCTTCCTGAGATTAGAAGCTGAAGACAGAGGTAGGACTCTATGGCAGAGTTATTAGGCAGAACTTTAAGTCCTTATGAAGATTATATTCATTAATCACAGGATGCAATGGGAAGTCATTGAAAAATTTAAACTGAATATGGTATTTGTTCTGATTTTCATTTCAAAAATATAACTCTGGCTGCTGTGACATCTGTGTCCTTTATTTCAAAAAATTGCCAGTACATTTTTGGAAGAAATAAGGACATCATGGACTTAGAGACCTACATATTTTATGTGCAAGAATCTTCGGAGAAGGTGACTTCATGTGTTCTACTTATTTTTTACCCTTTGCACTCAGGGGATTTTAGGAATCTATTATTCAAATTCTTCCTGACATATATTTGAATCCTTGATATCATAACCTGACAAGCTGTCCTTAAATCTATTTGACCTTTCCAGGGGCAAGAGACTTAGAAAATCAACAACAACAACAAAGAAAACCCTTAGTATTCTATCTTTGGGTATATATAACCATGAGAAAGATCTTTAAAATTTATCCTATATCATTTCCACCAATGAGTCCCTACAGTATTATATTGTGATCAACTTGGGGTAAACTTCACATTTTGGTCATGTAGATAAAAGAGGTAGTGAAAGTCTTCTCAAGGCATCATAAAGACCACTGTAGAAGAGGAAAACAAGGCACTAGTAGTTTCTTTATGTTCTTAAAAATATGAAAGTAAATTCTTGAATTCTATCCTCTAATAGACAAATTTTATACATACATAGTATGATACAGTGTGTGTAAATACACACACACGTGTGTGTGTGTGTGTGTGTGTGTGTGTATATATATATATATATAAAACATTTTGGTTTTACTCTCAGTATGGCATAGTTTTCTCTATGTGTCTACTTTGTGTGTGTGTGTGTGTTTTGCTTGAGATCATATGCAAGGCCTCAGACATTCTAGGCATATGATCTACTACTGAGCCATATGCTCAACCACATGAATTTGAATTTAATGTATCTGTTCTTTATGTTTAAAGCGGTTTCCTTGTAGAAAACATAGGTATTTTTATTTTAATTTTATTGTAATAAGAACACTTAACATGAAGGTATCTGTGTTTTTTTTTTTAATTGGAGTATTGAGATTATTCACATTTAAAGTGAATAGTAATTTGCTTGGATTACTATCTACCTTACTTGCAAATTTTCAATTTGTTGTCCTATTGTTTGTAACTTTTTCCTTCCACTCTTTTACTGTCTTCCCTGGTTTAAAATTGAGCTCTAATATGATTTAATTTTGTCTCTTCTCCTAATATCTTCATTATACTTTAAAAAGTTTATTTAGTGGCTGCCTTAGGTTTGCAATATTCACTTATAACTAGTTTAGGTCAATTTTCAAATAACACTTTATGGGAGGGCAGGCTTCATGGGCACAGCTGGGACCTAGCACAGAGCATTCCCAGTTCTTCCTCTTTTCCCTTACAACATAGTATATACCTCATAGCCACGTCCCCCAGTGAACCACTTCCTCCAGCCACAGCCCACTTGCCTCCAGTTACCATTCAGTTAATCTCATCAGGGATCAATTCACTGATTAGTTTGTGACTCTAATCCAATCATTTATTCTCCAAACCTTCTTGCATTGTCTCACAGGTGAGGTTTTAAGGGACACTCACTTCCAAACCATAACAGTCCACTCCTAGTCTCCAAAAGCTCACAACCATCTCACAATGAAAAATAGATTTAGTCCATTCTCAAAAGTCCCCATAGTCTCACCAGTTTCAAGATTGCTCAAAGTTCAAGTCTAACGTCTTCTCCGAGGTTCAAGGCAATCTCACATTGTGAACTCCTGTAAAATGAAAAGCAATTTACAAGTGTCCAATATGTAATAGTACACAAAATTAGGGGTATAGAAAGAAGGGATAGGACCAAAGCAACACTGGAATCCAGCTGGGCAAATAAGTCTTGTAGCTCCAAATCTGGCATCTGTGGCACATGGCATCATTATGTTCTCTCCAAAGGGCTTGTGTAACTTGTGTAACTTGTGGCCTTGTTGGTTGCAGCCCAAGTGACCTTTCTGTTGACTTCTCTCTGCTCAATTCCTGCAGTTTTCCTAGGATGATGGTCCACATTACTGGCATTTCTTAATCTTGGTGGCCTCCACTGCAGCTTTGGCTTCCTCCTCACATCTCTCACTTTGACTTCTCAGGGGTTTCCCCCAAGGACTCTGACCCTTCTGCACTTTACTTGGCCTCCTAGGCCTTCTTCTGAAATCTTGGTGGAAGCCTCCATGAACCCTTAATTGCAGTATCCTGAATTCTTGCAGCATCATGTGGTTGAGGCCAAGGTCTCCTGCCTCTCCAGCAGTAGCCAAGCCTCCAAGGATCTTGGCTGCAGCACACGGTGTCTAGGTAGCTGAGCATATTGAAAAAACTTCTTGGGCTCCCCTGTGCAAGGATTCCCCACTGATCTCTTCTCAAGAGAATTTTCACTTTTACTCCCTTGAGTTTGAGATGGATATCTTGCCAGCTCCTGAGATGCCCTCAAGCCATCTTTCTTATTGTGACTAGGCAAAGTCTTTAGCATTTCTTTACTGGCAGTAATGTCTTTAACAACTGCAATTTCCTTAGCCCTAGGTTTACTCTTGCTTGTCCATGTTTTCCAAATATTTTTGCTCTGCATTTTGCTCCTGATTATCACAATAAATTTGGTTAAAAGCTGTCAACAATATCCATGCCACTGCCTGAATGTTCTGTTGTCTAGAATTTTCCTCCCCCAGATTAAGAAGTCCGTTGCTTTTAAAATCAGCCTAACAGAAAATCTTAGCACAAGGGCAAAATGCAGCT
Source organism: Marmota marmota marmota (assembly GCF_001458135.2). Taxonomy (NCBI): domain Eukaryota; kingdom Metazoa; phylum Chordata; class Mammalia; order Rodentia; family Sciuridae; genus Marmota; species Marmota marmota. Next base: position 31,662,005 of record NW_025999842.1, on the reverse strand, counting down.
AACTTCTCAAATAGAACATAACAGGAATGGCCTCTAGTCCAATTACTGATAGTGTCCTCATTTTTCTCTAAACCCTCTGGAGTTATGTCCTCACTGTTCTTGGTCCTATTGGCATTCGGGTCTTCTGAGCTCCCACCAGAATCAGATATTAATCTCCACTTGCAACAATCCAAAGCATTTTCAGCATGCACTGCTTAAGACTCTCAGAGTTCCTCCAAGCAATTTCAAAAAGTTCCAAAAGCTTCTGAACCACATAATCAGGTTAGTCAGCAATAACCCCACTTCTTGGGGTGTTTGGTTTGGTCAGCTTTTTCACTGTCATGAATTAAAGACCTGACCAGAACAATTGTAGAGGAGGAAATGTTTATTTAAGGGCTAATGGTTTCAGAGGTCACAGTCCATACAAAGCCAGTTCCATCACGGTGAAAGAGTATAGCAGAGGGAAGCAACTCACATGATGATCAGAAGGAAGAGAGATGTCCTTCCAACACACACACCTTTTAAAAATTTGACTCAGGAAGTCTTTACTTCTACTTTACTTTTGAAAAGTAATATTTTTGTTTGCTGATATTTTCCTTGCAACACTTTAAATATTTCTCTCTCCATTCTTCTTGATTTTGTGGTTTCTGAAGGCAAAATTCCCCTTGAGTAAGGTTTTTTGCTTTCTCCCTTGGCTTCTTTCAAAATTCTTTGTTTTTGATTTTCTAAAGAAGTGACTAAGTGAGGATTTCTTTGGATCTGTTTTGTTTAGTGTTCTCTGAATTTCTTGGATCTATAGTTTGATGACAATTGTTAGTTTCAGAAAATTCTCAGTCATTACTTCAAATATTTCTTCTGTTCCTTTCTCAATTGTTTCTCCCTCTGGCATTCCTCTTGTAATGTTCCAAGTTCTTGAATATGCTATTCCACTTTTTTTTTTTTCATTCTCTTTATTCTTTTAGGTTTGAAAAGCTTCTAGTAACATATCTTCAAGCCCACGGATGCTTCCCTTAACTGTGTCCAGTCTACCTATGAGCCCATCAAAGTCATTCATCATTTGTTTCATTTTCTTTTTCCTTTCATCTCTGCATGCTCTATTTTGTTCATTTGGTTTCCAATGTTTAACATTTCTTTTTTGTTCCTTCTTAGAATTTTTTTCTCTCCCAACATTAGCCATCTGTTCTTACTTGTTGTCCACATTTTCCCATTATAGCCCTTAGCATATAATCACAGATATTTTAAATTCCTAGGCTGATCATTCTGAAATCTCTACTATATATGAATTTTATTCTGATGCCAGGTGTCTTTCCAAAACTGTATTTGCTTTAGCTGTAGATATTAGAGGCTAACATGGCCTTGAGCATCCTTTTCTTTCCCTCTATTTTCTTTAGGCTTCTCTAGAGGCATTAATTCTGGATATTTGTTTTTTAAAATAATCAAATAACAGTTACTCAAAAGGTGAAACACAACATTTGAATTCTTTACTACTAAAGGAGAAATGAGTCTCATACTTTTTAGTACACACAATTTGTTTGTTTCTAAGGTACAGACTTTCAAGCATGAAGTAAGGAAAAGACATTTAAAAATTTTTAAAAATCCATTTATGTTTTACCATTGCTATTTTATGTATTAAAATTTCTCATCCTCCCCTTACCCTCCAGAGATGTAAATAAGACTGGATAGTGAAATTTGACCTTTCTCTATGTATTGCCAGAATTCCCTAGCAAATCCATCAATTCCATAGTTTATGCTACTAAAAGTATCTGGTGAAGAATTCTCAACAGCAACAAGATAAATGATTTGACTCTAATTAGATAACCAATTATAGCTTCTATGAAAAGTTTACATTCTGGTTGAGAAAACCTAATAGTGCTATTTAGGAATATAAGTTAATAGGCATTTTATATATATATGAAAAATGAAACCCTATTCATCTGAACCTGACACAGAAGCAAAAGACCCCCTTTCTCACTTATTAAGCCATCAGTGAAATAATTCCCTTTGCATTCCAAGACACAGCATGGAAAACACTAGTGACTTTCAAGCAAACTTAAAGAACAGAGAGATGATTGCTTCTCACTGAGAAGTCACCAGGGCTCTTCTGTGTTTAATGCAGACCAACTGCCCTTCTAGGAAAATGGCTTTTTTATTACTATATTAACTTTTAGATCACTTTTCCTAGTGTCTCTAGTACTAAGAATGAAATGCATTCTCACCTGTGAGTTAAAGTTTTCTGGAATCTATGCAAACATACAAATTAGAGGAAAAAATATTATCTTGATTTCCTGTTATCTTGGAATTAGTGACAGAGAATTTTCCCAACCTTTACACAATTCATTTCTAGCCAATAGTTTGTTAACCTGACTTCCTTGAACAGCTCCAATTATAAAGAACTTCATTCCTTATCAGGCAGCCTGTTTCCTTTGAACAAATTTTATGTTGGATCTGATATTTTTCATTCTAACTTTTATTCAGCATTCATCTTTCATTTGGTTTCTCTCCTAGTATCCTATATGATAGCCTTTTAAAAGGCTACATTTGTTATTCTGAACACTAGCACAATGAATCTCCTTTTCAAGGCAAGAACCCCAGTTCCCCTCATACCTCATATGTCATCCTGTTCCCTCTTGAACTGTGGCACTCAGAACTGGATCTGAAGATATGTGATATCAGTGGGTGAATTTGAGATGACCAATCCTATGCTCCACTTCTTTTTCTGTATTTGAAATTGACTTAAAGCCTGATCTTCCCCTTGGCCACATTACAACCCATGGCAGATGGGTAAGGAAATTACAACAGGAATGAATATGAGAATCTGCCTTATTTGGGATCCTCATTTCTTTCTATCGCATGATTTTTGTCATGTACATTTGTATTCTTCTGTCTTGTCAAGGCTACCTTTTGTGTGTCTTGTCCCAACAGGAACCTGATCTTCTCTGAAGAAAGTGGATTAGTGTTCAGTTAATTAGAAAAGTTAATCTCAGGCTTAGCTGGCACTGTTTTCCTGTCAGCACCAACCACAGAGCTGTGCACACTTAGGTACTTTATAAATTGCTTTAAATAGACACATTTACCTCCCTGGTATGCAAATGTACCAAGAAAGCATTTAAAAGATGGCTGAAGAGGCCATATTCCATTTTTAGAAAGTCCCAATTTACCTCTATTTGGGAATAGTATGCAGAAAAAATAGGACATCTCTAAACCAATGCTACTAAAATGTGATTGCTGAACAGACATATGAGAAACATTTGGGAATTTAGTGAGTGAAGACCTGAGGTCCTGCTTCAGAGCTACTAGATCAGATTGTTAGAGGATAAGACACAGACTTGTCTCCAGGAAATCCTTTTTCGGGATATAATGAGACGCATGCTTCTCAACCATGGTTCAGTCTCCTTCTGTGTCCCCTCATGGGACTGTGGCTTGCTGATGACTTGGCATCAAGTGACTAACCGGAAAAAAAGAGCATACTGTCTATATCATTTACATGCTCACAGTACTCACCATCTTCACATATCTGGTTTATTAGCCTTACCTCCTATTTACTGTTCAAGAATCTCTCCTAATCACATCCAAAGATTAATTTGCCTTCACACTTGTGTTCTTAACATCATTCAATCTCAGCAATTCAGGCCAACTGTATCCATCTGCATCTTTCAGGATTATATTCATCTTTTAAAATAAAATTTAATAACCCACTTCCTTCTTGTCACTTTCCTGACACACCTAGAAATAAATCTTACATCATATCATTCACACATTTCTGTAATATCTGCCACATTTCTGTTAGGTATAAAATTAAATGTTCTTAGAAAATGGAAGCTGAGGTAAAAATTTATAGGCTAATTAATTACAGGGTATAATTACAGGCAGAATGAGGGGAAAGAGATAGAAAGGACTGTAGGTGAGGGAAACTCCAAGTGGTGAATTCCTGAAATGGGTACTACTTGGTATCAAGTACAACTACATGGTTATTCTTGAGCAATTATCCTCACAGAGTCCATGAGGATGACTGCTTCTGTCCAGAGTGAAGAGGGGAGAAACAATTATCCTCTGACTTCTATCTCCCAGGGACCAAAAATTTGCTTGGGAACTCGTTCATTCTCCCCCTCTTCTCAATTGTGCTTGAACAATACTTCCCACAGCCTGAGATGCTGAGCGGAGAGTGGTGAGCACAAGGAGCCAAGCATTGTCAGCTTTGTATAAGGCCCATTCATAGTTGGCCAACTGCAGGGAAATTTGGATACAGGTGGATAAAGGCCCCAGAAAGAAGTCATGATGAAGGGATTTAAGTTGTGTCTAAGAGTATCTGCCACAAATAATGGATATCCATGACTTATCTGCCCATTAAGGTTGTGTGGCCCACAGCTACTAGTGTTTACTTCAAACATCATTGATTCTTTATAAATGTTCTGCAGAAATACAAGATTAAATTAATATTAAATGCAATGTTTGCTCAGTATATTGCATCATAATTAATAAATCCTCCTTTTTACTCCAAATATTTGCGGTCTAGAAGTTTAATCTTTGAGGCAGGATTGTTTGGCTGTGTTTTTTTTTCCACTGTGCATCCTAAAGAGCTAGAATAGTACTTGGTATATACCTGGGATTCAAAAAATATTTGCTGGATGATTGAAGCATATCAAATTCCAAAGCAAGTACAGAAAAAAATAATAATGAAATCACATGAACTTGAGCATAATCAAGATGGAAGTCACCAAGATTGATTATTAGAAAAGATGGAGGATGCATCTGTGGCCCTGTCAGTTGTCCCCAGTAGTAAAACAGAGTAAATGTAGAGTAGTGGAATTCATTGGAAGTTCCTAGTTTGAATGTGCAGGACTCTTAATCACACTTGAGTCCTAGTCTTCTCATATCCCATATCTGTGAAAGAGATTAAATATCACAAATTTTATTTCATGTCATTGTTAATATAGAAATTAAAATATGATTCCAAAGCATACTGAACATCAACATCCAGCTGGCAGAAATAAGAGGAAAGAAAATAGAAGATAACAGAAAGATTTTTGAGCATGTGAAACATATCTGCCTTTATTTCTTTGGCTCAAACACAGTCACACAACCACATTGAACAGCAAGGGCAGCTGAAGAATAAAGTTGAACTATTATTACTGTGTGTGCTCGTCAGATTTTCATCACTGTGACCAAATACCTGAGAAAAATAACTCAAAGGTGAAAGGATTTACTGGTGTTCATGATTTTAGACGTCTTAGGCCATAGCAACCTGGTCCATTGTTGCTGGGCCTGTGTGATGTAGAACACCACGGTGGAAGGTCAGAGTAGGGTAAGCTGTTCACCTTCTGGTGATGGGGAAGCCAGGGGTGGAGGGGAGAGTTTCAGGAAGAATATGTACCCTCCTCCCAGGGATTTTCCCAAGGACCTACTCCCTTCAACTAGGTTCCAGTTCCTACAGCTTCCACCCCCTCCCAGTAGTCCCATCAGCTATGAATCCATCAATGGACTCATCCATTGAGGAAGTTAGAACGCTCTTATTTAATTACTTTCCCAAAGCCCCGTCTCTAAACATTGTTGCAGATATGCCTAAGTCTTCAACATATGAGCCTTTGGGGGACATTTCATATCCATACCATAATACTGTGCACCCAGAAGAAAAAGAATAATGCCTCGTGGGTGGATAATTAGCTCATTTCTGCCACCAGAATCGAAGAATATAATTTACATTGCAGACCTCTTCCTGTATGTCCCATTCGTGTAGACATTGTGCCCAGACATTTCATGTGATTTCTGATACAAAGATATTTGGTTGGAGGAAGGCTTTTCCTCCATTAGTGTGGTGTTAGGATTTAGTATAAAGTGTGCTGATCCTTTTCAGATTTGGTCAGAAATGTAAGAGAAGAAAGAATAATAGTTTCTTTGATTCTAGGATCCACTTTAAGAATTTTCTTAGACATAATATACATTCCCAGTCATTTTCATTAAGTGAACAATTGGGAGCTGACCACAGTGTCCTTTTCTGATGCTGGGGTGACCTGTCTGATTCTACAGAAGGAAATGATCACTGGTGCAATCAATTCCTACAACGCAGACCTTAATTCATATCCAGTGAATGCTTTGATATATTTACAACATTTTATTTTTCAAGTGTATGATAATAACAACTGTTTCCATTTTAGCACAGCAACTGGTTGTTCCAGCTAGGTTTAGTATAAAAATTGCAAATTATTTCATGTTTACGTTTGGTTAAGGAAAGTAAAAAATCTATGAATGAAGTGAAATTGAGCTTTTCTACTTACTCATATTTAATTAAATCAAGTCACAATTTCATTTTGCAGCAGGTGAAATGATTCATAAATAATTATTTTCCCGATATTCAACATATAGATCCCAAACAATCACACCAACATTTACTATTAAGTGTTTTATATTAGAAAATCTAAATAATTTTAGAGGTATTTTTAAATCAACGAATGCCATATACAGAATGATTGAAAATTCATAATATATATAGTATCCTGTGAATAAAATGAAAATTCAATTAATAATCAATTTTAGTTTTGAGAATTTAGCTTCCTAAGATAGGTATTTTTTAAAATTTATATATGACAGCAGCATGCATTGAAATTCTTATTACACATATAGAGCACAATAGTTCATATCTACGGTTAAATACAAAGTATATTCATACCAATTTGTGTCTTCATACCTGTACTTTGGATAATAATGATCATCACATTCCACCATTATTAATAACCCCATGTTCCCTCCCTTCTTCTCCCTACACAGAGTTCATTTATTCCTCCCATGCTCTGACTCCATATCCCACTATGGATCAGCCTCCTTATATCAAGAAAAACATTTAGCATTTGTTCTTTTGGGATTGGCTAACTTCACTTAGTATTAGCTTTTCTAACTCCATCCATTTACCTGCAAATGCCATGATTTTATTCTCTTTTATTGCTAAGTAATATTCCATTGTGTATATATATATATACCATATTTTTTATCCCTTCATCTAGTGAAGGAAATTGGTTCCACAGTTTAGCTATTGTGAATTGTGCTGCTATAAACATTGATGTGGCTGTGTCCCTATAGTAGGCTGTTTTTAAGTCCTTTGGGAATAGACTGAGGAGAGGCACAGCTGGGTCAAATGGTGAACCAATTTGCAGTCCCACCAGCAGTGTATGAGTATACCTTTTTCCTCACATCCTTGCCAACACTTATTGTTGTTTGTCTTTATAATAGCTGCCATTCTGACTGGAGTGAGATGAAATCTTACAGTGGTTTTGATTTGCATTTCTCCAATTGCTAGTGATGATTAAATTAAATTAAAATCAAGATGAGTAAAATCAAGATAATAAATTAAATTAAAATCAAGAATCAATAAATTGGATGGATTCAAACTAAAAAAGTTTCTTCTAAGCAAAAGAAACAATATGTGAGATGAATAAAGAGCCTACATCTTGGGAGCAAATCTTTACCCATCACACATCAGATAGAGCGCTAGTCTCTAGGGTATATAAAGAATTCAAAAAGCTAAGCACCTAATAATAATAATAATAATAATAATAATAATAATAACCCAATCAATAAATGGGCCAAGGACCTGAACAGACACTTCTCAGAAGCTGATGTGCAATCAATCAACAAATATATATAAGAAGATAGGTATTTTTTAAAGCTTTGAAATTCTTAGATCATGAATGATATATGCTATTATTTAGGTGTGGTGTCCCCCAAAAGCTCATGTGTGAGACAAAGCAAGGTTTGGGTTATAGCCTTAACCTAATCAGTGAATTAATCTCTGATGGAATTAACTGAATGGTAACTGGAGGCAGGTGGGGTGTGATTGGAGAAAGTGGTTCATTGGGTATGTGGCCACGGTGTATATATTTTGTATCTGGAGAGTGGAATCTGTCTCTCTCTGCTATCTGATCACCATGTGAGCTGTTTTCCTCTGCCACACTCTTCCTCCATGATATTTGGCCCCACCTTGAGCCCTGAGGAATGGAGCCAGCCTTCTATGGACTAAGACCTCTGAAACCATGAGCCCTCAAATAAACTTTTCCTCCTCTACAATTGTTCTGGTTGGGTCCTTTAGTCACAGAAACAAAATGCTCAAACAATATGTATGGTAAGTTTAAGACCAATTTTCTTAAAAGGAGGCCTCTTGCTTTTTCTATACATCTCTTCAAAACTTGTCATTGGAAATTCCACTTATTATTTAGTTCACAGATGACTCCTGTGATTTATAGCTCTGTAACATGAATATCCTTAGAGGCCTTACTCACATAGATGCACATTTTAAATTCAAACCCACATTCTTCTGAGGTACTATGTTCTCCTTTAGAAGAATAGGTGGAAAAAATCCATATAATATTTCAATAATAGAATGTGTGTGTGTGTGTGTGTGTTTGTGTGTGTGTGTGTAGGGTAGGGGGAGAGAACGAACCACTGGGTGGGGGGAGAGAACGAACCACTCACCTTCTTTCAAGGATTTCTTCTTTCTCTCTCACAGACTCCTCTCACCATAACATCTGTCCCTCCTCAATCAGCTGAACTCATATTAAAATTAAAAAAAAATAAATAAATCTATGGCTAGATTTGTCCAGACAGAAGAAGGAAGTCCCCTGATACCTTACAAAGGGAAGCATTCTAACTCTTACTTGTCTTCACTGTTAGGCCACCAATAAATTCCATTACCTTTAGCATCAGCCACACAGACATGGTAACAAAGGAACATCTAATACAGAAATTTAAAAATGGCATGAAAGAACTCAAAAATGACATATAAGGAATGCAAGCAAGTCTACCTTTATATTTTCTTCTCATTTGCTTCATGTATTTATTGTCTGCAAATTTTGATGTTGTTAACCTCTATACCACATGTTGTGAAATTAGCAGCCAGAATATGGACATGTCATATACTTTTTTTTTTTTTTTAAAGAGTACTTAGTGTATACTCAGGAGTCATTAAATGAAGCAGTTGTTAAACTGAGTACATTTTTTTTTCATGATTGTTTTATAAACCTTTGGGTGGTTAGTTTTTTCTATTGCAGAACTACTACCTAAGATATGTATTCTTATAATATTCACAGGATGATAAGTATGGTTGACAATTAGTTTATACTGATTCATTATAAAATTTGAAAGATATTTTCCTTTGTTTAATAATCATTTAAAAATATGAGAAAAGGTAATTTACCTGGAACACTTCCTCCATATCAAAGCACATTGTAGCCAGCTTGAAGAGATGGAGTCCTTTCAGCTGCAAATACTTTCACTTTAGAAAAAGTGTCTGTGCTATGAAGAAATCATCCTTATAACACTGCTGCTAGCTTTCATTCCCTACAGCATCAACATCAGGAACAGATTCTGTTTGTATTTCCCTACATCTTTTTATGTGTTTTCAGGAGAAAGATAAAAATTTATCTTGTGAAGCCTGTTTTATTTCAGGTGCTAGCAAAAAGTAAATGCAATCATTTTCAGTACAGGCATTTTTCATTAAATTTGGAATAGAAAACATATGAACACTTCCCAAAAAAGGCATGAACAAAAAAGTATCCAATACTTAATGTCATAACTGGAGGTCATCATTAGAGGTAAAAAGTTCTGATTAAAAATAAATTACTGTAATTCATCTAATATTCACAAACACTTATAAAATTATTATTACAACTCAGGCACTGTAAATCAGACACTATATTAGAATTTGAAGATTTATTCCTGCATTCAAGGAGATGAAAGTATAGTGGGAAAAGCAAAAAGGCAAGAAAATAAATTATAGATCAGGGTGTTTGTAAGAATGGAGATGCATCCAAAACACATGGAAAGAGAACAGAGGACAAGCATACAGCCTGCCTTGAGACCAAAATTCAAAAGAGGAACAAGTGATCATAAGTTTCAGGATATCTGAAGCTGGACAAATCCATGTAGATGTTAGAGAGACTGTTCTAGGCAGTTGGAAATACAAGTATAAAAGGAAGAGAGATCAAGATATGTGTAAGGAACAAAGGCTGCTCAGCTTCACTAGAATTATAAAGTGCAACATGGGGCTTGGTAGCGCTACAGATTAAAGCTGGAAAGAATGTCAATGGCACCAATGAAGAGGCTTGCAAAAGATAGCTCCCCTAGATAAGTTCTTGAAGAACTGTGAGTATAGAAATCACATAGTGAGTAAGTGTGCATATGTGCTATAAAAAACATCACCTTGGATGCATCGAAGAGGACAGGCAGGGTGTTTGTAAAGGTGGCAAGACAATAAGCAGGGTGAATCAATTTGAAGTGATTACAGTTTCCAGAGGTAGGAGTGTAGACATGTTTGAATCAAAAGTGCTTGGTAATTTCACAGATATGGGTAGAAAATAAAAGTAAAGAAATGACATGGTCCTTAGGTTTAAATGTGTGCTTCCCTCACCTACATTTCCCTTTCCTCACTTTCTTGGTATGTGTTTCTTTCAGGGGTGTATCTTTCCTCTGCTCTTCTCTATCTATAGCCCAAGGGTGAGGGAGGGGGGGATATGTAGTGAAGGACTGAATTTTAACTTTATAATTCAAGTTCAGTTAAGGCTGAGTCTGATGTTTTTTATAAGTATTTATTTTTTTAAGTATTTATCTTAAAAGGTATAATTTTTAATACCTCAGACCCAATCTTCTTGATGTAGTTAAAGGGGATATCACATACTCATGACATGTTGAGATAATTCAAAGAAACACATCATACGTGGGGGCCTAACAAATGACAGGCATGCTATATGTGATAGTTTTATTATAATAACTGTTACAAATACTACTAGGCAAGTCAAATAATTAGGAAAACTTCAGTTTACTATACTTGGGAATAGTTTAAACTGGCACTCTTAAGAGAAAACACCCTTTCATTTTCATTTTGAGATTAACATTGGTTTAGACTTGCTCAAAATGAGTGACATATTATACTTCTCCGACAGTGAAAACACTTGTAAAAACAAAACTGTAATAGGTTAATTCAAACCAGTTTTCTATTTCCCAAGAGTACTTTTATTATGTTTTTATTTCTCATAATGATATGGTTATAGAAAGAACAATCTGAGTGTTAACCAAATTAATGGTACTAATAAAAATTGTTAATTTGATGATGCGCTGATTTTATTATTAATGGTTTTTAATAAAACACTCTCAAATAGATGGTAACAAACAGCTCATAATTTTATAAAACTAATGTAAATTTCATAAAAAATACTATCATTTCTCTTGATTTCAATACAGCTGATGTTCTTTTGCTCAATAAAATAGTTATATGGAATTCATATTTCCTACATGTTTTGACATGCAACAAAGAAAGTATTGATTCCTTGTCTACAGCAATTCATATGAATGAATGTCAAGAAAGCCTAAAATTCCTTGTTTTTATTGCACTTCTTACATGAAGAAGAATACTTCTCATATGAAATGCAGAAAATATGCATTAATAAGTAGTAAAGAAAGTCTTAAAAATGAGGATATTAAAGAGAATAGTCTGATGGACTAAAATGTAATCTCTGAGCAGTACAAATAGTGTCTGGTAAATTACTGAAGTCCCAGGAAGTTTAGATACATGATAGCAGAGTCACTGCTAAAAATCTCTAAGAAAAAGGAAGAACAAGAAAATTTCCATATTTTAAAAAATGGACAATGTAATAGAAATTTTTTCAGTATGAATTGAAATAAAAAACAAATTCTTTCTACAAAGTCATAATCAAAGGATGCTTTATTTAGTTCTTCAAAGAGAAACTTGCATGGATTCACTAAGGTCAAGGCATTACCTACTGGTCCTTTTTCTGACCTTGTTTAAAATAAGACAGAAACTAATGATTCAGAGAATTTTAACAATATTGCTTCACATAATTTCAAAATTTGAACATGAAATAAAAAAAATATCTTGCTATAGCTTTCAGAATAACATGAAACATTATATTCTTTGCAAGAATGCAGTTTGGATTGTTTATGTTGGTTTTAATAATAATAAGGATAATGAGTATTTATTAGCAAATAGAGAATCTGTTTCTGAATCTATTTCATTGAATAGTTTATTCTTTAAATTTTTTATCTAAGTGACTTACAAAATATTTATTACTCTCCTAAATATAGAGTAGCTTATGATTAAAAACCATAGTTCCTATCCTCACCTCAATCACACACCTCAGAAGCATGCAATTTTGTTTTTTCATCTTCATTTTCTAAATAATCTATCCACATTGCCATTAGTTGCCCCCATTCTTTTAAATGGTATGCCCATATTTACCATTTGTTGATGTACCAATTTATACATTAATTTATTTCATGTAATTTTATGGCTTTAGATATTTAGCTTATATAAAAATCTGCTTCATTCTTACCTCTTCTCACTAAAGTTACAGTGCCACATTTTATATCTTAAAAAAATAAAACAGGTATTGATAGATCAAATCCTATTGGGCAAATCAAGCTTGCTACCAGCTTTTGTAAGGATATATTTTTTTAATACAGCCTTAGCCACCTATTTGTGGCTGTATCTGTGCTACAATGGTTGATCTCTGTAGTGTAATAGAGGCCATATTACCAACAAAGTCTAAAATAGTTACTACCTGATTTAAACGTCTGTTTTAGTTTATTGTTTGCTTATCAACTATAGATAGCATTACTGAGTCCCTTTATTGCTAGACAAGTAAATACTATTCATAATCTCTCCACACCCCCGTCCTCCTTCTACCTACCAACAGAAAGAACCGTTAATGTTTCAAAATTTGAGCAACAACATAGTATATTAAATTATAAGCAAAAGTATAAAATAAATACCTGTGACTACATATTACTATGATTAAAAACTAAATGATACAGAAGAGATAAATGTTCCATAACAGGATTCTAAACAATTTATAGGGGAGGTGCTCCCTCAAGAAGTTAGAACATAACCCCTCACCCCTCAGTGTGGCCTTTGCTTACTGACTGGCTTCCACATAGTTCAGTAGAGAAAAGAGGAAAATATAATAACTCTGCAGCAGAGGAACATGGAAACACTGCCTAATGAGAGGAGTAGGGCCAACAGCTTCAGTGGTGAGTCCTGTTCCTTCACCATGTTGTGGAGCATGGCACTTTAGCTCTTTGGACTTCCTGCCCAGATCCACATAACCTCAGGAGAAAAAGATCACCTCAACTCAAATTGAAGGCCATTCTACAAATTACCTGACCAATAATCCCCAAAAGGGAAAAACAAATGAAATATGAAAAAAGTATGGGGTTTGGTTAATATCACGTCAATATTGGTTAATATCATGTCAATTGACAAATTGTGACAAATGTATTAAATTGACTTATGATATTAATAATAGGGGAAAAGCTACAGAGTGTTATAGGGATGTTATACTCCTTCTGCAACATTTCTGTAATTTTTAAATTAAATTAATTTTTAGCAATAGAAAAAACACAAAAAAACATTATATAATAATGGGTTGCCTAGATACATGTACAAATTTGTCATTGTATGAAACATATCTCCTGACACATTTTTTCACTTTTTTATGGTGAAAACATTCAAAATTCTTTGTCTTTTTTTTTTTTACACAGTACACAATTGGTGTCTATAATCACCCTATTATAGAAGAGCACACTAGAAGTTCTTGATCACCCTTTCCTTTTCCTTCTCTCCCCACACTTTCCTGAACCTCTGGTAATTACCATTCTACTCTCAATTTCAATTTAGATGTCTGTAAATTTAAATTCTAAACTGTTTATTGGGGGGAGAAAAAAAAGCTTTCTGCCTTTCTCTCTCCCTTGGGATATGTGCCTTAGGATCTCTGGGCTAACGTGTAGGATGTTTAGTAACCCTAAAGCCACCATGCTGGAAGCATCATATGGACAGACTGTACAGAGACAGAAATGCCTGAGGAGACCCAGCTGTTCAGTCCAGATGTTTGAGCCTTCCCAATCCCAGGCATGTGAGAATGAACTTCCAAATGACTCCAGTCCCAGTCTTTGTACAGCCCCAGTTTACACAACAAAGAACAGAGATGAGAGGAGCCCTGCCCAAACTGCAGATTTGTGAGTAAATTAAATGTTGCTGTTGTTTGAAGTCATTAAAGATTTTAAACATTTTTTTGCATTGAAAAACAAAAATCATGTATATTTATGACGTACAATATAAAAATTTGATATATGTGTATATTGGGGAATGACTAAATCAAACTAATTAACATTTCCAATGTGGCTTTTCATGCAGCATTAGATTCTCAGAATATTGCTATGTATTATGATTTTACAAAGAGATTTTATAATTATCACTCATTTTTCTCAATATTTGTCAGGCTCTTTTAGTTTGAACCCATCTCCCATAATATAGAATTTTTTTTTCTATTTTTATAATAATTTCTTCCCCATTCTTTTTTGTCTTCCTGTCTTAGAATTCCAGTTCAATGCTGAGTACCTTAAATGGATACTGCATAAATAACTGCTATGTTTACTCTCAGATTTTTCATAATTATGTTTTTTAATATATATTTGAAGTATATCATCGAGGAATGTTTTCTATTATTAATTTGACAGTATTTCAAATTTTAAATATTTTCCTTTGCTCCTTAATTTGTTATGAATTATTTGTATGCACATATAGTGTGTGTAGGTACATATAGTATATAGTATGCATATATTTTATATCAAAGACACACATAAATCATTCTAAGGATAAATTTTGCTACTTATTTCATGACCTTTATTTCCTTTCATATTTCAACGTGATGTAATAAAATAGCTGACCTATTCCACTCTGTTCAAAAATGGGTTTTATTAAGTGGTAGATTTGCCAAACTGTGACTAGGGATGGATGTTAGTCACTGGGGCTGGAGTTTCCTAAATGGCAAAATATACTAATCGTATTTAATTAGAGAATAATTTTTCTTTGAAAAATTGCTTTGTTCCATTTTCTTGGGTAGTTATTGCCTGGGTTCTGCATCAGGGATGGAGGAGGATTGTTACACCTACAGGAATTCAATCATTCTTTCTCTTTCAGACCCATTTCTCACTCCAGTCCTTTATGGCCATGTACTCTTTTGTCAGGGGCAGCTTTGCTCTCTCCTTGGTTGGTTGCAGCCCCCTCTGGGCTTCATCAGTACATTTGATTTTTATCTTCAAAGTTCTGCTCTGCTGACACCTCACTTTCTGTTATGTTTGTAGTTGTATAATTATATCATCTTTATGCATTTAATATCATTTTAATGGGTATCAGTAGATAGGAGATAAAACTCTGAATTAAAAGTTGAAAACTTTGTTAATGATCCAAGAAAGAATATTAACTAAATGCAATTCAAATGTTCACAGTACATGAAATTGAAAGGGAGAGGTAAAGAATAGAATTCTCAAGGCTGAAATGGTTGCTGAATATTATTATTATGCTATCATTATTGCAATTACTATTTTCATCATCATCATCATCATTAGTATTGCAGGTGCTCTACTAAAAGTTTTACATATTTTGTCCATAAAACCATCTAATTTTATTATATCACCTGTTGCCATTCTAGTCTAAGTAACTGTCATTTCTCATTTGATTCCTGCAAATGCCTAGTAAATGTTTTCGTATTTTCTTTGCTATCCATAAGCAGAGTCATCAGAGAGATCTTTTAAAAATAAAAAAAACAAAATGACTTCATATGACTTCCTTGCTAAAACTGCTCTAATTGGCTTATCAAACCCTTAAAATAAAACCTAAGTCTTTTTTTTTTTTTTTAACCTTTAAACCAACTCCAAAACAGCTCCTCCTAGTTCCAGCCTCCAGCCACCTATTGTGGTAGCTAGGTTTACTGAAGAGGTTAGCAAGAGAGAGAGAGAACACGCCAAGGAGTGGACTTTTATTGGGGAACAAAAAATTCTGGGGAAAATCCCATCCAAAGTAGATTAAGGGGGGCAGCATCCCAAGGTCAGGGGCGACGATTGGGTCTTCAGGGGTGGTGGTCTGACACGTCTGGGCATGGACAAGCCCTCGGATCTGGAGAAGGGTGGGGAAAGTTCTGACACAGCTGTGCCTAAGCACCTCTTGCCCAGCCAGGGAGGTAACTCAAATCACCTGCAAGGATGATATCCCACATATTCCCCCTTTTTTTCTTTTAAAAAGTAGGCGATGATTTACTCTCTCGAGTCTCTGCACTCTTGCTCTGAAGACTCGCCATCCTGACAGCCCAGCAGGGCAATCACTGTAGCTACCATCATCAATGGGATCTTATTTCTCCCTATGAGTGGAATCATTCATGAAGCCTGTGTTGTCAGCTTTTTCACGTCTTCCCATGAGATCAGCTTTTTAGTTGGGTCTTGCTGGGTGGTCTTCATTCTTCTTTGATATCTCTTCCTTTTGAGTGGAGGCTTCTCTGGGTCGATTTTCAATCGCTTGAATCTCTCTATCTGATTGCGCGTTCAGGCACCCAGATAGGACAGAAAGCACCTGTTAAAATTTGTCCTTCTAACAGGGAGTGGCCGAATTTGAATGGCCAGAACAGGTCCTGTTAGGCATAATCTGTTAAAATTCCCTGGTAATTCCTGGACTTCATTGTCTGACTCCTCTCCCTCAGACTGAGATTCCTCCGTGAACACTTCTCCATTGCCATTTTGATTCTAAAACCAAAGTTTTATAACAAGCAATGAGACCTATATAAACTGGGTCCTGCCTAAATCCTGGCTTTATCTCGTGCTTCTCTTTTTCCTTATCCCCATGCTTCAGATACATTTCCCTTTGCTTTAATCACAATAATTTTGGTTTAATTCCTTGAAGTTAAAGTTTGTCCCTTTACATCCTTTGCATGGATAACATTTGCTCATCACTTGTCTCAGACTGAAACCTTCTCCCATCAAAAAGGTCCTCCCAACATCTCTCAATCTAATCAGAGCTTCCCTCCTAGTTAATCTGAGAACCTGGTCATTTACTTTCTTTATAGACTATGTATCTATGAACATTCTATATTTACATCATTGCTTGCATGGTTAGAATATATCTTTGTCAGTAGAGTGTTGGACATGAGCAAAGGGAAATTTGTATCATTGTACAAGACCCATGGTCTTGACATCTAGTAGGGACTCAGAAATAAGTTATTCAATGATAGAATTATATCCATTCTTATTCAGATTATATAAACTTAGTTTAAATAACTCACCCAAATTTATATAGCTAGTAAGTGGTAGAACCAGAGTCAAAAATTTGGATATTTAGTTTTGAATTGGCAAGTTTATAGTACAATTCTAAAATAAATTAAAATTGTTGTTCCATTCCAAGTTTCTCAAGATTCTCCATACTGCTATCCAGAGTGGTTGCACAAATCTGCAGTCCCACCATCAATGTATGTATGAGTGTACCTTTTTCTGCACATCATTGCCAACATTTACTGTTATTTTTATTCTTAATATTTGCAGTTCTGACTTAAGTGAGATGAAATCTCAGTGTAGTGTCAATTTGTATTTCTCTAATTGCTAGAGATGTTGAAACTTTTTTCATATATTTGTTGGCCATTTGTATTTCTTCTTCTAAGAATTGTCTCTTCACTTTCTTTACCCTTTTATTAGATTGGGTTATTTGTTTATTTTTGGTGTTCAGTTTTTTTTTTTTTGAGTTCTTTATATATCCTGAAAATTAATGTTCTTATAGGAACTCAATTCACAATAGCTAAGCTAAAGAACCAACCTAGGTGCTCTTCAATAGATGAATGGACAAAAAAATGTGGTATATTTAATGGAGTATTACTCCATTAAATATATAGAGTATTACTCAGTCATAAGGAAGAGTGACTTTATGACATTTGTCAGCAAATGGATAGATCTGAAGACTATCAGCTAAGTGAAGTCAACCAGTTCTAAAAAAAAACTAAAGGTCAAATGCTTTCTCAGAAGCTAACATACAATGTGGGGGGAGGGAGAATAGAAGTGTGGTAGATTAGATAGTGGGGAATAGAGGGAAAGAAGGGAGAATAGGAAAAGGAAAGACAGTGGAATGAATCCAACATGATTTTCCCATATATGTATATGAAAGCAATACAAAGAATCCCACCATCATGTATATCCACAAGAAGGGGCCTCTGTCTAGAA
The DNA here is from genome assembly GCF_001458135.2 of Marmota marmota marmota. NCBI lineage: Eukaryota > Metazoa > Chordata > Mammalia > Rodentia > Sciuridae > Marmota > Marmota marmota. The sequence goes on along the minus strand of NW_025999842.1, from coordinate 31,643,993 downwards.
TCCATGCTTGTATATTTATTTCAAAATAGATTCCATTATCAACTAAAAAGAACCAATAAATTAATAGAAAAAAATTCAAATAAAATAAGAATAATGTCTCAACATAAAATAAATCAATTTCCAAACCACCTAAAGCAAGTACTGCTACCCCAGGGGTGACCTCCTCCAAATGGTGAATTGGAATCCCTATGTCCTTGCTTCATATGACTCTTCTTTCTTATTGTTGTGTATAGCTAGCAGAAAGGAAAGAGAACATAGGATAGTTTTGTAGGTCAAAGCAGAAGTTGTCACACCCCAGTTGCTTTCACACTCTACTAGCTAGAACTATCATATAACCTATATTATATATGCAACTGCAGGCAAGTTTGGGTAAAGTGGTTTTGTGGGCTAAAATGTTCCTCTCCTAAAAAAGATATGTGAAAATCTTAACATCCAATATACCTCATAATGTGATTGTATTTGAAAATAAGGTCATTGCAGATATTATTAAATTTAGAAGGAGTTCATACAGGAGTAGAGTCAGTCTATAATCTATTATGTCTAGTGTCCTTATCAGAAGATGGTCATGTTAGCACACAGGGAGAAGAACCTCATGAAGAAGAAGGCACAAATTAAAGGGCTGCACGTATCAGCCAAGAAATGTCAAAGATTACCAACAACCACCAGAAGCCAAGAGAGAAACACGCAACAGATTCTTCCACAGAGCCCTTAGAGCTGGCCAAACTTGACACACCAGCTTGATTTCAGACTTCCAACTTCCAAGACTGTGGCAGAATAAATCTGTGATTTTAAACCACACAGTCTATGCTACTTTGTACAGCAACCCTAGGAATCTTACCCAAATGACCTACCAGGGTCCCCTAGGAAACTAATCCATGTGGCCTAGCTGGGTGCCTGGCAAAAATCAGAAATAGATGTTGAATGCAGAATGGTCTCTGCCACACCAAGTCTAATTTCAAAATGTATGCTGTCACATGGCTTCATAAGATGAAGTTTAGTAAATAAAAACTGACTTGAGTTCAAATAAACATGTGGGTAGAAGCAGCTGGAGGAAGCATCAATTTACAGCAAGACTAAAAAAAAAGAAAGAAAGAAAGAAAGATAAACAGTGGGAACCTGTGCTTACTGTGAGCCGAGCCTGAGTGATGTATGGCATTGTAGAAATAAGACAATAAAAAACAGACGCAGAAATAGCAATGTATCCATAAACATCTCTATTTTTTTCCCTAGGGTGTTCAAACCAGGAATAGTGTGCTCAGGTGTGAAAACCTGAATATAACAAAGTCTACACAGAGGAACCCCCAGCCCAGGGTGGAGAGGGAACTGAAAAAATCTACCCTTATGAGGACCAAGTGAAGGGACTGAAAACATTAAGCAAGAGAAGCAGCCATTCAAGAATAATGTGTTTTAGGAAATATTTTTCAAGAGAAAGAGATAATTCTTGTTTTAATTAGGTCTAAATGGTGAAGCTGGGGCTAATAAATACAAATACAATAACAAAGATAGAATTTGACTCAGGATAAGAAGGCATTCTATTGAAGTCAAGGTTTTCCTGAGACCGGCTGGCTCTGTTAACAACTATACAAGTGAATTTCAATACAAGGAAGATATTCAAGGAAAGGCTGGAAAGAGAAGGGACATCACAATGAGAAACAGACACAGAAGGACAAGGAGTATTATATCATCTCTATAGAGTCTTCCAAAGCAGTCTTCCACTGATTTTGGTGGTATTTTAGTGGAGCTCGTTGGGTTCAGTGTTTTAGGTCAAGGTATATTTTCATGAAGACCAAATTCTAGAACACAATATGATACAGTCGGGCAGAGCTCACAGATTGGAGACCTACAAACCTGGGTCTAAACCACCCTGGGCCTCAATTTCTTATCTAAAATGGATCTAAAGAATTCTCAGAGTTTTGTTGATCATACTAAATAAACTTAGGCACATGTTTTCTAAAATACTAAACAAGTGTCAGTTACTAGTAATAACATGCCTAATTTAGAAGGATTTGTGTGTGTGTGTGTGCATGCGTGTATGTGTGTGTTTTGGTAAACTGGTTTCTAACAAACGTAATATCTTAGCTGAATTATCCATGTCTGTACTTCCTTTGAACAGATATTCATTCCACCTGCAGGGAATCTTTGCAGAATATTTTTTAAAATTTAATAGAATATTAAAATTTCCATTTTTAAGAAATAAATTATACTCGTTAGGTCAGCAATCCACAGGACTGCAATTATAAAAAGGTTAAAATGGTACAATTAAGCAGATTTAAATAGAATAGGCTAACAGAGATGCATCTTATATGCTATCCATGCAAGGAGATATAGAAGACACTCAAAGGAGTGAGTTCAAAATTCTTTCTAGAAATTTGCTAAACTTCTCTTCCCTTTTCTTGATGTAAGCAAAATATTAGCAGGAAAAAATAAAAATAAGCAAACAAACACCTCTTAGGATTTCATTAAGCCATTATCTGATGCATTCATTCCTGAAAGCACAGTTAGAAAGTGATTGAGGATTCACAAAGCCATGTTTAATCTAATCTACACAAATACCCAGAATCTTCTTCAACTTCATTTCATTTCAATGCTTTCTAGTTAAATCAGGAGAGCAGAATCATTTAGGAGGACTATGATTGTGGCTTCAGGTCATGCGCCTGCATTGCAAAACTACACTTTCCTCTTTTCATCTTACAAAGTTGATTTAAGGAATTGTTTTTAGTGATCAGAATCTGTGACTGCTCTGCATACTTTATAGTTAACTTGCTCTATTTAACAATTTCATGAGTTAAAATTAATTAGTATTTCATTCTGGGTCCATCCAGCAAAATAGAAACCTTTTAAAGTTGAGAAAATTTAATGTAGCAAATTAATGATGGAAGAACCAATAACTCAGTTTGTTAAGGCAACCCAAATATTAGCAATAACTTTAAGCCTCTACCCTCTCCTAGGCTGGAATGAAGAAGAGGGGAAGAGATTTTATTGAAGTTTAGAATTTGGAGTTACTCAACAGAAGTCGGAAAAGTGGCAAACTTTTCTTTTTTCCTAATAAAAACTGGAGCCATAAACAAGATAACAGCTTCTGGACACACTTCCTGAGGCAGGAAGAATTGCAGGAAGAATTGCCCAGACTTTTCCTTGTCCTTGCATTCTTCAATCTCCTCCATGACGTCTGTTGGGCAAACACAAGAAAGTTCAGCTTGATCAAGAGGTTGGGAAATGACACATGCAAATTGGGTCCTCTGTGACCCAGAGCTTAGCAGAGAAAGGGAAGGAATTGAGATGAGGGCAAGTATACCCAGGGGCAGCACAGAAGTGTTCCCACATAGATCCCCAAATTGCAAGTATTAGCTCAAATTTTAATTATGTCTCCATGCTGAAGGGCCTTATAAAATCACATTGTTAAATTAACTTTATTAAATGATAACTATGAACTGAAATCTTAGCAGAAAATAATAAAGTTTTTTGGTTTGGAAAGAAGAACATCTGAGGCACACTAAACTTTTCTATTTATGAACATGTTCATCTTTAGCTGGGTCCTTAAGATAATGTATTTCCTGCAACTCATATTGAGTCAGGTATTAAAAACCTGATCTTCATAGAGATACTGCCAACCTGGTGATCTTTGCTTTTGCAAGTTGATAGTGCCACTGTTCTTCTGTGGATGGCATCATAAAATGTACACTCTTGGCCATAATGAGCACTTGGATACAGCCATATAAATTAGTCCCAATGATATGAAAAACTTATGTCCCACATTCACAGCACATGTAATTTTCATATACAAGAACCAAACAAATAAGCTTTTAAAATTCTGATAAACTAACCATTATTATAAACTATTGTGACCATGAGAGAGAAACTAAAAACTTTCAGATATTCAATATAAATTGTTGCTTAATCTCAAAGCTCCTTGATGAAAAAATATGTATGGAAATTTTGCCTCCATGATGTCAACTATCCAGATGTTTGGGGATATTCAGAAGTTCCTCAGACTAATTTTTAATATTCATCAAGCTAACATGGAATTAAACCTGAGAAGATAATAAGTAGCTAAGACAAGGTATGACTGTTTTCTTCCCTTATACATAGTTTTTGCACTTATAGACTGTGCAGTACCTAGATGATTTTTTAAAAGTAGATGAATGCAAGTAAATAAGTTTCAATATCATTGAAATTAATCTTGAAAGCACTATACCATGAAGCCCATACCTTGACCCCTTTCCATTTATCTTGCCCTAGCCCACTAATAGGATCTCTTTTTCATTCTCTCTTCCCTTGATCAGTGCATCACAGATTTTTGAATACTATTTAGTGAGGGGAGAGCACATGTCTAGTCCTGTACTGAGCACTTTACATGGATATTTCCCTTAATCTTCAAAATAATCTATGCTGTAAGGACTCTGTTTATTCATTCATTTAATTATTAATCCAGTGGATTGCTTTTGAGTGTTTTCTTGTGCTAGGTGATGAAGACCCTGATATTATTACCATTTTACTGGAAGAAGATGTGCATTTTAAAAGTTATTCCCATTTTAAAGAACACTAAATTGAGCTTTAGCACATTTAGTGAAGATCCACAGGATCACAAAAATCTAGTGAATGCAGTCGCTAGTGTTCCAACATAAAACATCTGATCTCATTGTCAACAGCCTTAACTATTGTATGGTTTGAGGTCTTCTGCCTTTATGTTCTCCATGTAACCCGTTCTAAAGTCAGACTTTAAGTCTGCACTAAGGTGCAACAGTGTGATAAACATCAAGCTAGAGTGGACTATGGGTATTGATTTTTCTTGCCTAGCAAGCTCTCTTGCTCATTTTCCCTGATTATAGACTTTGTCCCTTGGTCACATGGAGGGGACAACAAAATCTATTCCTGGCCAGCATGGTCAGTCATGGAAAGCTTTGTAATCCAGGTAACAGTTATTGGTTCACGGAAAGTACATGTGACACAAATCAAGTAGATGAGATTATTTAAGATCAATATATGGATAACATGAGAAAAAGAGCTCTCTCTTGTTCTTTCATGATTATTGATAGGAGGTTGCTGAATACAGGAAAGGCCTGTCTGCAGAAGAGAATGAGGTATGCATGCAAAGCAAATGAAAGACATGAATAGAGAAAAAAGAGAGGGAGGCAGGAGCAAGAGAGGAAAAGAGAGACTCTTCTGACAGCATTGAACTCCAATTCCAGGTCTTTTTTTTTTTTTTTTTTTTTTTTTTTTCTGTGAATACCTACAACATCTACAGAAAAAAATTCCTTTTTGTTATTTTTGGAAATTTTAATTAAATCTATTTTAAAGCATGGAATCACCACTAATCCTCCCTTCAAATATCACTTGTATTTCTATAAGATGTAAAGCTTAAGTAAGTGAGTTTTGATTGTAGGATATCTGACATTGATAAGGCAATGCAAAAAGTATCTCTTTGTGTTGGAAGACTCTTCTCAAATATTCTTCTCGATTTCTTTGATTACCTGTTGTCCAGATATTTTTTACTTTACTGAATCAAAAAATTCTCTGGGCCAGTAACCTTACAGTGAGGATTCTGGGCTGTTTTATTTGGCTGATAAAACATACTGGACTGCTATGTTTTTAGGTAAGATGGGAACTATTTCGTTATTCATAGTTTCTACCATTACTGTTTTTTAGCATCATTCCTATGTGATTTCTTCCTGGCCCTGAAGACATTAAACATTTGTGTTTCCTGGATTAGATATTCTGTTGCCATGCTGTATCTTCATCAAAACTTCCATATACTTCCCATTTCATAAAGACTGGGCTCCACTTTTCAAGCTGAAGTTTGTTTTTCTGTTAAATTGATCTATTTAGACATGTTAGATATCAATCTTAGTGTGTTTTTTTATCCTACCCAGACAAGGGAAATACAGATTGAAAGGTCAGAATATAAATGAACTAAAAATACCATGCCTTACATTGGAGAAATAATAAAAATAATAGAAACTTCAGAACTTAAAACAAGAATTTATTTGGGGATTGACAAAAAAACAGTTACTGCTCTTCATATTCATCCAAAAGTGAATAATTTCTTGTCTATCAATTAACAACCCAATATTTCTTGTTTTCCTGCCTGGGGAAGGGAACTTGAATTTCATCATAAAAAATCAGCAAACTAATAATGGGATCCTAATTGAAACAAGTTATATAATATCTCAAAATACATTCTGCTGTCATGTATCTCTAGAAAGAACAAATTAAAAAAAAAATACACCAGAAGTCAGAGATTGCAAATTAAAATATCCACCAAAAAATCAATAAAACTGATCACCCAAAAAGCATATAAAATTTTATCAATTAGTATTTATTTTATAACTGTGAACATGTAGTTGATAAGATCACAGCATGCTGCTGATGCTGTACATTGTAATTCCAAGGTCAAAACATTTTTTTTCATAGATCTAATTTATTTGACAACCATTATGCAGGTGATTGTAATATTACAAACATACAGGTTAAAGTCAAGAGTGTATTTGCTATGGAGACAGTGGAAGGAGAATTAACTCTTTTAGTTAAAAAAATGGAATTTAATGGCTTCAAGGAAATAAAATGCAAATGAATACTTGGGATCATCTATTCTCCACTTAGATGAATGCAATAAAAGAGTGCGGGAAAAGCAGTTCAGGGTATTGACTAGGATGTGTTGAAATTATAAACCACAGATGCCACAGGGTTTAGATATGGTTTAGGTTTGTTCCCCAAAGGTTCATGTGCTGGAAGCTTAGACCTTAGTTTGACAGTGCTGAAATGTTGTAGAACCTTTAAGATGCAGGGCCTAGTGGAAAGTAGTTGGTTATAAGTAGTAGGTCACAAAGTCATCATACTCAGAAGATATTAGTTCTGATCTTATGGGTAAGTTGGTTCTCATGAGAGTGATTGTTATAAAAAGAGCAAACCTGACCCCTAAACCTCTCTGTCTTTCTGTCTTATTATGTGATCTCTTTTGCATGTACTCTTGACATAATGAAGGTATCTGCTATGAGGCCTTCTTGTGTTAAACAAATTGACTTTCAGTCTTCAAAACTGTGAACTGAGTAAATAAACATCTTTTTTTTTACATAGTCCTAGATATTTTGTTATAGCAACAGAAAATGGACTAATAAAGATTCTAAACTGGATTATGAGTCAAGTTAAGTAAAACAAGGCTTAGTTGGTTGAAAAAAGTAGAATAATATGAGTGAGTAAAAGAATGTGTTAGTGAATGAATGGTTGGCCAGTCAGTTGGATGGATTGGTGAATGGATAGATGGATGAATAACTTCTAGAAAAAATTCAGACATTTGCCAGTTGACATGAAGTGTGTCATTTAAGAACAAAAAACCAAAAACAAAACACATTTTTGTAGGAGAAGTTTGAAAGAAAATGAAGAATGCTCTACCTTCTTGACTGCCAAATATTTATTTCTGTCAATTGCCTAAATATTTAATATAAATTCTTAGCCAATAGCATTTTATCCCTTCCTGCAGAAAAATACTTGAGGAATTGTATTGAACACTGTAGCATGCCCTGTGGTGTTTTTATTATGAGACTTAATTTTGGATCTCCTGCTCCTTGTCATTTTTAAATGTGAATACTTCATAGATGTGTCACACATAGTACAATATCTTCTAACTTTAAAGTGTTCTTTTTCCCCATCCCACAAGAACAGAAAATTGACACTGTTGAAATCTGAATGGGTTGATTTTTTTTTAAAATGGACTACTCCATTTATTCATGCAATTCTTGAAAAGTATTAAGAATAGAGATCCTAATAGGACATTGTTTTCTGCTATTTAGAAACATAAAGTCCAGGAAAGGAGTCAAACATGTAAATAGTGAAATGATGTAGGTATAAGTAGAGTTCACTGGGATCTCAAAAATGGGAAAATCTCACTACCTGCTAAATTAGAGTTTCGTAAAATAAGCAACATTTGTGCCAGATCTTGATGGTTATGTCTTGAAAGAGGGTGTGTAGGATTACAAGTATTGATCAGAAAATAACCACCTCTCTGCTTCTATTCTTTCAACTAGAACTGCTCACGTTGATAGTGGCTTTGGGTCACGTGTTTTGCTTTAGTTAGTGGAACCGATCAGAAGGATGAACTCAGAGCAATAGGATGAACTAAAAAGGGTGGGTGTGGTTTAGCATGACTGCTTACATCTGGTAAGAAAATGCACTCTGTACAGCTGCAGGGTCACGGAGAACAAGGAAACATATGGAGCTGACCTAATTCCAATCTACAGCCTGGAGCCAAGCCCAGCAGATCACAGCTGAGCTCAGCCTGAGACACAGTGACACACTCAATGCTTACGTGGCAAATGAAGACATGTGCTGCTTTAAGTCACTGCAATGGATTTTAATGTAGTTTCTTGTGCTATGCCACATAACCAAATAATACCCCTCAAGAGGTTGGTTGGTTGGTTTTTTAGGGAGAAGAATACTATGTGAAAGAGCCTGGCTATTACTTTTCTCTGATTAGATATTAGATTACAGTAATGGAAAGGTAGAAACTGTAAGTCAATTTAAATAGTGAAACCTCAGCTGGACCTCAGCTGGACTAGATTTCATTGATGATGGGAAGTCATCAAAGTATTTTTTCACAGAAAGAATGTCATCAGCATGTTCCACAGAGTTAATCCTGTAGCTTTCTCTGCATGGCTATCTACCAGGAAACTCATTCAACAAACATTAATGAGCACCAATAATGTAGCAAATATTTGAGATATAATAGTAAATTGAAATCAGAGCTCTACTTCCAAGGGAAATGGACAATGAATCATAAAACATAATATGTGACAAATATGGTATATTTTAAAAGAGATAAGTGCAACGGAAAATATAAGAAAAAGCATAGCGTGAAAAGGAGGCTTTCCATTTGTTCAAGTTTGGTTGGAGTGGGCCTCAGGGAGAAAGCAAATCATCTCGGAATTGCAATAATCAAGGAGGCTTTAAGATTAGCAGCTATCACGTAGCTATAAACATCTAGCCAAAAATTCTGTGCAAATGACTCTATAATTAAAGGTGTAAACTGTTCCTTAGAAAAAGCTTATGATTCACACAAACATCAGATTGAGAGAAGTTGTAGAACGTCATGACCCCCACAATAACAGCAAAGATGTCTCTGTTAATATGTACATAGCTCTATTCTGTGGTAAAGTGGTTCATGAATAGGCAGTAACTGCTGCTCTGAGGCCACCTGGCATCTTGTGAAGGAACATATTTTCAGCACCATAATCCAAATCTTCACTTGTGAGAAACTGTGGTTTGTACTCATCACAGTGTATAGCAGAACATTGGCAATCAACCCCTGTTTGGCATTCTGTTTTTATGCTAGAGAATTCAAACACTGTCAGGTTCTTCTCCAGGAAATGGTTGAACAGACTCAAGGTTGAAAGCTAAATTTTATATTAAGAAAAATATTATGAAATTATTTGGATGTTGTTGAAAGGGTCCAAAGTCCTTTCTCTGCTTTACAGTGACACAATATGGATCACAAGTATCTTAATGTTTTGTTTTGTTTTAAGTGAAGCTAAACTTGTAGCAGCTGTACAATACAGATGCTGTGGAGTAAGATAATACACATTCTTTTTCCATTTCTCTCTCTCTAAGTAGTACAGACTGAGGTACATCTTATAGCAAGTCAATTCTTAGCAGTCAGCCTTGATACCTCCCTCTTGATCCCTTTCATGTACTAATATATATATATATATATATATATATATATATATATATATATACACATACATACATATTATATATTAATGATAATATTCAAATGAATCTGTCAATCAAATTTAACAGAATATTGCCACACTTGCTATCCACCTTTCAGTTTTGAACAACTTGTCCATAGTCACACAGCTAGTAAAATGTGAGCTAGGATTTGCACTTAGACTTTCTGACTTAATTTTTTTTCCCTCTTGAACACCACTGTATCCTGTCCCTAAGTTTTGAGACAAAAATTTCATGGACACATTGCACATGTTAGGGTACATGATAGTGATTTGTTTTTAAAGCCAGAAAAGAGTAGGAAGGATGGAGCCATCAAGTTAGCTCAATAATCCTCCTTCTTCTACTGCATCCTTTGTGCTTTCTAGCCTGTAAAAGCAAGTTAGAAACTATAGAGATCACAAAAAAATCTCCACCTCATTTCATACTAGAATTTGAAATAAGGCCTGCAAATTTGTGGTCAAAAGCGCTAAATGAGCTTTTCTTACTTCAATTGACATTTGTAGTTTGATCCAAGAGTCTGAATAGGGATTGTCTCCTTTCAGTTCCTCCTAGACTTAGGCTATGGAGACTTCCTGCCCCAGCCAGAGACCAGCTCAGTCAGCTCCTGGGACAGTGCCATTTCTCAGACTGTTTCTCTATAAAACCAAATTATAGATCAGTGGAGCAAATGGCAAATAATCATTCTCTTTACAGAGACAGAATGGGTTCATTTAGCCTGAAGAAGATAGCCATTTCTTTTGATAGACCTTGATCAAAAATAATATGTACCTCGAAAACAAAGTCTTTGTTTAAGAAAAGAATATATATTATCAGATAAACTTTGAGTTGCCAGTTTAGCCTTTCTTGTTCTGAGTTGAAGAGAAATTGTTCAAAACTTACTGCAAAGCTCAAACACGAACATGCAGAACTGTCTTCTTGTTAAGATCCAGAACAAGAAGCAGGCTTTTCTATTTACCTTAAAATAATAATCAACAGAAATTTAAAACTTGTGTTAAAATTTTTCCTAAACCATTACTGTACTTCATTATGTCTTAGTGATATCTAGCATACACATTGAGTAGAGATAAATCTCAAGTTACAGGATGAAATGGATGATTCTATTTCAAAAATTCTTTTCTTTAAAAAGTGATTTATTTCTACAGTATACCCTGAAAATATCCTTACCTATTTGAATAGTTGAGGATACAGGCTGATCACTTACAATACAAAAGTGAGAGAACTGTTATGGAGAACACCATAGAACTTTTTCTTTCAGAATATCCCACAGGCTTGTGAAGATGGCGAAGGCATGAGAAATGGTTGAGAATGCCATGTGGGTGAATTTTCACACAGGACTTCTTTTCAGAATAAGAAAGTCTGGTCTCCATAGAAGGCTTCAGAGAAGGGGTGCCAGTTTTCTCATATAATGCCACCCAAAATGGTCATCAAGCTCACCTATCAAACAGGCAATTGGCTTAAAGTGAAGCTTAAAAACTAAGAATAATCTTAGCAACTAGCTCCAAATGAATGTATTTACTTATTATTCATCAAATATTTTTTATGTATCAGATCCTGCCCTGAATGCTTCACATCTGTTAAGCCTAATCTCTGCAAGAGCTCTTCCTGATGAATAGATACCATTGCTAGTTTTACATGTAAGGATTTATTTATAGACTTATTTATAGATTTATTAAGTTGAAAACTTGCCGAAGGCCATTGGATACAAGTAGCTTAAATGGGATTTAAACTCATACTTAACTCATTTCAAGTTCTTTCTAGAAAGGATTATTATTTTAAAAAATATAAGGTGAGTATATAATTTTAAACATTCGAGTTTACATTTAAGTAAGTTGGAAAAAGTCCAAGTTTGCTAATGACCTCCCCAAACCTCCATGACATATATAAACAGATAAGTCCTTAATATTTTTGAAGAAAACATCCCACTGCTGAGACCACAAAACAGTGTAGCCCATACAAGGAACTTGGATGACAATCTTATTATTTTGATAAATTGGGATAAACTGGGTAAAAGAAAACATCCTGGGGATTCCACCTCTTGGGTCCCCTTCTTCCTCTGGGAGAAATCTTTTCTGCTATCCTTTAATAAACTTCTAATTTCTACTCTGAAAAAAAAAGAAAACATCCTGGAGTTGATTTATTATTATTATTATTATTATTAATTTACCTTAAGGGTAGGAAGAATGGTTGAAAGTTTATGCTGACATAGGTAAATCTTAGGATTTGGAGTGGATGCAGAATGGGGAAACAGGGAGATGCTCCATTTGGAGAATCTTACACCCCTGCCTGTTGCTGTTCAGAATTCTCAGTCAGGCAGTCAGAGGAAAATGTGCATTTATATCTCACCAATTCTTTACCTTGAACTTGATTTCTCATAGTGATTCAGTTGGCTTCTACTCTTGAAAGTAACTACTGACCTGGAGAAATTAGGCATGAGGAGCTGGGGGACCCGGGGCAGGGGGAGAGGAAAAAAAAGAGAGATGAGGAAGGAGGAGAGAGAGACAGGAAGGTGAGTGAGGCAAAGAAGAGACTGAGGGACAATTTCTTCCAATTGATTTTAACATAAGCTGTAGCAGCTACATTAAACAACAAGTTCTCTTCTCTCCCTATCTTCTTCAGAGTGGCTAGAAAGAAAGGACACCCGAGGGACACCTCCACAATTGAGAAAGGATGTGCGCCCACTTCAGAAGAATTGGCTTTTCGAAAAGAGCCTGAAACAAATATAGAGAGGAACCAAAAATATGAACTTCCCATATGGCAGACCCTCAAGACCTTGACCATTCTTTTCTTCCTTCTCATGCACCTGAATGATTAAATAGAAACATTAATATCAAGTCTTCTTGCTCAAATTAAAAAGAAAGAAATCAAACATAATCTAGGTACATAGAAAGGAATGACTCAAGCAGAATTTAGTTATATTATTTTGAAACCAAACATAGACCCAAAAGATAGATTCATATCCAAATTCATCACCAGAAATAAAGGAATTATATCATTAAAAAGTTCAAAGAAGATACTTTGGAAGAGTATTTCCTCCAGAAAAATAGCAGAAAAATGTTATTCTACCTTCTTGAGCAAAGGTGTGTGTGTGTGTGTGTGTGTTTGTGTGTATGAATGTAACATACATGTATATGGAGAGAGAAAATACAGTTTAAAAAAGAAAGCTATAAAGTAGCCTCAGGCTTTTTTCAAAGTACTGTTTGCAACAGCACATTGCCCCTCTTTGTTATTCTGACAAAAACCATTGTTTTTTTTACATTACTTTGAAAAGGACACAGACTATTGAAAGCAAAATTTCTATACTTACCCTCTAACATGAGTTCCATATACTCAGTGGATGAATTTTTATTATGTGACAAAATATAAGGAATTATGCCAACTTCTTCAAAAGTTCCCAGCAGCACATAACAGCTAATAAGTCATAGATAAGACTAGGTGATATTGACCCTCATGATTTGTGTGTGTGTGTGTGTGTGCGCGCGCGCGCACGCGCGCCATTTGACTTAGGCAAAGTTGAGGAAAATTGGTAACATCACATGTGCTTGTTTGATTCCATGTGACTTCAGAGTATGTAATTAAAACCAGTGATAAAAAGAATCCAGAGGAAAAGACTGCCTGCCACTGAGGAACCACTTCCTGACAATTCAGACTGCCAAGAAATGAATGTGCTCCTATTAAGTTTCATTCAAATCCAGACTCGGTCATCCTTTGCAACAATAACACTGAAGAGAATTGCATATGAGTAGGCTATAGGACTTGATTTAAATCCTGTCTAAAGCTCCTTCTGGTTTAGAAGTTTGGGAATTCTTCTAAATGAAACTCATGTTGAGTGAGATAATAGGGAAAGAAAGCAGGTTATCTGGAGGAAGATAAAACATGAAGAGAGAGGTGGCTCCACTTTAAAGCTCCTTTTGAAGATGTATTTACCAATTTCAAAGCTCTTCTCCTGAGAGTTTGATGGCAATTCCACGATATTAAATCATATAATGTATCCTTTGGAGCAGAAAAAAATTGGAATAATAAGCATATCATAAGAGCACAGTAGTACATTTTAATATTAGTGAGTATACAGGGGGAAAAATATAGGCAGATACTGACTTGCAAGAAATGTGAAGTGATGTGATTCTAGCTTTTACCAATTATACTTCAAAGTGTGTTTGTGTTGTGATGAAAAATAAACACATGTAAATTTAATATTTTTGATTTTAGAATTATCCATCTGATAGTTTCTTTACACCAAATTATTTTAAGAATGATTATGCTTATGGAAACATACAGATACTAAACTTGATGAATTTTTATTAACTATTGGCACAACCTTCTAATTTCAAGGAAACATTTTTCTATTTTAATTTTATTTTTTATATAAATTTTTAATTTGTTTTCATTATTTATACATGACAGGAGGAGAATACATTTATGTACTTTGATGTATCATACCTAGATTGGATATAATTTCTCTTTTTTCTTAGTGTACATGTTGTAGAATCACATCGGTCATGCAGTCACATATATACATCAAGTAATAATGACTGTTTCATTCTACTATCATTCTTATCCCCACATCCCCTCCCCTCTCTCCTTCATTTCTCTCTACCTGATCTAAGGTAACGCTATTTTCTCTAGTGCCCTTCCCACCTTATTGTGAATTAGCATTCTCATATTAAAGAAAAGATTTAGTCTTTGGTTTTTTGAGATTGGCTTACCACCTAGCATGATATTCTCCAACTCCATCCATATACTGGCAAATGCCATAATTTCATTCTTCTTTAAAGCTGAGTAATATTCCATTGGCTATATATACCACATTTTCTTTATCCATTCATCTATTGAAGGACACCTAGGTTGGTTCCATAGATTAGATATTGTGAACTGAGCTGCTATAAGCATTGTTGTGGCTGCATCACTGCAGTATGCTGATTTTAAGTCCTTTGGGTATAAATCGAGGAGTAACAAGTGGGCTCTGAGAGCATCTCTCTCTCTCTTTTTTTTTTTCTTCAGGTCATTGCCTTTGCTCTTTTTCAGGTAAACACTGGCTTTTGATTTGGTAAGAAGAGGTGAAAAGGGAAATTTGACAATTTTTGTGGAGGAGAAGAAAGCCAGGTGTAAAATTGGAGAGATATTTAGAGAGGTTAATTCAAATCAACAATTAACTATGACATCATGGTTATATTGTTGCTCTTTCAACCCCTGCTGATGGTCCTTAGCTAGAACAAGAAAGGAGAGCACCAGAGGCAGAGGCGCTAAGCAACTCAGTGAGACCCTGTTTCTAAATATATTAAAAAAAAAAAAAAATGTCTGGGGATGTGGCTCAGCAGTTGAGTGCCCCTGAGTCCAATCCATGGTAATCCCCGTGCCAAAAAAAAAAAAAAGGAGAGAAGGAGAGCACCAGAGACATGGCATGAAGAACATCACACTGCTAAGTTGAGACATTTTCAATCTATAATACCATGGATAAGTGTCATTCTTTCTTAACATCAAAAATCCCATAAATGCACATACATACACTATTTACTAGGAATGCTTAATAAAATATATTCCATTTTTTTAGGTCTAATGTAATTTTTTGTCTTCTAATGACCTAAGTTAATGTAAATAAAAAGGATATTGGTAATGATGATTAAGGCATGTAAAGCATTAATTTATTCATTCACTCAATTAATGCATATCCTGTATATTAAATTATTAGACAGCTCTCTAAATGTCTCTGACATGCAGCTGGGTTTGGAAATCCTTGGTGTATATAAAATAACACAAGTCATATTAGCTAAGCTTCTTGGGTATCAGACAGAAAAATAAAATAGCAACAAGAATGTAACCCTAACATCGTTCTATTGCCATAATGCCACGTTTGGCTTGCACTGGCACTCGTCCTAACTTTAATAGAAGTCTCTTAATTATTTTCCCTTTCTTCATTATAATTGACAGTTAAAATACCCAGGTTACTAAACTTCAGTCTTTACTCTGAAGTGGCTGTATGGAGGAACTCATCCAGGCTACTCATTGCAATTACTATCTTCACCAAGATAATTCCTATATAACTCCAAGTCTCTTTCCTGAGTTTCATACTCAAATAATTCACAATTTAATACACAGCTCTTAAAAGAGGTTCAAAGCTACCTTAAACTCAACTTGTTTAGAATTATATATATTTTCTCCCCAATTCCCCGAATGCCCTGCCAATCTGGTTCTGTTCCACCTTTCCTAAAATTCTTCAGGGACCATTGTTCTCTCTGAAGTACCTAAAGATTCCAGAGCTAAGTCCATGACTCTTAACACGTTTTTTTTTTTTTTAATTTACCAAACTTAAAAATTATTTTAAATACACACACCATTTCTTTCTGTCATTCCACCGTTTTGAATGTTAGTCCTCATCTGGACAGACTTCCTCTCATTGTCATCATTTTTGATGGTCATGATGGCCAATCTTAAGAAAGAATTTTGTCACAACCAGAAACTAATTTCCCTTCCTTTGTAATTCAGTTTTCAAAATAATTTGCAACATTCTGACTTTATCTGCAGTTAAAGATAGGATTATATTTCATTTCTTTTTGAAAACTTGACACATCTTACAACAGTCTAGGAACATGTAAAATCTAAGTAATTATTATAAAAGAAAGGAAACATTCATTCTCTGTAGGTATATTTTACTCTTAAAGAAATCTTTTCCCAGTATTTTAGTGATTTTCTGTATTCTTGTTTTTTTCATATTTGATGGCAATTGGAAATATTTAACAATATAGAGAAGAAATCAAAACTGCCTAGGATTTCATTATCCTTGTTCATTTCCTTATCAACTCTATTTTTATGCTTTTATTTAGTTTTTTTTTGTATAGTTTAACATAGCATAGATATTTTTATGATATATTTATTTTATGGCCTAGATTTCCACAATTTTTTTCAAGCAATCAGTTTAAATTAACATCATCTTATTAATCGTAAATACAGATACTATGATGTTCCCAATGTCTTTTAAAATATGAATTAGTAAACATCTAAAGTACTTTAGAAACAGTTTACAGTAAGTGCAAATAAAGACTCCAAGAAGAAAGGAACTAAGATAGCCTCATGTATTTTCCTTTGATTCTTTATATAAATAATTCAAGCTTAGAATGTGAAGACTCTGGGAAATTTGTAATCATGTCTCCAAGAATAACAATAAGAGAAAAACCATAATTATGAAATAAATGTGCTTTTTTACTCATTTATTTAAGTTTTGAACACCTGACATTGTAGTAAATATCCAGTGAACAGGTCTTTCAAGGTGATTTCCTTATGAAACTTATATTCAAACTGGGGAAACAGTATGTGCTTATACAAATAATTGAAGTTATAATAGCTGGTAATAAGTGCTAAGAAGGGAATATAAAGGGAGCTATCTTTAAAAATATGTAGAGGGATCCACTTTAGAAAGGACCAGCTACAGAAAGGCAGAGGAACTATTCCTGAGAAAAGAATATAAATGACAGAGTCTGAGGAAAGGCAGGCTGTGCTATCATTTAGGAATATGCAGAAGGCCATCTGCATTACTGAAGCCAGCATTAAAGTGCAGATCAGCGTGGCAGTGTATGGAGGGAGGTAGGACTTAGATCACAATTGGCCACATATTTCATCTTAGCTATTCTTATTCTGCATGAGTACAATGTTTTACATATTAGATAATTAGGTGTATAATACACCTAAATACAAAGCTTCTTAGACTTTGTTCCTGTCATTTCACTGAGTTTATTTACACATGTAAAGATAGCAGTTAAAATCTACAGATTTGATTATAAATCAGTACATTTTCTAATTCAGACATTTCTTTAGCTCCATATAAAAATACAGATTGAAAAAAAAAAAACTTTGGATGAAACTAAATGCATTTAATTCAGTGATGTGCACAGAAATGTGTGAGTCTGAGTTACCACAAAAACAGATGAAGAAGGCTGGGGTTGTGGCTCAGAGGTAGAGCGCTTGCCTAGCACATGTGAGGCCCTGGGTTTGACCCACCACATAAATAAATAAGTAAGTAAGTAAATAAATAAATAAAAGGTATATTAAAAAAAGATGATAAATAAATAAATAAATAAATAAAAGGTATATTTAAAAAAAGGGAAAATTCAAATATATTGGAGGAATTTTATACCTAATATCGATTAAATCTGGTCTGTATTTCATCTTACTTAAATTAAATAATAGAAATAAAAGTCCATGGAAATGGAAAATATGTCTGAATATTATCTTGATAAATTATTTTCATTGTTTTATATCACTAACATCTCATATTAAATCACATGGATGACTCTAAACAGTATGAATTATTCACCATTTTTAATTTGTAGGCTATTTCTTACTACTCTGACATTTCTTGGTTGCCTTTGCTCCCATATATTTCAGCTGAATTATGACCTGCCTGAAACTTAGTAAACCTGACCAAAATGTTCTTAACGCTAGTGCCATTGTAGATATGCAGCGTTTACATAATGTATACTGTATAACTGCCCTCCATCTTAATCTTTTCAGCCTGCATTTCTACTGCCTTCTTTTCGTCAACTTCCCATTCACCCAGAACACCCAGATTCATGACATGATGCTCACTTTCAGCTTCTCACATGATGCTAGTCAGATGGAGAAGTAGCCCAAAGTCAAGAGGGCCCAAGAGCTGATTTTTTTGTTTTCTTTTATTTTGTCTTTTGCTTTCTCCCACAAAGTTTTTTGATAGCTCCCTTTTTATTCCCTTCTTAGCACTTATTACCAGCTATTATAACTTCAATTATTTGTATAAGCACACACTGTTTCCCTAGTTTGAATACAAGTTCATAAGAGGTGGAGGGAAAGTGGGCTACAGTGGGTTGGCGTAGAAATGAGATACGAGTCACCATCCTTTGGAAAGGTGGCCATGAGGTGATAGAGGACCTCATGACACTGAGGCTGAGGAAACTGTCAGGCATAGTCTCTGGCCAGAAAGCAAGAAAGTGAAGCCTCCTTGGGTTGGAAAGAACAATAACCTCAGCTGGAAATGAAAACTCACTTTTTAAGAACTGGTATTCCCCTGAAAAGCTTAGAAATGCATAAAAATATCAATTTTATACCTAAAAATTGCAGTAATACAGACCTGAAAAACATAATTACCTTCCCGAGAGAATTCTTTACCTATGGGAGAAGTAAGAAATATGTTAGATGGGTGTTACAAAGCTGCTTTGACAAGGAGGTGGGCTAAGTTTTCTGGAGGAAGTGACTCCAGATAAGTACTTCTTAAGAAGAAAAAGGCATGCCTAATTTCTCTGTGAAAGAATGCTGTTAAGCATGTTTCAAAGCACTGAGCAATATTGCTTCCAGGGATCTCATGCAAAAGGAACAAGGAGATTTACCTAGAGTCTTAGGGTAGCTGAATATATGAAGTAAAAAAAAAAAAAAAAATCTAAAAGATTATTTAGAATTTAAAAACTCACATAATTTACTGTACTGTGGTAGAACAAAATGTCATTCTTTTGATCAGCAAAATGTTTAATAGAATGTTTGATATCATGTACAAATAGCCAGAGGGCGGTCCCAGCACCTTCATTGGATAAGCTAACCTACTTGAGATAAAATAGATTCAAAGCATCCCTCAGGCCAAAAGGTGCTGAAAAGTGAGTCTCTGTGCAAGCTAATATTCTTGAATGAGAAGCCTTGATCCCCAAACTATTATCTTGCTTGCTGGCTAGGCAATCTTAGACAAGTGATATAGCTGATTGACTTCCTCATCTGAAACAAGAATAATAATACCTACAGAAAAGAGTCAATGAGAGTATCAAATGTATGTGTAATTTTCTCTAGTGCTATTAATGATGTAGGACCTAACATAATTAATATATTATCAAAATTATCTTAGCATATATATCCAACCCTTGGTTTTCAAATGGCTATGAAGCACCCCAGTATTTTCTTTTAAAATGTTATTCTCTTGTGTGTTACTCATTTCTGCCTTGGAAGTAGCAATCCAAGAAGTCTATTATTTAATATTTATGTTCAAGTCCTCCATTAAATCATAGTATCTCTCTTCCTTACCAACATGTGATACTAAAGGCTTGCTATGTATTTTATATCTCTCCTCTTATTAATTACATTTTAAGTAGAAAACTGAATTATTCTTGAGTGATTCATAACAGCTTGTTTTTCTTCTTCTTCTTTTTTTTTTTTTTTTTTGCTATTGTTAATACTTCCAAAATGCCCAGAGCTTGTGGAACATTGGACCATAATTTAGCACATTCTTTGTACTTTAGAGGTAGTTAAACATCCTTCTCTCTCACCATTGGCTCTAAAGCTAGCTGCCATTTTCCAGAGTCAGCCAGAAGTGTGATGAACTTGCAACACGCGGGATTTAAAGACCTAGAATCAAAAAGGACACTCAGCATTACTGCACTACATACCCCAAAGGAATGGCAAATGGCACATGAGCGGGAACTAATGGCTTATGTGTTATGGAGCATGACAGTGATTTTCCAATAGTTGGCTGCGTGGATTTTGAGGCTATTCTTCGGGAGACACATTATACCCATCCACAGAAATTTTAATCACTGCATAATGCAGGCTGAAATTATTTGAACTAGCTTTATTGTTTTATGATTTGTTTTACATTTCCTCTGAGAGCTTATAAAATAAATATTGTTGGTCAATGCACATACACATAACCACATACACATGAAGAAAAAAAGAATTATAATCAATTTCAAATTCTAGGTATAGAATAGATTTATTCAACACATATGGTTTTCCAATTCCAGGGCCAGAACAAATTGTTCAATACTGAATCTACTTGCCATGTTTTTACCCTCCTTTTGCTGGAGGTTCTTCTGATGGCAGGTATGAGAATATGCACATGCCTGGAGGCAGAAGGATTCACCAAATCCCCCTTTTGCAAAATTGAACACAATTTTAGCAATACACAAAATTACTATTACTTGGTTTATGAGCTTAACTCCACTGAGGTAAATAAGCACTTAATTCCATTTTCACTGGGAAAACATTTGCTAAGCTAGTCTGATACCTCTGAATGTTATCTGCTTCATCTCCCTGAGGCGACTGAGCTACTTAAACTTATCTCTCTTTCTAACATTTAGTGGTACTAAAAATGATGCTTGGTAATGTTTGCGTGCCACTAACAAATAATTTTAGAGAAAGTAAAACAATCAAGATACTATGAAACATACTGGAATAATTTATTTAGGTGAGGGGAAATGAAGGTTACTGCATACTCTACTATTTTAGCACTATTTTTCTATCATTTTTTTTCCTGTTCCTAGCCAGTTTCACGAGTACTCTCAGTGACTCATCATCTTAGAAGAAAACTATATTATAATCTTTCCACTATGTTGAGAATTTTATTTTATTTATGCACTTAATTTGAAAGATCCTACCCTTGAGAGCTAAAAAATAGTTATCTGTGTATTTATGGTTCTAATCCATACCTGATTTCTACTTTTATGGGGGAAATCTGAGCAAATCATAAGTCTCAAGTTTCTTTTTTAATGAAATGCATTTAGCAATTCCTTTGGCTTATTTATCCTCATTCTGTTACACATTTGTGAAACACCCACAAAATAAGTGGAAATTTATATAGATACACAGTTCTTATATATAAATATATGTATATAGCTCCACATGTATTATCAAATTTGTTAACATATATGAATTATTCAAGCAATGTATACCAATATTATTGCTATCTTTTAAAATATTTTTTTTTCATTTTGGAAATAAGAACTACATTAAAATTTTCAGGAAAGATAAAAAAAAGAAGAATTAGCCATAATTCCAACTAAATAACCATTTGTAATCATTTTCAAGTTTCTCCCATCAAAGAATAAACTGATCCCAGTGTGTTTCCTAACTACATGTATTTTGCTTTGCCCTCATCCATATTTTCTAAAATTTTATCCCGACTTAAATTTTCAAAGCCTTTCCAACTTTTATCTCTGAGACTATTAAAGATGTCTGACAAATTTCCTAAACTCAGAACTTGGGTAGCCAAGAAGTCTCCTGTAACAGCAACAGTACATACTGAGATGGTCATTTTGGAGACATCCCACTCTCTCCCCACACTGACCCTCTTGTCACTGAGCCTGCCAGTAGCTGAAGCAGAATAAAACAGCATCACAGTGTAGCTGACAATGACTCCTTCTGTTGCCGTCAGTTTCTGGCACCAATTTTGCTGAATCCACTCATGCTGATTTGCACTCTTACTCTCCCAATGTGGTTTTAATAAAATAGCTGGGATTCTAGATTCTTCCAAGATTAAGCATAAATCCATAAATATGGGGGCCAGAGGATAACAGTGCTGGTGATGATGCCAATGAACAAGGTTGCCATTGTCATCTGTACTGTATTCCTACATATTCCTCCAGCTTGGTCCATTGTCCTTGCACCTCTACTTTGCCAGCTTAGGCATTGTAATGCCAGGCATTCTTTCAAAAGAGTCAAGGTCTATTGTACCTCTCAACTAAGCACATGCTAGGCTCCTGTTAGGACACTACCAAAAGTACATTTCCCTCCATTTTGTTGTGCTCCATTCAGAAATACCATATGCAAAACACTGTACTTGGAACTAGGGATGGAAAGTAAATAAAGCAGTTTAAGTTTTATTCACAGGGAGTTTATGTCTTTTACAGGGAGACAGATGGCAAACAAACATTTGAAATATTGATGAGTGTTGTAAAAAGCAAAGCACAGGCTGTTATGTGACACTGCAGAAAGGGGATCTGATGTCAGGCAAAGACTGCAAATCAGCACAGTCATGTATGAGCATGTAATTGTTGTGTGTCCATTTTCTGACCTATGTCTTTATTTTGTTCCAAGTATGACCCACATGAAATGACTTCATAAATTTAAATTTCCAGAAGAACAAGATGGAATTAAACATAAAATATGAGTGTGGACTATTGGAAAACAACATTTTAGTAAAACAAAACAAAACAAAAACCATCTACATGTAGAGCACATTAAACTATTAACAATAGTAGAAATAATAACCACCATTTTTTTTCACTCTCAGACATTGTTCAAATATTTGATGCATATTTTTTCATTTGTTCTTCACATCAACAATATTAGGAAAATACTAGTATTATATATCTTTTTAGATGAAAAGAGTGAGATTCAGAGATCCAATGATGTGGCAAAGTTAACACAATCCAGCTACTGCTTAGTTGAAGATATGAATCCATTTTTGCCAACTCAAAAACATGAACTCTTAACTACTATGAAAGTGTTTTCTGGGCTGGAGTTGTGGCTCAATAGTAGAGTGCTTGCCTTGCATATGTGAGGCACTAGGTTCAATCCTCAGCACCACATAAAAATAAATAAACAAAATAAAAATTAAAAAAAAAAGGAAAGTGTTTTCTGAACTGAACACCTTGACCCCAGTAAAGGGTCAAGAAATCAATTTACTAAGGTTCTTTTTATTTTAAATGAAAGAGTAAAGAGATAAAAATATTAGAATACATCATGTCTAGGAAGAATAAGCATGTTTTGGAAAAAACTTGGTTTCAATAAAAACAGTGCAAGAACATGAACTGGTTGCAATATAAAAATCTAATATTTTGAGAATTCAAGAATAGCAAGACTGTGGAACCAACCCAGAAGCCCTTCAATAGACGAATGGATAAAAAAAATGTGGCATTTATACACAATGGAGTATTACTCTGCATTAAAAAATGACAAAATCATAGAATTTACAGGGAAATGGATGGCATTAGAGCAGATTATGCTAAGTGAAGCTAGCCAATCCCTNCAAGAAATTTGTAACGTTTGACTAACCCACCAATAAAATTTAAAAAAAAAAAAAAAGAATGTGAAGGACAGCATTATTTCCACAAGCAGGTAAAATAAGACGAAAACTAAAATCATCGTGTAATAGAGCAAAAGGGAAATGAAGAAAAACTGTTAGAATAGCAAAGATTCAATGATGGAATGTTTTGCAGTCTGTGTTATGAATTTGAACTTTTTCTGAAAGCAGTGGAACTCTACTCAGGAACTTAGTTGAGGGAGTGATGTTATATATTTTTCAAAGATTATTTTGGATTGAAGTGAGACCAGAAGGATCCAGAGATATTAGCCAGGAAAATACTGTAATTATCCAGGAAAGTAAAGATGGTATTTTGGATAAAGACATGGCAGTAACATGAAGAAATTTGGAAAGAGGTTAGAGGTATTTGGGGGGGAAGTGTTGGAAAAACAAGTATTTGATAATTTTCTCCACTTTTATTTGCATGCTGTTAGAGTGTGGACCAGTTTTTAACCTGCCTTTTCATGTTTCTTCATCATGAACTTCATTTGATAGAGCTTTAAAATGTTGCTTAAAACTATTTTAAAATATGTAATGTTCATAATAATCAGGTACAATTTTTTTAAGAGAGAGAGAGAGAGAATTTTTTAATATTTATTTTTCAGTTTTCGGTGGTCACAACATCTATATTTTTTTAAGTTTATGTGGTGCTAGGATCGAACCCAGTGCTCCGCGCATGCCAGGTGAGTGCGTTACGAGCCACATCCCCAGCCCAAGGTACAATTTTTATAACGAAAGTACCACATGCAAGTTTTAAGGAATGAAATCTACACAAAAGTGGTTATGTAGTAAAAATTGGAACTCAACCTTGAAAAAGTGTTTGCATAAATAAAATTTTTATTAATTACACATAATACTCAATTCTCAAGTTGAGGTGAAGGTGATATAGTTTGCATTCTAGAAAAATTACATAAACCTTATGTTCGTGACTTTATACATTTTTGTAAGGATATACCATAATTCATGCAATCATATATCAAAATTACAATCCTGTTTGGTTGTAACTCATTTCACACTAAACTGAACTAAGAAGTAAAAATTAAAAAAAAAAAAAACTCTGATTTTTCTAAAAACTGTAAAGTGAAAAAACAAGAGAACTCAATAATAGGAAAGAATAAAAGGACAAAAGAAAGGAAAAGAGAAAAGGGAAGGCAATGAAGGAAGCTGTTTTGTAAATAAGCCTATTATATTAAGCCAAAGAAAGAAAGTCAATATCAGAACCTGATGAAAGAAGTTTGTATTTTGTTATATTTTCTCTTTTGGTTAGTGACTAAAGGTTCACAATTCCTGTTACACAATCAAAGAAATTCTCAAAATCACAAGGAATTTCTATTCTTTAAAAAAATAAAATACAAAACTTAGCTAGTAATTAATTCAACAAAACTACAGATTATGTAATCTATAAAATAAGGACAATAGTACCTATGCCATAGGCTTATACTGAGGAGTGGATGAGTTTATGTTTGTGAAAAAGTTGGCACAGAATTCACATTATGAAAAGAGAGAAAGGATGGCCATTTACTGATATTTCTATTTTGAAAAATACTTAAAAATTCAATTTTAAGTTTGTTTACTTAAATGGGTGTTTGAACAACAACTGGAATGAGCACATTGGTATTAATTTACTTCCAGGATTATGAAAGTGTTTTTGTGAACAAAACCAGCTGAAGAACGCCCTGTTTCATCCCTCTGAAGGCTCACTAACCCTGTGATGACTTCAGGCTCCATGGTTTTCACCACCATTTAGTGTGCTGAGACAGGGCCCTGAAGCTTCTCACACTGGGAATATAGCCCACAGCTCAGAGTAACCTTCACAACCAGAATGTTTCATTAAATAAAACTTTTTTTTATACAAAATACAAAATCATTATACTTCAGTGCATATAATGATCACATTTACTACATTTATTTGGAGAATACATGTTATTTTGACATCATTATAAAAGAAAACACTTTCTCTTGTTTTCCCTTGTTTTTTATTTATATAATGAGGCAAGAAATTTTGCTAAAATGTAAAGAAAATAGATAATTTTGTATATGTGCCTGCATAAAAGTAGCTAGTTTTAAAGCCAGTCTACTGCTTCAACATGAGAGGAGGTTTATCTATTTGTATAAATACACAGATACTTGTATTCATATACACACACTTATGGACAGACATATGTATGTGAATATATGTTAGTGCTAGTCATTCATATTTTTATTACTCTGTACACACCTGTAAACATACATAAGTAAAACCATAGATGAAATAAATATATGGCAGGATCATGTAAATAATATATACTTGCATCCAGATGATAATGTGTTATATCTTGAAATGTTAATAAACACTTAAGAAGTCAGTAATTCTGATTTAACACTTAAGAAGTCAGTAATTCTGATCTACTCTATTCTATTTTCAAAATTATACACAAAGTAATATAGTAGAAGTCATCACTTATTGAGTGGTAGCCACTAGAAGTCATTTTACTAGGTTATCACATTTTTTTGCCAATTTAGTGATGTCAGAATTTTTATTTCATTTCTACATTAAAGAAACCAATTCATAGTGATGGTTAGTAAATTACAATCAAAATAGAATGCTTCTTACCTTACTTTAAAAATATCCTCCAATTTACAACCATACTGGATGTAGCATTCTTCAAAGCTATTTGAAAACTCAAAACTTATTGTCACTCATCAGTTTACTCCTATTGGTGATGAAAATATCCTCTTATTGTGCCTTCTTTTGTACATTGTACTCCATATATCATTCTATTATATGAAACTCTGTTCTCTATTTTTATTTTATACCAAATAATGCATCATGAGTTTAAAATTTGAATTCAAATAATCTGCCACATGCAACAATGCTTCCACTGGGCATGTCTTTCCTCAACAAATAGAAACTCTAATGTAGTCAGAGTGTTAGTCATACAGTGAACTCCTTAGTATGCAGGTTAATGCAAAGTATATTGCTTTTCATTAAATAACTATGCGTTCATAGTTTACTTTTCATGAATGTTACCAGAGACATATAATAATTTGCCAACAGCCCATTCCTTAAATATAAGATAACTTTGAAGTATGTTTAATTAATTCCAGTAAATCTCTCTGCCCATCAGTGTTTAGATTATTTCTCTATTTGGAACTTATGCAAGACCAATAATAATATTTTTAGTCCCTTAGCTTACCAGACCAGCTTAAACAAGGACACAATTATAGATTTATATATATTTTTTCAGGCCCCTTAATACACATATCCAGATAAAGTGCCAAATTACACAGAGTATGTAAATAAAGAAATTTATGTAAAATATGCACCGAAATATTGTACCTCTTGACATCAGTAAAACGAACAAAAACTACTATTCTACACTTGGGAAAATTCAGTACATATCTAAGAGCATTTATCACTAATAATTTTAGATAATGCAAGATTAGCAAAACAGAAATACTGCCTCAACAAATATTAAAACCTAACTAATGTGTGCTCACATAATCTAATATAGATACTTATTTAAGCATATTTTATTTTACTGGGAGACCACAAAGTTCATTTTTCTTTATACAAAGAAAATACAATGTCAACAAATAAAATTACTAAGGATGATTGGAACTTCTAGACAAATAAGAAATGCAGTATGAAGTAATTTACTCTGAGAATAACTTTCATTTTTGTATGGTTGTGAAATCTCAGAGGTTTTCTGCTGGAGAGGTCCTTTAAAACACAGATGCCTTTTCTAGAATTTTAAATTCTTGGACATGCCCCCAAATAGCCCACATACCTGTAAACTGAGAACAGGATTCATCATACATGAGGAATGCAGGAATATCAGACACAGGGAAGGAAAACACATATGGTATTTCACATAGCACAACATTAAGCAAGTTTTCTTTGTATTCAAACTTAAGATGAAATTTTGGAACCTATAAAATCTAAAGACCCAAAACAGTAACAAAAGTCATTGAGGTATTTTCAAACTTCTCCCAATTCTGGGATATTGAATCAGTTCAAATGCAGAAGATGCAAATTTAATTGGTTATACTTGAGTCGAATTTCACTTCTTGGCAGCCCAAATTCTATATATATATAGAAAGGAAAGGGAAAGATACTTTTAATTTTAAAAACATTAATTTAAAAAACATTAAAAATTTCACTAAAACAGTAAGCTTGACTTTATGGATTATTTATACAGAAATAAGACAATTATATACAAACATATGTATACACATATAAATCTTTCTCCCTATCTCTCTCCCTCTCCAACCCCCAGAGGTGTGTGATGAGTTTAAAATTAAACTATAGGTGCGTAGGTTTCAGGCAAATGGATTCAAGTGCAACGCATTGTTATTTCAATCTTGGGACATCTATTTTAGTTGCTCATACATTTTTTTCCCTATTGTTTGTTTTGCAACTATGTTACAGAGGGTTGAGTTTGAAAGAAATATAAACTTCAGGTTAAGGTTTACCATTATAAACTGACTTTAGTGTAATAATTTTCTAAAACTGGGAAAAAAATAAAAGCTTTCTCTGTCTTCCCACAAAAGGCCATCTACAAAATTTAAGTGGACCTGATAGTACTTTACCATATCTTCCTGAGTGTGATTAAATATAGCAGAATAAAAGACCCTTTTGAAGAATTGAATTGTTTGTTTCATTTTTAAAAGAATATTAGGAGAATGATGGTGTTGATGAATTATCTTAAAAATTGGCTTGATACATTTCGTTCTGTTAAGTGATAAGAAATTACCTATGTCTTTCTTACTCTTCTTTTTAGACATAAATTAGTCTAAATAGAAATTACATAAAATTTCAAAAGATTTATTCAAACCTTAACCTTTTATATTTATGCTGTGAATTGCAATTTATTTAAACAAAGTATAACAATTTTCATTTGATATATGTTTACTTTTTAGATGCATTCTTTGGGGAACTAAAAAGAAAAGAAAAACCAGACCAAGAAACAAACCAGAAATAAACAACCATTACTTTCTCATAATTTCCTCTCAAATTAATTCCCCTCCTGCATTTCATGTATTTGTCCATTCATAGAACTCTTTCTTGAGTGTCCTCCATGTTTCAAGTGCTAAAACATTCTCTGGGAAAATAGAGTTTAAAAAGCTACAGATCTCACTCCTAAAGAACTTTTGGTAAATGTAGGAGAACTCCAAGAACTGACAACAACATAATTTGAAAAGTGTTCATGGTAGAGGAACACAGTTTACAAAACTTTGATAGAGTAATTCACTTGATCCAAGAAAGTTTGAGAAGGCTTCTAAAACAGGGTAATAATTTAACAGACTCTTTAATAGCAATCATTTAAGGGAAGATCTCTAAGGTAAAAGAAACTATCTGAAATGACTTAAAAGGAACAAGAGGGCATGCCTCACTCAGGAAATTATAAGACTATCTAAGAAACTGGATAGAACTTACTTCTTGAGGCTATATGAAGATATTAAAATAGAAATGTATAAAGACACAGATCAAAAAAGGTCCTTGTAAACACTCCTAAAATTTTGGACTTTTGCTTAAATGCAAAAAGGAGACACTGGATGATTTTAATCAGGTGTTAATAAAGTTTACATTTTAGGAATGTCACTCTGGCAATTGCTTGATGGATGATCTGACAGAACAGGTTAAGAGAAATCAACTCAAAAAGCTCTTCGAGTATCCTGGGTAAGAGCTAAGGCAGACCTGGGATCCTATTGAAATGGAGAAGAGAAATATTTATAACAGAAGACAGGACTTGGTGACAAATTGGATGACATAATGGAAAAAGAAGAGTTTGGGGTTAGTCCCAAATTTCTGACTTGGAGGACTGAATGGATGTGTTACTATTCAATAAGATAAGAAATACAAAGTCCAGCCATGAAATGTTGTGGGTTTGGGTTGAAATATGGTGAGTACAGCCTTTGAAATGTTCTTAAGTCTCAGTTTGATTTAATACCATAGAAATGTCAATGAAGAAGCTGAAAATAAGGGTTTGGAACACAATACACAAACCTGAGCTAGAGAGAGAAAAAACAGATGATAGATTGAAAAAGACTTTTGTGCATAAGATCTCTGGGAAAATATTCAGAATAAAATGAGTTAAAAGCCACTATAAAATTACATTCCCTCCCATGTATTAAATTTGTTTTCAAAGTTTTTTTTTCAGAGAAAAGTAGAGAGAGAATAGTGAACCCAAGCCTCAGTCATATTTATTTTCCTACAGAGGATATCAGAGTGCATTGAAAGAGTCACTGAAGCTTCACAAGAGGGAATAATTTTAATTCCATGCCTGTTAGGTTGTACATAAGCTCTTCTCCCCAGGTATTCTATGAAAGGTTGTTTTTGTCTTTTCATGTATGATTTGGATTACTCACTGCTGTTTTATAGAAACAGAAATGAAGCATAGTGGCTAAATAACTTGTTGCAGCTCAAATAATATATTAAGATGAAAATCAGGCCTAAATATTCACATTGTTCTCTGGTGATCCTGTGTTACAGCTATTACATTTGTCATTATTATGAGAAAAAATGAATGAGTGAATCAGATTTAATACTATTTAACTATCAGAATGACTCTTTTAAAGGTCCCAGAATATTGGTTAACTTTGGCTAACGTAGATAATAGTGCTGAAGTCATAGCTATGTGCTCACCAATTTATTTTCTTTACCTTCTAGGAGCACATTAATCTACATTGCCCAGCCTCTCCTGCAGATAGACAGTTTACGTGCTTGAATTTGGGGTATATTGTGGAAACTTAAGCAAGATAAGTCACTTTTGAGTCATATTAGTTTTGTAAATCTACATGCAGACTTCTGTTTCAAAGTTAATGTGCTTTTGATGTGCAAAAGTCAGTCTTTATTGTGAAATCTTTATTATGATTTCACAACAGTACAAAAATGGTTTCTGTCTGAGAGAGACAAAGGCCCACATCACCAGCGGAACTGAAAGTCACACAGAGGAGTCCTTTGCAATGCAGGAGGTTGAAATGCTGGAGGAGCCACTGTGGATGGGTGTATACGCCAGAGTCAGTGCTGGAAAAGTAGATGAGAATCCCAAAGTGTTTCCCAAAATGTTGCTTAGACTGACAAATCTGTAGGAATCAAGAATAAGAGCAAGGCTCTCAGGGTACGTGTATAATTTGCCACTAGAGGCTAAGGCTGAGCCAGTGAGAAAAGAGACTGATGCTCAATACCAGGCAAAATCAGGGACACCTCTGTAGAAACTAGAGAAAATAGAGACTGCACACATTGCAGACAACCTTCTCCTAATATCACAATGACCATATTATGATTTAGATCAGTGTTCGTCAGTCTTTCATTGCTGTGATAAAATACCCAAGAAAATTAATTTAGAGGAGGAAAGATCTATTTTAGTTCACAGCTCCAGAGGCCCCAGTCCATGGTCAGCTGGCCCCACTGCTGGATCGCATTGAATAGAACATCATCTCAGAGATGGTGTGATGGAGAAAGCTGCCCACTTCATGGTGATCAAGAAGCAGACGGGTAGGGGGAAGGAGGCAGGAACAATATTTATCCTTCCATAGCATCCTTGAGTGATCTACTTCTTCCAACTAAGCCCCACCTCCTAGACTTTTCACTACCTCCCAACCATCCATTCAAATATGAACCCTTCAATGGATTAATCCATTAGTGAGATCAGAGCTCTGGGGATCCAATTACTTCCCCAAAGCCCCACCCACCTCTGAACATTGCTGTACTGGGGACCAAGCCTTCAACACATGAGCCTTAGGTGGGCATTCTAGATCTAAGGTATAACAATCACTTTCAGGGAGAAAGGGGGGGGGGGGA
>NW_025999842.1:31594415-31612655 GCF_001458135.2 Marmota marmota marmota | reverse complement strand
GGGGGGGGGGGGATGAGGAAAGAGGAAAAGGAGAAGAAATTAATTTAGCTCTTTAATTGTCCACATTAAATTTGGAAGTAAATAGTTTCTAAGACAACATTAAAATAGGCAACTGAAATAGAAGCCCAGATTGAAGTCACCGTGGAGAAATATGTAAAATTGCATCTATGATGTCAAGATATAACATCTTCCCTAAAACACTCAGATACTTTTAAATTTATCTTTTAATAGCTACTGATATTTAAAAGATTAAGATAAAGAAAAGAAGAAGAAAGGGAAAAGAATGACTCCTCAAATAAAATCCTACTTAATTTAATGCAGTTCAACTGAGGCATGCTGAGCTCATATCCTGGGGACTTCCCTTTTCGTCTTCTTAGCTTGTTTTTTTCCCTTGGATTTCATCCCTTATTTCATGAAATAGTTTCATGTTCCAAACACCTTGCTAAGGAAATCTTACCTGCACCACATCATGAATAGTTGACTACCAGATGGCAGGTCTCAACTCAGGCCTTGCTTCTGAGCTCCACACCTTCACGCACAGCCTCAGGGACCACATCTTCCATCTCCCAGGGAACTCCAAATCGACCTGTGTTCTTTGCCGCAACTCCTCTGGATTTTTCTTTCTCTACCACAGAAATGAAATAAACCTAAATGTCAACTGAAATTTACTTTCCCTTTTCCTGCTGATTCTCATCTGAATTCCTCTTCTCCACCCTCACCCTGACTTTTCATTTCCTCACTGACTGTGTACAATTTCAGATTTCAGTTATTTCTTTTCAGGCTTATGGCATGGGCCTTCCCATATTGGATTTGGGTATCTTTATTCCCCAAACTCAATACCCACCCCTGCCCCAACCCAGTCTCTATATTCTTTTCAAAATGATATTCCTATAATGCAATGTGGTCATGTTACTTTCCTATGTTAACTTGTGCAGAGGTTGTTCCTCAGGGTAAACTTCACTATTCAATTTTTATGGGCCTTCATGATCTGCCTCCTGCCTAAATTTGAAACATCCTTTTTCCCCCAATATAGTAACCTCTGAAGAGTTCCTTAAATGTGTTCTGCTTTTAAACCCTCTGTATTTTTTATAAGCAATACCATGCCTGCTTTCTTAAAAAATCTCTTTGCTAATAGTGTTGTCCAATATAATAATGCCTATCCATCTTTCAAGATTTGCTTGAAGCATCATATCCTCCTGAATTTTGGGTGGGGAGTGCTAAAAACCATTGCTTTGATGAAAGGCTACAAAAATCATCTCCCCCCTAACTCAGGCCCCACCAAAAAAGAATACCTGATGATTTTCTATTAGTTTCCTTTATAATTGCATGTTGAAATAATTTAATTTATTTTTTGTTTTAGGTAATAATAGACAGAATTGTTATTATATCTCTCTTGTGATGTTCTATAATCACTTCCCAAATAAAATTGGGTTTTAGTTTCTTTTAACATTATTTTTTCCTATTATCCTCACCTTACTGCAATTCCCTTCCCAGCACACTTAGCCCTTTTCCAGTGATTCCAAATGTATGGGTTAAATACAACTTTTATATTTTAGAATTTGTAATTACACATACTGTCCCTACAGGTAAATATGTGTGCCATTTTCCATATATGAGATGTTGCTTTATTTCTTAAATGAAATTATGGCACTTACAGGAAAATGGATGGAATTAGAAACCATCATGATAAGTGAAATAGGCCAAACTCAAAAGGTTAAAGGTCATATGTTTTGTCTCACATGCAGAAGCTAGAGAGGAAAAAGGAAAAGAAGGGTGGGGGTGGATCTCCTAAAATTCAAAGAAAAATCAGTAGCAGAAAGGGACCCAAGGGTGGAAAGGGGAGGGGGAGAGGGGGAAGTGCTGGGGAACGATATTGGCCAAAGTATTTGGTTATATTGTGTGCATGTACAACTATGTATAACAGTAAATCTATCAACTATAACACATTAATTAAAAAATGTGGGAAAAAATAAAGACTGTGGTTTCTTAATATTTTCAGCAACAGTTTTTTTTTCCCAGTTCTATCTATGCTGCTATATGTAAATCTGGTTCTTATTTGGGAGTACTGCCTGGTATTCCATAATATGCATACCCCACATTTTAAACAACTCCATCCTCCTGAGAATCAATGAAGTTGCCTTCAATTTATCTACTCTAAACAATGGAATAAAAAAATGTGTTCTAACTTTTCTTCCAGTGGGAAATTTACTCTTGGATGTGCTGAGTGGAATTGGTTAATCTTGAGGAATGTGGATACCTTATTTTATATAGTATTTCCTATTTCCTCTTAAGAATACCTACTCCCATTTATACTCCCAGAAGCAGTACATAAGGGTCTTTGTGTGTACAGGTTAACATTTCTTACAAGTTTTAGGCATTGCAAATAGTTTTTATCTTCAGTTCTCTTGTGAAATAGAAAACTTCAATTTTGATGAAAATCACAACCTTATGTTTTTATCTTCGGTATTTGTACTTCTTGGAATCTTGTTTAAGCTATCCTTCCCAATCCAAAAATCAAAATCATACTCCTGATATTATGATTCCTGTTATCTAGATGTTCAAAAATTTTGCTGGAATCCATTATTTTTTCTTATTTACTTTTACTTCACCCGCTTCTCTTGTCACCTCCAATGAATTCCTTCTACGCCTTCTTGGAGAGTTTTTTTTTTTTTTTTAAACCTAATTTCCAGCTCACTAATTCATTCTGCTGCTGCACATAATTTCTCATTCAACCCACCCATTGTTTTTGTGTCTTCAGTTTTTTTCCTCCAATACCTGCATGTATTCTTTAAAATTATTCTGTTAAATTTTCCTTACTTTTTGAATAATATTTATAATAGGGACTTTATAGATTTTTGTTATTTCTGATGTACTAATATTGAATTTTTTTATATGGCAGTTTTTCCCTTAGTGATTTTTATTGCATACTTGTTGAGCTTCTCAATAACTAGGAACTTGTATTTTATTGAATCTATCAATTGCTTTGACTAATTTTTTTTTCAAAGAAAAGTTATGAAAACCCAGTGTATAACTTATTCTTTTCTTGCTTGAGAGAGGTTATTATTTTATTTCATTCTAGATTTGAAGCTCTTCCAGACCTGTTCCACTTTTAGGAAACTTCCAGCAACTATTTTTTCATCATAGCTTTCATTCTGGATCTTTGTTTATACTCTGATTAGTTCATAGAGAGGGAAACAAAGCCTTTAAGTCCAAGAATGTTCTGGAACTTTGTGAACTGTGTACTCCCTGATAGAAATCCCCTTTACAGCCAGACTACAGTGTTCCTCTTTCTTATCCTGCTGTGCCTGGCAATAATGGTGCTAGCCCTGCTACATTCCTGCAGCATGAAGGTGGAGATTTAGGCAGAATGAGGATCACAAATAGAAAGTGTAACCTAGACCCTGTCTCATTGGAAGCTCCCGAGCTTCCCCAATTTGTGAAATCCCCCGCCTCCTTAGTTTTATCAAGATTCAACCATCTTTGGTCTTTTCAAAGATTTTTCAGTTTTGTTATTGCTGATTGAGTTTCTCATGACTGTAGCTTTTCATATTCCAAGAAATTCAATAATTCATAATGTATTGGACACTCTGGTGAGGAATCCTTTGCTAAGAACACAATGTTATTCATAGCATCCATTAGAATTTCTCAATGATGGACTTACCTCTGAATTCATTAACCTCCTGTTCTGTCTTATACATAGTTCTACAGGGGAATAAAGGAGCCTATGGTAGCAGAAGAAACCAGTAGTTTTTATATATGGGACCCTTTATCTACTGATAGTTTCTTTAGAATGAAGACTATTGTGTCAATCTAGAGCCAGCATGAGCTATATAACTAACACTTGACAGGAAATAAAAAAAGAAATAAGAACAGAGAGTAACTGGAAATTTTAGAGTGAAACACCATCAATGTGTTACACTCTTGGATTTACTAGCATTCCAAAAAACCTCATAAAAAATATTTTCTTAAATATATTCATAGGACACATTTGTTACCAATTGTCATCAAAAACGTAGCATCTCGTATCATTCTCCACCTTATTGCAAAGAACTAATAAAATCCACAACTTGCCCCGTAAGTGTCTTATAGAAAGTTTTAAAAATAGGACTCAGCTTATTAAAACTACTGGCTTCAGTGTGATTTTATTAACATATTTTTTCCTTAGAATACAATTAATTAATTCAGGGCTATGGACATCAATAAAAAAGACTTACTAAACCATTATTTATGTGGTTCTTTATTGCATATGATTATGAACATCATAAGTTTCCTTTGTCTGGGATATATAATACGCCTACAACATGGCCTCACAACTCACTCTCTGAATCCACAACCACATAGAGACCATTATTCAGAAGACTATTGTCAGAGCAGACTTCTTACCGCAGGAAATCAATACAGTTGGTGTTTAATATGCACATTATATTCTTCAGATTAATAAAGTTGTACTAGTGGATTTCTGCTCACTCTTGGAAAAAGATTTTAAGTAAATGTCAGTCACAGGTACTCTACTAGGATCATCCTGAGTGGAGTCTTGTGAAACCTAAGCAGATTTTTTTTTTTTTTTTTTTTTGGCTTTAACTCACAGGAAGTCATAGGTTTTTAACTAAACCTTCAGATTAGTTTAAAAAGCATAAGGTAAAAATGCACCAAAACACATTCAGGGGCGTTTCAGTGCCAAAAATAACTTTGACCTAAGAAAGTCTTATCTATCTAGAACACAGACTTCAAAAGAATGTGGCAAGGATCAGTGCATACAGTCAAGCAGAGAGTTATTGACGTGGGTATAAATGACTTCCCAGAACTCAAGGAGACAATTTGGATCAGAGCCGCTTAAGGAGTCATTAGAGGAAGAAGAGGTTTACATAATTTCAGCTGCCCTAAATATCCAACACTTCTGAATCAGGGAAACGAATAAATTAAGTCATCCGTGGGGAAAAGAAAAAGGTTCTGAAAGTTGAATATGAATGAAGTTAGTCAGAAGGCAAATTTGGGGGGATTAATTTTGTTCTTCACTAGGTATTAGTCATTTCTTCTTAATTACTTTTAAAAAAATATGAGCCCCTGTGTACATTTGTTCCCCTGTAAGAACGAAGTATAAGCAGACTGCTTACATTTTATTCAAAATTTTCAGGCAGATTTAATTTTTTGTTCTTATCTGACAAATGCATTTATTGAAATCGTGGTTTATATTTCAGGTAAATAGAGTACAGAGACATAGGAAACACTGTCAGCATCAATCAATTTTCTGTTCTGCTTTGAATTGGAATAAGACATTCCTTAGTGACATGAAGAAACCACACTTTATAAAAGGGAGACAAGAGCCAGATAGGTTTTGGTTTTTATCTTCAAATCTTGTCAGATTTTTCCAGCTAAAAATTCTTTCTTTAAACTAAAACAGATACGGGGTCCTCATACATATATTTAAATTCTGGTTGTTTATAAAAAAAAATCTCCTTTCTTCCTTCAATGAGATGGGGTCTCAGGTAGTTGCCTTCTAAGACTGTTTCTCTTCCTTAATTTAGTGACAAATGATTTCCATTATATTGTGCTCATAGTGTCTTTAAAAGGAAACAACAATTGACTGCATCATATAAATAATATTCGCACATTGTAAAATCTAGTCAACTTCACAAATATTTACCACATGCTGTCCTCAGTATAGAGCGCTTTCTTTTCGATCTTTTCCAACTATGCCATATGAATACGAATATGTACATGCATGTGTATAGATAGATTGTTTTGTTATAAATTGTATCAGAAAGTTAGAAGCACAATATAGCAAGTGCATAACATTGACTTAAAATGAAAGCCGATATAAAGAAGTCCAGTAATTTATCATAATTTAATACTTATAAACAATTTTAGGTGAGTTTTTTTTAAAGTTCAGGCAGAAGGCCTTCAAGTAGTAAAGTTTGGGAGTTTATGTACATACACTTTTATTGTGTGTATGTCTATTGTGTCTGTTTATTTATTAATTTTTCCAAAGATATTATGTTTAAGGGATAAAATTATAAAAAGTTTTCAATATGCTATTGAAGTTTAGATGATGATTATGTAGTCTAAAGAAAGTGAAACAAGAAGGTTAACAACAGAGTTGCATGAAGAAATACATAATTTCATGAGATATTTAATGGATTTATTTTTTATTTTGAAAAATGAATTAAGTTATGAATACAAATTGTTGACAAA
The DNA here is from genome assembly GCF_001458135.2 of Marmota marmota marmota. NCBI lineage: Eukaryota > Metazoa > Chordata > Mammalia > Rodentia > Sciuridae > Marmota > Marmota marmota. The sequence goes on along the minus strand of NW_025999842.1, from coordinate 31,606,463 downwards.
GTTAAATAAAATTTGAAACCATTTGTCACAGATTTGGCAGAAAATGTCACTATCATATCAGTGACATATTTACACTGAATATATAGTACTGATAAAAAACAGAACACCAAACAAAGAATATCTACATTTTTAAAGAAGATGGAATTTAAATTTTAAAATAACTACTCAATTGTAACTAAAATAATTATTATAATGATCATATTCATACCTACTTTTTCTCCTTCTCTTGTTTTTTTTAAATGATTATTCATATTCATCTAGTGTAATGAGGGAGTCCCCAACACTGTGATACCATCCTAGAAAGTAAACAAGGTCTTTAAAAATGATCATGTATTTTGACCAATAATTCCATTTTCAGAAATACTTCTGTGGATAAGAATATAGGAAAAAAGTCATTTTATAAAGCATTTTTTCTCAGCCTTATCTATATTAACAAAACTTTCAACAGGTAAAATACCTAACCACAGAGGAATCATTAACTAAACTGATAAAATGTTCTGGAGCCCAACCAACTTATGTTTTTGAAACATTTTCAATGGCACATTCACTAATGCTGTAGCATGTGTGAAAAACAATTCTTGATAATACAAAGGTTCACTTAGCTCCTGGGCAATTTTTTTTCATCTCTAAAATGGATCAAATATGAGCATCTATCTCATAGAGTTATGGTGTGTATTAACTAAAGTCCTACATGTAAAGTTACTGGTTCTAAAACTTGAACATAGTAAACACCATATAAATGTCAATTACTATTGTTAAGGGTTAGTTTTTATTGGAGTCTTAGGTCAGAAACAAATAAGAAGAAACTTGTTTGCACTCTGAAGTCTTTTCTTTCTCTGTGTATAAAGAAAAACAATGATAATCAACAATTTCAAATTTAGGAAAGGGAAACTAAATAGTGGATTATCTGTTTCCAGGAAATGAAAGAACTGACATCATCAGTAAAGCCAGAACCATCAAATATCAGATACTCAAGGCACATTGAATCTCAAATGAAATACCAGTTAACAACTATGTCTATTAGCTAAAATTGATGAGTGAAAGAGCCAGTTATCCATATATTTGGCCTAGCACCAGTCTCTGTATGTTGGTCTCCCTCAGGATAGTCCCCTGATGTTCTCCACCAAGGTTCTCTGGTTTCTTCCAGAAAAGCAGAGCACTACTTCCAAGGCTACAGGGAAGGAAAATTGTAGTCCAGCATCCTATCAGTGGTTAAGATGAACTGAAGTCAAAAAATGGAAAACTAACCTTCTTTGGGAGAGAGATGGATGACTCCACCTCTGAACAGATGAAAGAGAGAGAATGAGGAAAGGAACTCATCTCCTGTACAGGTGCTGACCACTCCAGAGGGAGTTCCTTCTCAGCATGCATGGAAGTGCTCTAGCACTTCCTGATTTTTTGACCTTTTTCATTTGCTTGTTCATCAACAAATCTATTGAGCAAGTATTTTGTTCCCTATTTTACGTATATAGAAATTGGGGTTCAGTGAGATTACATGACTCATTCAATGCCTCAGCTAGTAAAGGCAGGAGCAAGATTCAAAGAGATGCCTTGATATTTCCAGTTTTCTTTTGACTCTGTCGTGCTAAAAGCACAGGTCACCTTCACTGGGCTCACAGACCGCATAGCTCTGCTACTTAGTTCACATTTGAAGTCTCCATACTCCTACTTCTCTATAAAGCCAATGGCCAGCTTCACACTGTGACAATGCTAAAGAGAGAGGGACGTGGATGTCCTTTTTCTGTTTCAGGCTTTCACTAACACTGTACTTCACAAAGAGTGTTCTTTCTCATGTCCATTCAAGGGAAATATTTCTGAAATTGTTTTCTTCCTAGAATGGGGTAAGCAGGGTCATCACCAATCCGGGAGAGAAAAATGAGATCACAGGTCAACAAACAACTCCTCCCCAGAAACAAATAAAGAAGACATCTGCAGAATGACAGCTCTGATTCCCACCATATGTAATAATTTACAAACGGCTCATTTTCTTCTCAGATCACTTCACAGTCTTTTCTAAGATCATTGATGAGTAATTGCTCCTCATTTTTCCAACAAAAGAAACATTTTAGGATTTTTCACAAAATGAAGATGACTCAAGTTTCCACTTCTAGAAAGATCACTGTGAAGTACCACATTTTCAGCTCCCACTCATTGAAGTGTTAAACTTAGGATTTGATTCCCAGCCCCAGCACCATGACATCAAGTACATAATATGTATAGAACATGGCTTATTTAGCTCTGGCTTGAAAAACATGTATTGTAATTGACTCAAGAGTTTTCTCGTTGAAAGCAGATATATAGTGTTAGGATTAGAAACACTAGAAACTCTACATAGGAATTTTACTTAAAGTCATTGCATCTCTTAAGAATCTTTTAAAATTTATTCATGCCCATCTTGAAATATGTACACCATAATTTCAATGTTCTTTTTTTCTATAATCCAGTTAAGACCATTGGGTGATAAATGCCCAACATCGGATGTTGAGCTGAGTGAACTTCAGGTAAGGACAGGCAGGACATCTTCAACTAGCTCTGAATAGAATGAAAAGGAGATTTTTCTAATAAGTAAGAACATTTTCAAGGATGGCCTTCATAGTCAGCTCTTAGTTATATCATTTATAAAATGGGGAGGAATTACTATTAGAATAATTCATACTATTAGAATAATTTATTTCCAACCTAAGTTTGAGAAAACCTTCCAAGGTCTGAAAGGTCTGTATAAGAATATTATATTTTTTTTAGTTATTATTATTATGATCATAAAAAAAAATCATCCATATTCTGGATTACCCAGTGCACTTACTTGCAATCCAACACTAAAAACAAAAGTCAGGATTTGCATTTCTTATAAATAACTCCAAAGCTGTATGAACAAACATTTTCTAATACTATGATTTAGGGGGAAAGTAGGTATTGGAGGAATTGAGTTATCACACAGAAGATAAGGAATTTGAACAATAGTAGCCACAACAAAATGTGCCACAGCAGATAGTTGTCATATTGAAGGGAATTTATTAATAAGTAGAGCAATAAATATGAAACTAAATTTTTTTCTTTTTGAAACAAACATTTTTCTTTTCCTAGAGAAGCCATCTATTCATTTATTGAATTAAAATTTAAAGTGCAGTTGACAGCTTTGCAGAATTATTAAGTGATTTCTCATAAAACAGATATTTAAGAATTGATCACCATCAATTTTATTTAATTAATATGTCCATTTACCCTAAAAAATCAGGGGCTTGAATCTTTTTTTCTTTTTTATATGGCAGAAAATAATTTTGCATATATGGGGTACAGTGTGGTATTCCAATACATGTATACAATGTGGCAAAGTGATTGAGTCTGCAGGACTTTATATAAAGTGTGATAAGTCAAGCACAGAATGACAAACACCACATGAGCACACTCATTTGTAGAATCTTTCAAAAATGATCTTAAAGAAGTAGAAAGTAGGATGGTGATTACCAGAGCCTGGGAAAGACATAGAAGATGGAAGATTGGGAGAGGTTGGACAACAGGTTCAAAATTAGAGATTGTAAAGTTTCAAATACTATTTTAACAATATGCCCAGGCAAGCCAGCATCCTCTACATTAATATTAATGAATTCAAAATACAGAAATTTATTCCATGTAGACCTTCGCAGAAGTGCCACTATTCAGGTAACTTAATGTGGTGAGGAGGCCAACAAGGGGTCTTTCTGAGACCAGGTCTCTGGTCCCGCAGGGCCCTCATTCTATGATTAAGAGCACAGTCCTCAATCTTCCTGAGCCTCAACATTAGCTTAACACAATTTAGATTATTAAGAAGCTGTAGGCATCTGATATCAATCTGTGTATCACATTTTTAGTTCTGTAAAATATTTGAACTTCACAGATAGTGTATTTTTATCATATTCCAACAGAGTATCTTCATCTTCAAATTGAAGAATCGGTTGAATAATTTCAATGGTAATTCCAGATAAAATGCTTACAAGAAAGAGGCCTGGCAAATTCATTAATCATTATCATTTGAAGACTCTTGTTACAATAATCTTTTAAGAGAGAGTATACATAATATGTATAATTGTTGATGTTTTGATACAATGGAAACTTCATTAACCATTTAATTGTCTGATAAAACTTCAAAGGGTAGTCATTTGTCTTTTAGAAACATTATTTGTTTAAATTTGGTGGAGATAATGTGTGCATGTTTGAGCAAAGTCAACTAATAGAGACGAATTACAATGCTTATGTCAACAAAAGCACAACATTTCTAGGTCCTCTAGAATATTAATTTCTTAGAAAACAAACTTTTACTATACATATGAATAGCTTATAATTCTCTAATATGCAGATGCTAATTCACAAGAAGGTGGGGTTGGGGGAGAGGCACTAGAGAAGAATAGCCTTACCTTAGATTAGGGAGAGGGAAATGAGGGAGGGGCAGGGAGGTGATGTGGGGATAGGAAAGATAGTAGAACGAAACAGAATTCCTTTATGCATATAAGTGATTACATGACCAATATGATTCTACAACATGAGAAATTATATCACATCTATGTATAATATATCAAAGTGCATAAATATATTCTACTTTCATATATAACTAATTAAAACAAATTAAAAACTTTTTTAATATACTTGACTGTTGCCTAGTAATTCTCAATTTGGGGAAATTTTGTTCCTCAAGGAACATTTGACAATGTCTTTATGTGGTTTTCTTGTTGGAAACTGAGGGTGGAGTCAAGGAGGTGCTACTGGTCTGTAGTGGATAGGACAGGGACATTTCTGAACAGGCCACAATGCGTAGAACAATCCGCCATAATGAAGGATCTTCTCTCTCCAAATTCCAATAATGCAAAGATTGAGAAACCTCACTGTAAACTCCAAGCATAAACTCCCAATCCCTTCTTCATCAGGTCTTTCAAAGGCTAAAGTATCCTTTTCTCTGCTTCTTCTCCCTACTAATCCCGAACTTAAGGTTTTTATTCAACAAACAATCTTTATTATTATTATTATTATTATTATTATTATTATTATTATGTTTAAGTCACACTCTATCAATCTCAAATAAAAAAATCTGAAAACATTTAAAGTTCTAATATGGGGAATCATTTCAGTTATTTGGCAAATGCAATCATTTCATTTACAGGGCCTGTAGAGTGTCTTTTTTTTTCCCCAGATAGGCTTAATTTTTAAAAAAAATTATTATTATTATTATTTTTTTTTGATTGATCTCAATGTCTTACTATATTTTTGCACTCAATTGAGGATACCAGTGCAATCTTCTTTATTGTACCCCTGGTTTTTAATGTGTGTAAATTGGAGTTACCAAGGCCCCCAGAAGAATAAGTTGAGAGGATTAGGGATTGAGAGAGATTTTATATTGATGTTTAAAAAGTGTTGGACATGCCTGTGTTTATTTCCAGGCTTATCTAATATGATTTATCTCTTTTTTTTTTAGATTATACAAATCACTATTGCTTGCACTTAACTAATTTTTCATTAGTGTTTCCATTTTCTGAAGGAGTCCCAAATCAATATCTGGGTAAACCATAATGGAGCCTCTTGGTGTCTCTGCTAGTCTCACAGGATTGCAGCGCCACCTACAGGGAGCCATGTACATACTACTATTTGAGCTAGAAAGCATTGACAGGCAAATCATAAAAAAGAGTAATGAACAAGTTCAGAAAACAAAATAAGCAAACAAAGAAACAAGGTAAACGCTTGCATTATATCATCTGTCTTTCAGGTGTGAATTTCCTGAGGCGTTTTAAAAGCAAGTAATTTCTTAATGTCCAACTCCATAGGGAAAGATTGCTTCCAAAAATCTGGCTTTAAAACCAAACAAAATAAAACAAACAAACAAAAAGCACATCCTTAAAATAAGAAAAGCATTCCTTCATTTTAAATAAAAATGATTTGAAAATAATTTAGATAAAAATGGGAACTGATGAAATTTTGAAAAATCAATACAACATTATATAAAGTGGTCTATAATTAAAAAAATAAATCATTAAATTCATATCAAAATAAAAGATTCATTGGAAGATGCTATTTTCTTTCCTTCCCTACTATCTTCAAAACATAGATTTATTTAATTGAGGACCCTCTTCTGTTTTGGGGAAAAGCCATTTTGTTTTCAGATTTTAAATTCCAACTACTATTTATTTATTTAATAATGACAACAAATATCAAGTTCATGTTTTTGTCTTTTTGTTCCTTTTTATTATGCCTGTGGAACTTAATAATGAAAGATTGTTACACAGGCACATTGGTGTAAAACAGTAGCTGTGGAAACCTCTAGGAGAGTCAAAGGTGTTTTTGGTCCAAGACAACAGTGAGATTGTGAAAGGTATACTGAAAGAAGGACATTTAACTCCTGGAGGCCAAGTTTTTACACCAGCCAGAGAGGTAAATTTTGGTAATAACATCATTAAAATCTGTCTTCCCACTCTGTATGGGCCATGCAATTTCACTCTGTGATAAAGTGGAAGATAATATACCATAAATCTTTTTCACTAATAGATGTTCATTGGTTCCTTTTGGTAGTTTTATGTAACATATTAAAATTAGGCCTTGTCTGTTCCTATCAGGGAGGAAAAAGTAGGAGGAGCAGAAGATATTTTTAGAGTAAAGACCAGCCAAGCAAATTAAATCACACTATTAAGCTTAATAGAGTTTGAGAGACCAAGGGCCAATTATTAGTTCATAATAATGACCTTCAATCTAATGTCAAGTAAATGTGTACTTATAGAACTAACTTTCCATTCCTGCTCCTGTCCCCCATCTAGAAAACTCTGGAGCTTAATCACAGAGACATAGAAGAAATGGAGAAGACAGGGGTCCATATTCAACTAAAATGACCATGATGTTTCCTTGTATAGTTTAAAATATATGTATTCTCCCAATCATAGTAATTCTTTAATTAAGAATTAAAATGACATGTCAAAAGTTAGCCACATGGAGCCTTCCAAGAATCTAGGTAAAATAATTTTTATCAAAGTTGGCCCTGAATGGATTTACGATTATTTATAATCTGAAAGAAACATGCTGGTTGTAATAGAACAAAAGCTATGGGTGGTAGTGTTGGTAAAATAATTAAAAGTGTTGAATGGCCTTCACAGAGTGATGTCAGTCTTGGAAGTGGTAAAATAAACTTATCCTTTCTCTGTCCTTTTCTGCTGAAATAGGATATATAAAGCAGATAGGCTGTCTAATTTAGAGAAATTTAAATTGACCCTAGACAAACAGGTTAGAAGTAGAATGTGGCTTCATCGTTGCAAGCTTAAGATCTATGTTTATGTGCATTTTTAAGTTTATTTTTAAGTCTAATTTAAATATAGTGAATAGTAAAATCAAACCACTGAATGAAACCATTCTTCCTACGATGCAAAATTGCCTCAGTAACCTTCATATCTAGTTTATGTCACAGTGAATTATAACTTGCAATATAGATTTAATATGGAATATTTATATAATGTCATTGCTTACAACTTTGCAATAAACAAGCAGAATTTTTCTTTCTCTACTTTAGATCAACTTCAGAGCTGAAGTTGTCTATTAAATACATATAAAGTGAGAGGGGATAACATCCATTTCCTACATTTTATTTAAAGTTGTATAAATCTATCAAAATTTTATATGATCCATAGAGGTGCTTATAAATACATGAACAGATTAAAAGATTCTCTGATTTGGAAAAGCAAAATCTTTTTTTTAAAAAAAAGAATATAAAGCAGCAGGAAAATCAACTTGGGATCAAATGTATTTTTCAGATAATTTAAATAAAATTTACAGAGACTAAGATGCCAGGTTGATACATGACTTGGAATATATTGAAAGCTATAACATAAATTCTAAAACACTTTTGAAAGGAAAAAGAAAATGCTATTAAATTTTTGATGCTACACATGGGAATACTTTCCCATCTTTTAACATCTTAGCCTAAAAAGTGCATTTTAAGAAAGGTAAGTATGTTTAGATCCATTTTCTGGATATCATTTTTAAGATAATAGGTTTTTAAAATCAACAGTCATGTTATTTTGCTAACATATATTCTCTTCGATTCATTCCTCTAAAAATGGATTTTCAAATATCTTCTGTAAACATGCTGAGTTATAAATTGCTTTAAATAAAACAGAAGCAGGAGGAGATCCTATTTACTCAGTAACAAAATCACTTTCTGTTAGAAAGAAAATTTTATTTGATTTATATCAGTCTAAGTAAGAAATAGTTCAGAGACTAAAGCCAACATTGGCTAGTGACTGAGCTTCAATCTTGGCTGTGCTATCTGTTGATGGGTGACTTTGACCTATCCTAAAAATGGTAACAACAATAAAAACACTTTCCTCATGGGGTAGTTTTAATAATAATAATACTAACAACAATAAAAACACTTACCTCATGGATAGTTTTGTGTATTAGGCGATAAACTTATATTAAAGCCTGGCATACTGCCTAGCATAATAGATACTTAACAGAAATGGTCCCTCAACCTTTGGAGCAAAAGTCTTAAAATATAGCTCTTGTGTACAAATTGTATGTTATTAGATGTACATTTACTAAGATAATAATATACAAATGCACATATGAAATTCCTAGTGAATGTCAGTGCCTGTTGGTCTAACCAATGAGCCAGTATATTACATAGAATAGTCAGTGCGTGTCACTTAGAAAATTATACAATATTGTAGTAGCAAACTCCAAAATCATCGTAACCAAGTATAAAAAAATTATTTATATAATTTGGAGTGATTGTGGGCCTATTGACTCTCCAGGGTAGCTCCCTTGCAATGTTTAGTGAAAAGACCCACACCACTATCATATTCTTCCATGTGACCTAGAACTCTTAAACAAAGGAAGAGGAAGAGAGAGCATGGGAAGAACTGTTATATGCCTTGAACTTGGCTTGGAATGAGAGTGACATATACCACTCTCTACACAGAACTGATCACAGACAAACTACAATTACTTTTGGGAACTGAACACATGAGGAATATTTAGGGAACTCAATTGTGTCTCCTGTGTTACAGTAAATTGTTCACAAAGATATTTAGTGTATCTTACTATACTGTAGTATTTATGGTCTATTTTTGAAAATGATATTCAGTATTGGTTCTAAGTCTGTATTAAAACCGTGATAGTGAACATGGCTTTCATATTTTCTCTTTGTTTAGAATTTTATCTTTTTATAGAGATCTTATAGGGTTTTTAAATATGAATATAGATTAAAATATGTTCTATGGCATTATCATATTTTATCTTAATGTCCTGTATTAAAATCATATTTTTTCTTTCATTGTAGATGGACACAACAAAATTAATGGTAGTATTTGGACTGAAGTTCTTTCATAGATATATTTAAAGCATTTACTGACCCTGATAAATCTGTAAATTATCAGAGAAGAATCATCATCTATATGAATGCATCATTATATAAATCTAATAAATGTAATTTTTCATGGGAGAGAGAGGCAGCTATTTTGAAAATTCATAGTATAACCATTTGTTTAAAAAGTGGTCAAGATAGGTAACTATGAAAGTTAACAGTATCCACAATTATTCTTTGGGTAGTAGAAAAAATATACTAACTCTACATTATTCTTACCAAAAATAAAAATTTAAGAAAGTGTACATACAGTGTCCTAATAACTGAGTTAAAGGTGTGATGGTATAATTTCATGGAGCACTAGTATAATTTCAGACAAAAGTTGATCTCCTGTGGTTTGTCTATTAAGTGAAATTTGAGAATATAGGCTATTTCTGTTAAAATTCTGCACAGAAGTCTGAGCTGGCTTGACCAAAGCTGTCATGTGAAAGTTTTGAACTGTGCCATGATGCTCAGATTCCATTCTTAACAAAAACACTTCTTATAGCAAAATCTAGAAACTAATTCGTCCTGAGTGTATTTTTCTCTTGCCCTGAAAACTATCTCTAATTTGTCAGAGAAACACTTCAAAATGAAAAAGCTTTAATCAATTAACAGAGTTTAGGTTCATAGACAAGTATCCAATTTTGCTTAACTTCTTCACTGAAGGGATAAAGGTTTTAAACTCAGTTCATCAGTTACCATCATCAGCTATATCATCAGCTTCTCAAAGCCAAATCTTTTGATACCTCTGACATGTCCAGGCTTACTTTCTCAGAAAGTAGCACATGTGCCAAATGTAACTTTAATGTAGTGTCTGTGTGGGTAGGTAAGGCACCTGGCACCACCCCTTACCAGGAAGGACCCTGAATTGCTAAAGAGATGCTTCGGAAAGCTGTCGGAACCCAGGAGATGGTAGAGACGTTTTCACTTACCCACTGGACTGCCCTTTGGTTATGCCAAGGTCCCTGCTCATAGGCATCCAAAATGCCCTTCTCATTCTTATCTTCTTCCCCTCAATTTCCATCTTCACCTCCCTCCTCCTCTCCTCTAATCCACACACAAGCATAGGTAAGCCTATATTTTCAGCTTCCTCTTGTCATCTTTATCACTGAGATGCTCTATCAGCAAGGTCAAGTCCTGTTTTGCTCTAGTACATCTTTTGTTTTACAATAAAATAAATATAAGCCTTTGGGTTCACGAGTATCAATTACTTCTCTCAGCATTATTCTGATATATGATTACATTAAAACCTATTCTTATCTTGCAGAGGATCTAAAACTACTAGAATACTTCTGAGTCTTTCAAATGAAACTACTAAGGGAAACAGAGTGAAGGAGAAAGGAAATTGGCTCACACTATCCTCCTCCCACTAATCGCATCAAGTCACTCTCCAGGACCCAAGAACTATTGGCCCAAACATCTGGCAGACAGTTTTAACACTTCTATTTTATCATAATATTGAAAGTTTTATCTTCCTAAGATGCTAAAATGATAAATGTGCTTGAATTACAAAAAAGTTAAAGTTTACACATTTTAATTAATAGATAAGGTGAGATTAAGCCAATATTTTCTGTTCCAACATATAAAACTGCCTATTTAGAAGTGTTCATTAAAAGGCAGAGATGATCACTTTTTAGAAAGAATTGTGCACACCAAATCCAGATTAAACTATTTGCTTATTTCTTTTTTTTCTGCTTCCTGTTCACTCTTTTAATTACTCTTATTTAGGGGTCTGCATTTACTCATCAATCTTAGCAATCATGGAATAAAAAGAATAGGAAAGAAAACCTGCCATTTTGTACCTCAAAGTCAAACACAGAATACTAAATCTATTTTACAAGTCCTCCTTGAAAGAATTCAGTAAATTTCCCTATCAATTTTTCCAGGAGTTTGGACCAAAGAGAATGGTTTTAGTTTTCATTTTTTTGGTCCCTAGCATAGACATCTCTTGCTGAGATGTGGCTATCAACTGTACAAAATAAATTTCTTGGTTGGGAGTTTAATCAGTCAAAGAAAAACAGTCTCCAAAGATCTAATCAGTGCTCAGTACATAGAATTATATAAAGTCTGTACATTGACTCTACCAGTTCCACTTCTTCACATTTTTTATTCCATTTCTACACACACACACACACACACACACACTTTAAGAATTAAATTGAATTAAATATATTACCATATAGTCCCCCAAATCAATAGCAATGCTTATGAGATGGCAATAATTTTTTAATGCTGGTCATGGCAAAAAAACTAAGATATGAATCAATGATGCAGAACTGTCTAGAAATAAACTCACTTAACAGAAAAGTCATATGTAGGTTGAGTATCCCTTATCCCAATTGCCTGGGATCAGAATTATTTCAGATTTCAGGATTTGGGGATTGTAGAATATTTCATATAAATAACAAATTATCTTAGGGGTATTTATCTCATACACATAGCCTGAGGTAACTTTTACAATATTTTTAATGTACCTGCATTTGACTTTGACCTGTTACATTGGATCAGGTGTGGAAGTTTCCACTGTGGTAGGTACCATGTTGGCATTTAAAAAAGTCTTGGATTTTGGAATATTTAAGATTTGAGGATTTTTTTTTTCAGATTAGAAATGCTCAATCTGTATTATTAAGGGCTTGACTACAGACTTTGGGACTCATACTTTACAATCAGCTAATCCATTTCAATTCATCCCCCCC
>NW_025999842.1:31581072-31594390 GCF_001458135.2 Marmota marmota marmota | reverse complement strand
CCCCCGCCAACCTCTTTCTCTCTCCTCTTGGTTGTTTTCTTGTCGAACCTAATAGAGTAATAAAGACAATTACTAGCACTATTTCTTGTACTAGGTGTTATATAAATACTTTAGGCTTAAATGTGTCACCCTATGTAACTTCCATGACAATTCTAATAATAGTTGTTATAATGATCACCATTTGAGATAAAAGAAAATTGCCAAAACCAGACAAAATTCAGGTCAAAGATTTCCATTCATTCAACTACTTCCAGCACTCATTCACTTGTCTTCTATTCCATGGTCCATTATGACTCAAAAATAAATGAATAAATGACTATGGGTGGGAACAATAATGAAATAAAAGAGACCATTATAAGGATTTTGGCATTCATAAAAAAAATGACATTGGTTGGGTTTAGAGCAGATTCTAATCTTAAATTGAAAGGGTCAATTTGTAACTATAGCATACCTAGCCTATACCTTAAGCTTGTTTATAATTCACTTATTAAAATTTTGAGTTTTTTCACATCTTGGTTTAAGATGTGAAATTTTTATGTTTATTTCAAAATTTACATATATATAGCACATATGTTTATTTATATAGCAGGTGTGTGTGTGTGTGTGTATAAAGAGCGAGGAGGAAGAGAAAGCAATTATTGAATGTGTATCCCTTATTAAGGGAGAAAGATGGGGAAGGGGAAAGTTTGGGCAGGAGCAGGAGTAATGGGACAAAGAACCTGGAGTTCAGTTTTGAACATTCTAGGTTTGAAAGTCTGCATACATCTAAGCAGAGAGCTAAATAGTTTCATATGAGTCCAGAGCTCAAGGGATAAAAATTTTAGGATTACCAAGCTGATGGATGCTATGTAAAAATCATGAGACTAGAAGCCACAAGACTAGGAAGAATGTGTCAGAATAGAGAGCAGTTCAAAACCAAGTCATTCCAACATCTGGAACATTGAAATAGGAGGCAGCATTAAGAAAGGAGACTTAAAAGTACAAAGTTCAGAGGAAACTCATGAACTGGCAATATTACACAAGTCAAGGGAGGAAAATGTTTCAAGGAGAGAGTTCAACTGTGGGAGATGCTGCTGAGTTGAAGAGGAAGGATGAGAAGTGATATTGGGCAAGATGGAGGCTAGAGTGATCTGGATAAGATCTGTTGTGGCTGAGTAATTGGGAAAGAGACCTCACTGGAGTGGGCTGAGAGGAAACTCAAGGTTAAAAGAAAGCAAACAAGAAATGGACACAGTTAAGTTATGCAAACAGAAATCATTATAACATACATGTTACCAGTATCATTTAATGAAAACTCAAATATCTTTTCATTAAAGATCTTAAGGTTTTTCAGCAGGAAAGTCTCAAATGAAACACTGGTGTGTGTGTGTGTGTGTGTGTGTGTACAATTATATATAATTGTCCTTTGAGTTTGCACTTGCCATATCTGTTCAGGCACTGTCTCTGAAACCACCTCAGTTCTAGGGGTCCACTAGGAGGACTCAGGACTCAGTGTGCAGTCAGGCTCATGACTGTGATTTATTACAGTGCAAGGATGCAAAGCACAATCAGCAAAAGGAAAGGCACTTGGGGTGAAGTCTGGAGGAGGCCAGGTGCAAGTTCCCAACAGCCCTCTCCCCATGGAGCCACACAGGACATGCTTAATTCCTTCAGCACTGAATTGTGACAACATGTGTGAAATATTATCAACCAGGGGAGCTTATAAGAGACTCAGTGCCCAAAGTTTTTATTGGGGGCTGGTTGCATAGGCACTCTCTGTCTAGCACATCCAAAATTCCAGACTCCCAGAAGAAAAACAAGTGGTCAGCATAAATCACATTGTAAAAACAGTTTAGGCATGGTGAACCCTCTTATCAATTAGGAAATATTGAGAAACTTTCTCGAATCTAAGTTCCCAAATCATCCAAGGGCCAAGCTTAAAAGGAGGCCTTTCTGAAGATGGCAGTTCCAGGCCTGTTCTTTTAACTCTTTTCTGCACACCAGTCAAAGTTGATTAGTTTCTTCTCTGCATCTGAACAATTTTCAAGCAGTTTTCTGGCGTTAGTGCATACCCATCAGAAAGGCTGAGCGAGGAGAAAGGTAACCAGCAAGCAAGCATTTCTTGGTTTCAGCCAGTCCAGCAGTGGAATCTGGCAGCAGTTACTCAAAACCACATACAGATCTGAGGACCAGAATCATGGCTCAAACTTCTGAACCTGTGAGAACATGGGAGGGCCAGAACTTAAAACAAATAGAGTATTTGGACAATAACATTATTTTACAGTGGAGATTAATAAATCATTCTAATTCTCACCTTTTCTCTGGCATCCTAATTAATAAACCCAGATCTAGTATTTTCCAACTGTTGGAAATAAGTCCAATCACATCCATAGGATGGAAGTCAAAGCAATAAGGTTAAGCTACTACCCACATGAAGAGACATTCCCTGTATAAAAAATGTGGTAGACATCATTATCCAAAGTACATATATGAAGACATGAATTGGTGTCAACATACTTTATATACAGAGATATGAAAAATTATGCTGTATATGTGTAATAAGAATTGTAATGCATTCTGCTGTCATTATTTTTTTTAAATCAATAAAGAAAAAAAGAAAAAGAAAAGAACAACAACAAACCAACTCTAGTTTTTGGTATTCTATTTCCATTATCTATTCCAGCATAACCCCACAATTCTGTGGATTAAAGCAACAAATACTTTATTGTATGATTTTTTTGGGTCAGAAACTTGGGGAGGACTTGGCTGAGTGATTCTTATATTTCATGTGGTGTTCATGACCATCACTTGCTAGTATTTAGTGGATGCAGGGCTGGTCTGAAGGGCCCAAGGGGCCTATACATACATGACATCTTGGTAGAGAAGACTGGAATGCCGGGCCCAGCTAAGAATGTCAGCAGAAACACCTGTACATAACCTCTTTAGAGTGGTGGTCTCAGAATCCTGGATGTCTTATGAGCACTGTCAGAAGGATCTCTTGACAGAGACACAGAAATCCCAAATATTATTTCTGCTACATTCTATTGGTCAAAGACATCACTAGAACCAGCTCAGATTCAAGAGGAAGACAATTGGACTTCACTTTTCAATGAGAAAAATAGCAAAGAATTTGCAGTCATGTTTAATCTATCACATTCAACATTTCCAAATTTCTTCTCAATTAAGGTGAACTTTAGGTCCTTCTTTCCCTATTCTCATTCACATTCCATTCATCGGAAGGTATTATTTTTCAAAGAAGGATACACATCAGCTCTTTAATGAGTTGCTACACTAATTAGTTTGACTTCATACTCATAAAGCACTAATGTTTATTTTGAAAACTAAAGGGCTTTTTTAAGAATTCATCTCAGATCTATATATTAGTAATAATAACAAATTGGTTTGATTTATAAACAATGGGGTAAGATGCAGCTGTGTCCGTTCTTTTAATGGAATAGTTAACTATTTTTACCATGATAATCTACAACTCAGAGTTTAATTTATTATACTAGAGTAATATGATAGGACAGGGCAAAGCATGATTACTTTAAGAGAAATGACAATGGTAAAAGGTGATTTAAAATAAGGAAGTATGGACAATAGTAGCACGAATGAATGTGTAAGCCAGGTGCAGTGGCACATGCTTATAATCCCAGTGGCTCTGGAGGCTGAGGCAGTAAGATCACGAGTTCAAAGCCAGCCTCAGGAAAATTGAGGTCTGTTTACAAAAGACAAGAAAAAAAAAAGTAAATATAATTCTCTTTCAATATCATTTGGAAATTAGCAACTTGTCTACATACAGGCTATTTTATTTAAAAGGTAGCATTAATACTCAATGTGAATTTGAATTGTAGACATTATCCTAATTTTCTTTATATAGATACCAATTGAACTTTTTTTATAATGACACTCAATGTTATTATATACTATATGCTGAAGATAAAAAATTCTAAAAATGAAGATGAAAACTTTATTTGTTCTAATGTTAGTTATACATGATGGTAGAATGCATTTTGACACGTCATATACAAATTGAGTGTAACTTCTCATTCTCCTGGTTGTACATGATGTAAAATTACATAGGTCATGTAATTCACTATTGTTTTTATAAAGTATCAGCAAAGCACTAAGAATCTCTGAAATTTCAAGTATGCATATAATAAATGACAAATTATAAATGTGTTTTTATTAGTCTTAGTTATACATAACAGTAGACTCTATTTTGTTATAATTATTCAAGCATTGAAAAAAAAATTTATATATATATTATATCTTATCCTAGTTAGCACTCCATTCTTGTGAATGTACAGAGGGGTGGAATTCACAGTGGTGTATTCATATATGTACATAGGAAAATTATGTCAGATTCATTCCACTGCCTTTCCTTTTCCTATCTCTCCTCCCTTCCTTTTGTTCCCCTTTGTCTAATCTATTGAACTTCTATTCTTCATGCTCCCTGCCCTTATGGTAGGTTAGCTTCCACATATCAGTGAAAACACTTGACCTTTGTCTTTTGGGGACTGCTTATCTCACTAAGCATGATAGACTCCAGATCCATCCATTTACTGGCAAATGTTATAAACTCATTCTTCTTAATGGCTGAGTAATACTTCATTGTATTACATTTTCTTTATCCATTCATCTGTTGAAGGGTCCTTAGGCTGGAAATCAGTATGGATATTCCTCAACAATGAATAGTTGAAAATTAATAATGGACTTCAATTCTCGACAGAAATATACCTCTCAGGATTTTTATGGAGATTCTTCAGAGTGTCTTGCCTCTTCTCTCTGGAAGAAAACTAAAAGTGGAGACACTGGTTGTACCCATACTTAAAGAACAGCCCTGGCAGATGGTGTTGACTACTGCCTTTTCATTTTCAACTCTTGGTCAGCACTCAGATGCATTTTAACACAAAATTTTATTTCTGGACTGTTATTTACTATTTTACAGAAAAAGAATTCTATCTCTGATGAGATGTTTTTTTTGTTTTTTTTTTAATTTCCAGGTTAAACTTTAGTATAACTATCATAGAAATTGTTCTTTTCTTAGATTCCTAATCACCAGTAAGGCTGATTGGCAGTTATTTTACCTATGTATGAATATTCATTATAAAGTTAAAAGCAAGATCCACAGTTGATCTCAATTCATCTTTTCTGGATCCACAAAACATAAAAACTTCATTGCACTACCTTGGTATAGAGCTAACTTGAGAGTCAGAAGCCACATGACCCAGTGGGCTCTATCCCCAGGGCTTCTGCACCTCAGAGCCAGGTTCATGCCCTAGTCCCAGAGCCCTTGTGCCATGTGGCTAAAGTCAGTTGCTATGGCTGCCAGAGGCACCTATCACTGTAATAAGTGACCCTGCTCACATTCACCTGACAGCCTCCAGCCTTCAGCAAGTTCTTTATAGAAACCTGAGGAGAGAGAAATGAAGATGAACAGAGAATGAAAAAAGAAGCCTTTTAACTTGACATTTGATGAGATTTTTATATTTTAAAAATCACTCCTGCCCACGTACCTTTTCCCTGATTGGGATTTAATGACCCAATTAATGAGCACTCTGGCCTTCTTCATTGAAATCAACCAGCCTCTAACATAATGAAATAAGAAATGTGTCCAGACACTTTACGAGCAATATCACTCTTCATTTATTTGTTCTGCAGGTTAAAGTCTACAGTGAGGAGTAATAATCTTTGGTCAGTGATGCTAGAGATCAGTTTCATACAGGAACAAGATTTCGTAAATTAAAAAACCAAAAATGAACAAAACAAAAATTGGGATGCCCAGTTAAATATGAAATTTGGGTAAACAAGGAATGTTTAGTATAAGTATGTTCCATTCAATACATGGGACAAAACTAAACTAAAATTATTTATTGCTTCTCAAAATTTAAATTTATCTGGACCTCCTGGATTTTATCTGAAAATCCTCATTTTATATGCCTTTCAATATGTGTTTCACTTCTACAATTGAAGATAAAAATCTCTTTTGAATTACAAAGGAGAAAAATGTCCAAACGGAGAAAATTTTTTAAATGAAATTGAGAGTTACCATGTGACAGATATCCTTATAAATAAACTAAAACTGTTCAACTTAATATTGTTTAGATTATCTTTTCCGCCCTCAATCAATAACTACAGGATTGGTTGAAATATGAATGGCTTGAATGTTTTGAGGTCAAGAAATGAAGCAGTAAATTTGCAAGATTTGCAAGGCTCCTGTTGTAAGAAAATATTTGTTTTTCTGACAGAATTGTTTATTCTAAATTAATAGAAATATTCTCAGAAAATAAGGCAGGTGATAGAGAGGCAGAAAGACCCATGGGTGGTTGGGCACTGTTTTCAAAGAGAAAATCAGATTGAACATTTATTCAACACTTCAGAATGGTCACAGAATACTAGAGATCCAGTCTCCATAGTACCTTTATTAAAATGCATATTTGAATTTTGAATGGTTAACTAAATCAATAGTATATATTGTATATTTTATATATTATAGGTGTTTATGTATGCATGAATGTATGTAATTATGTATACATGCATGTGTATAAATAAATATGTTGATATATGTGTGTACATATATAGATATTTATACATATGCACACACATACACAGAGTCACTCTGCAGACCAATAATGACAACATTTTATCATAAATTTTATATATGCAACTAAAAGTTGATAAAAGCAACAAAATAAGTTGATTATATAAGAGAGCCAGGATTCCAAATGTATGTGAATTCTTTAAATATTTCCATTTTCAATTAGCATTTGAGTGTTTCTGTTTTCAAATCACAATATCTAGTTATCCACAAAGTATACATTTTTTGGTGCTTCTACTTATTTTCTAATTTTACTCCTATTTTACAGATTACTACTTTTCTTCCTTTTATCAAGCTCACTCATTTGTTTGGAGAAAATAAAAAGCATTGCAGTTAAAACACACACACACACACACACACACACACAGCAGAAAGTATTTTTTAAAAGACATATGCTACCGTGGAAATGGTTATGAGATTCCATTTGAAACAAGTGCCATTCACCCTATAAGAATAGGTTTTTATGAGAGACAATAAATAAATTAATTCTATTGATAACTGTTATGAAAAACATTAATCTAAAATTATGAAATAAAAGAATACACAACCTTAGAAGCAAGAATTTCATAATGACAAAACTATTCTTAGTCATCAAGAGGTCTATTATAAATTTAGTGAATTTGCAATCTTGGTATGTAATTACATTAGTAAATTCAATTTTATTTTGATAATATGCTGCAGTTCTGACTTCATAAATTTAACTTGCAACTACACTGCAGTCGTGAAATTTTGATACTGCATGTGCACATGACCTTTTACATCTATAAATTACTAAGGTGACTGTATGTTCGACCAAAGGGACTTGTGTATCATTAATCTTCTCATTATTTAAACAATAAATTTTTGTGCTTTTGCTTTTTCAGGAGTAACATTCAGTCACTTTAATACCTGTTTTCATTTAAAAGATCTATTTTCCTATTTCTCACCTTACAGCTGTGAGGTGACAAGCTGTTTTATATGCAGAGAAGTGTAACAGTGATGGCCTTAACTTAGGTGAGTAGGTGTTGCCTCATGCATTATGGTCTTAGAAAAATTACCATTAAAGCAGTCAAGATGGGGTATGTGAGGAGGCAATGTCTGACTAAGTGATAATTTATTTTGTTGAAAACTCAAAAACTCCATTAGAGAGTTCCACAAAATTTCACACTCCTAATTATTCTAACTTTTGATCCAGGGAAAAAGTTCCTGTAGGTATTTGAGGGCAGAGCGTTGAAAGGTCATTTGTCAGTAGGGTCACTAAGCTGTAGAATATGTTAGGAAAGCTTGATACCGTTTGGCCACATATTGTTTCTGTCTAAAATACCACAGGGCATCTAGCAAAAGCAATTAGGCACATTCTGAGTTAGCTGAGATCGACCCTTTCATATACTTTGAAGCATGCGTAAGTAGCTGCCAAAGTCTATCAGTAGGCTGTATATAAAGATAAGAAGGATGCTCCTGGCAATGCTCACTTCCTCCTAAGAATTGAGACTTAAGGCCAACTCACCCTCCTACAAAGCTTTGCCAGGAGAAAGGTCATTGAAGGAGGCAGCAGAGTGATGTGGAAAGCCTACAATTCAACTGCATCTTCTCATACCTCTGCATTTGGTTCACCTTGTGCACTTCCCATGTTCATCAAAGTTAAATCATAAAGTACATGAATGCCTTTTTCACAATTGAACTATTTATAGCTCCTTCATATATTTTAATGTGTTTTAGTTTGCAATTTAAGTCGACATTAAGTTGCAAAGTGTGATCCTTGAAAGTGGTTGCCCGGTTTCATTATTGTTTTGTATTGTCATATCTTTCAAGCCATGATGAGAGAATGTACACGTGTACACATGAGGTACATATCCACAAATGCATGTAGGCATGATTATATTTTTCTAGTACATTTCAAATGAAGAGCTCATCAGATATTTATAGCATTTCTCTACATCTTTAGGAAGACAATCTTAATTTCAGTTAAATTTGAAAATATACAACAATTAGGGATTTATGAACTTGAGATCATGTGTACTCTGCAAAGCTGTTAGCTTTTAGGTCATTTTCCTTAGACTCTATGATATCAAATTAATTAAAAAAAAGAAGAAGAACTGACAGGTATGTTTCTGTTATTTATTTCTTCAGGAAGCACTTATTTCCTGGAGGCCTACATATTCCAGCCACAATCCACAAAAATCTATAAAGTCTATAAAAAGCCTGAAGAAGATAGAATGAGTCCTTGATCTCCCAGAATTAGCATCAAGTCAAGGACTAGATGTGAAATGTGTTATTTGAAGTGGTAACATAAAAATGATACGGATAAGTCAAAGGTGTATATTGCAAACTCTTTAGGGAAAACTAAAATATAAAACGGAGAAATACATGCTAAGAAGCCAACAGTGGAGACAAAGTCTCATCATTATATAAGAATTGATAGATATATAAACAAAAGAAAGGAAGAAAATGACCAAAGAAAAAAGAAACATTTAGTATGATAATTGATTTACAATTGACTATGTAAATAATAACATTAGATTTAAGTAGGCTATATATTCCAATTAAAATACAGAAATTGTCAGACTGAAAAAATAAGATTCAACTATATGTCATCTATGTGAATCCCAAATTAAGAGTACCCTACAAATAAGTTAATATTAAGAGGATTCAGAAATATATACCATGTCAAGAAAATTACTTTAAAATGCTTCAAAAGGCTGGGGATGTAGCTAAATGGAAGAGTGCTTACCTAGCACATATGGTGCAATGGGTTTGATGCCCAGCAGTGCCAATAAAAAATAAAAACAAAGAACTACCACAATGATTCAGAATATAGAAAAAAGGGTGTCATCTCATAATAATAAGAGAGTCAATTATTAAGAAGATACGACAACCTTAAATATACAAATTGGCAGTATCAGGGGAAAAAAGGGCAAGTATTTAGTTCACATCCTGCACTGAAAAGCTAACAAATAGTGTAATAATGCCAGGAACATCATCTTTATACCCATACAGTTTAAAAACTTAGATATAAGTGGATAAAGACCTTGAAAGACACAACCAGAATGTACTGAAGAAGGAAAAGAAGTATGGTTAAAAAAAAAAAAACACCTATATGTGGGTTGGGCATATAGCTCAGTTGGTAGAGTGCTTGCCTTGCATGCACAAGGCCCTGGGTTCAATCTCCAGCACACAAAAGAAAAAAAAAAAAAAACATGCATAAAGAAATTGAACTCTTATTTAAAAGCCTTCATACAGAGAAAATTCCAAGTTTGAGGTAACACAATGATGAAAGAAGACTCTTTTCCATAAATAGACAGCTGGATCTCATATGCAATAAAAGAGGAGGGGCAACAGGAATTGTGACCCTTACTTCACATTATATGTAAATATTAACTTTATTATATCATGCTTTGAAATGTAATGGTAAAATTCATAAAATTTCCACAACAAAGCAGAGCAGATCCTTTATCTGTCATGAGGTTAGATAAAGATTTTCTACATAGGATACAGAAACATAATGTTTCAGTGAGCTTTTTCACTGCTGTGACTTTAAGACCTGACCAGAACAATTTTAAAGAAGGAAAAGTTGATTTGAGGGCTCACAGTTTCAGAGGTCTCAGTCCATAAGAGGCTGGCTTCATTCCTTGGACTCAAGGTGAGGCAGGACATCATGGCAGAAGAGTATGGCACCCTCAACCAGCTCACATCATGACCAGGAAGCAGAGAGTCTCAGCTCTCTAAATACGAAATATATACCCAGTAGCACAACTCTGATAAACCACTTCCTCCAGCCACACCCCACCTGCCTGCAGTTACCACTCAGTTAATCCCATTAGGGTTTAATTAGCTGAATATGTTAAGGCTGTAGCAAATTATTTCTCCTCCAAACCTTGCATTGCCTCACATGTGAGATTTTGGGGAACACCTCACATCAAAACCATAACACATAAATCATAAAAGAAACATGATCAACAAATAGCATTTCATAATTTTTTTTTCTTAAACACTCATCAGAGTACTATTTTAAGCAAATGGAAAGGCATATCATGGATTGGGAGGAAATAATTCCATAGTATGTATTTGTTTCGAATGCAAAGATTTCTTACATCTCAATAGTAAGAAGAAAATCCACTTGATGTTAAAAACGGGTAGAAATATGAACACTTTACAAAATAAGATATGTAAGTAAAAAATAAGAACATGAAAGATGTTCAATACCATTAGTCATTAAGGAATTTAAATTAAAATTTCAATGAGCTACAACTATATTACAATAATACTGTTAATATAATTTCCAATAAAAATTAAATGTAACAACAATTCTAATTATTGGAAGAATATTTTTTAGGGGTTTCCAGAGAAATAGAACCACAAGGGAATATATAAGTATATAAGAAGAGATTTTTTATGAAGGATTAGTTCATGAAATGATAGAGTTTGAAGAGCCCCACAAATGTCATTTGCAAGATGGAGACCCAGGAAAGCCAGAGGATTATGTCCAGTACTAGCCTGAAAGTCCGAGAACACAGGGAGCCAATGGTGCAGTTCTAGGTCAGAGTCCAGAGGTTCAAGGATCAGCAACAAGAATACCCAAGGGCAGGAAAACATGGACGTTACAGCCCAAGAGAACCAGTCCACCCCTGTTCTTCTTTTCTGTTCTATTCAAACCCTCAGTAGGTTCCCTAGTGCCAAACCACATTGGTGAAACCTATCTTTTTTACAAGGCCACCAATTCAAATGCTAATCTTTTCCAAAAACATCCTGTAGGCACATCCAGAAATAGCCACGCTATCTATATGAGCATCCCTTAACTATCCTAGGCAAATTGACACACAAAATCAACCATCTCAACAAGGCTGTGACGTATACCATTTTCACCTCATTAGCAGCAGCCTATTTGAGTTATGTGCTGCTGCTGTTAATGGAAGTGAAAACAGCACACACTTTTTCAGAAAACAATTTGGCAGTTGTTTTAATAGAGATAATTATTCATCTTCTTGAGGATCCAGATAGTCTACTCCAAGATTTTTCTCAATAAAAATGAAAATAGATAGATGGCCATAGAAAATTATACATGCATTTTAACAGCAGCTTTAATCATGAGACCACTGCCCCGGTCCCACACACACATCTGGAACTATGTCCAGTACAAGCCCTTTATGTCCATTTATTTGTGAATGGATAAACAGATTCAAACAATGGAATACTTTTCAGTAATATAAAAGAATGAACTATTAAACATACCACAACTTTGGTGAACCTGAAAAACATATGTTTCCAAGTGAAAAAAAAAAAAGAGATACAGGATGTCATGTGCCATATGATTCCATTAATATGCAATTTTGAAAGAAGGTAAACTACAGTGAAGGAAGGAAGAGAAGATGTCCTGGAGAGAGGCAGGGCAGGTGGACATAAACACAATTTTAGATGACGGAAATTTACTATAAAATGATTTGTGTTGTGATTATGGGAATATAAAATTTTTGAACATCTACTTGCATATTTTAAATAGTGAATTTTGCTGTTTATAATTTTATCTTGCTGTGGATATTTTTAAAAAGGAAATGTATGTTGGTGTTGATCACATCTAAAGATTTTTCCTAGTAATTAAAATATACACTCAAAGAAAAGCAGCCTTTAGCTAAACATAGCTCCATCTTATAAAATAAAGTGACAGTTTCTCTTTTGTGACATTCCATTGAGATTTATAGGTCTACATGATAAAATATTACTATAAAATTTTATTTCAAGCAAATTATTCTTAAGGTTGTCATCTTCTACTTAACAAATCAAATAAGAGGGGCTAAAAGCAGCAATATTTTATAGTGAAATGAAGGAACCCCTCTCCCCAAACATAAGGTTTTTTTTTTAGAAACACTTTTTTTTTTTTCTAATTTGAAATTATCTCAATCTAGAATGGTATGTTCTGAAGTGGTTATGACAAGGGAGGCTCAAATCTACCGGGAAGTGTTGTATCATTAGGGCCACCTGACGCTGAGGAAGTAGAAAGTTCCTATTTCTGATCTTTATAACAGATTATTTTACAAGGGGTTTATTTCATCAGTTGATCATTTGGAATAGGGTTTTTAAAAAACATAATGGACATGCTTTATAAATCAGAAGTTCAATGCAATAGCTGTTATTTGGTGAACAGTCCATGGATGTGGAATTTTACATGTTGGTAAAATGGAAATAACATATTTGTGCTCACCTCTTATGAAATTTAGTCCTTCTCTCCATAAATTCAGAAAAAGAAAATTCATCTGTCTTTATTTCAAAGGTCAAATGGCTGGTAAATTATAACCTCCACAATTTCTTAGCTGAAAGGGAGAAAAAAAGTTATTAAATATGAAGTTATTTTAAAAATCTCTATATTAAAACTTTGTACTTTACTCTTGAGTTCGCTCTTAGAAGAATCTGGGGAAATGAATAGCATGTCATCTACTAGGGCAAAACAAGGTTTGCTGGGTTTGCTTCCTTCCACCTGTAATCTTGGGCAGGTACCATAATTTTAATTGACTTTTCTGAGGAAAACTGGTACTTTTGAATGCTGCTGAGATGAACAGACATAATATCCCCAGACATTTAAACTTGCTAGGTATTATATTTGTGTGTCATTTACTCTAGATATTTACTTAGCCTTAATCTCTATCTCTAGCAAATTAGAAGCAGCAAATAAGAAACAAGATATGGGCAGAAAAAGGGAAAAATCAAACAAGATTTTCTTTCTTTCTTTTACTTTTTTTTTTTTTTTTTTTTTTTTTTTTTTTTTTT
>NW_025999842.1:31574719-31581051 GCF_001458135.2 Marmota marmota marmota | reverse complement strand
TTTTTTTTTTTTTTTTTTTTTTTTTTTTTTTTTTTTTTTTTTTTTTTTTTTTGGTACTAGGGATTGAACTCAGGAGCACTTGACAACTGAGCCACATCCCCAGCCTTATTCTGTATTTTATTAAGAAACAGGGTCTCACTGAGTTGCTTAGCACCTTGCCATTGCTGAGGCTGGCTTTGAACTTGGAATCCTCCTTCAGCAGCCTGCAGAGCCCCTGGGATTACAGGCGTGTGCCACCACACCAGCTCAAATAAAATTTTTATAATGACATTATAAAAGAAATGATAGACAAATTCAAGAGATACCTGAGGAGCTGTTACATCCAAGAACAGTCAAAAGAGACAAGATGATTTAACACAATGTGGTATTCTGGATGGAATCTTAAAAACAAAAAGAAGGACATTAGGTTAAAACCAAGTAAATTTAAGTAAGGAATGGAGTTTATTCATAATATAGTCAAATAGTTCATTGGTTATGTCTAACATAAAATGTTTATAATAGCGGAAATTGAGTGTTGTATGAAAATCAGGAATTATTTTTGCAACCTTTCCATCTAAAGTGAGCAAAGCTGTTCTAAAGCTATTCTAAAATAAAAAGATTATAAAAATTAGAGAAATATCCCATTTATGAAAAAAGATGTGGGAGTCTTCAATATTTGAATTTTTAATAAAATAATGCTTTGAAAAAATAATTTATCTAAACAGGACAGTTTTATTCTAGTCATCAGAGTGACACAGTGTACTCTGTTAATTATTCCCAAGAAATTATCTCCCCTCCTTTCCAATTCTGAAACCATTATCAAGTCACTTGATCTCAGAGTCTGTAAAACAGACCTAATGATGATATTCTTCAAGGATTAGTTACATAATGTAAATTTCTAAGTACTACTCTGGTACATGATAAACATTGAATTTATGGTAGTGATGAGATTTTATTATGATTATTGTTAAAGCTATTATATTGTTAAATAAGGTAAAATACCATATCTCATCAATAGACTAAATATATGACAAGTGATCTTCTCCCAGAATAATAGAGTCATTCGATCAATGGTATACTATTTACTATTTATACAGTGCACAGCTTTGAGTTATCAAAAACACTTAGAATAACATTTGCCCTATTAAACATTATATTAGACATAAAATATGCAAAGATGAAATGATAATGTGTTTAACCAACATAAAATTTTATCATTTATATCTTGTAGGCAACATTGAAATAAAAATTAGTCTTATAATATTTTTTTATTTAAGTATACCCAATATATTCCTATCTGGGATTTTTATATCATTAATGCAGGACATAGAAGTAATACTCAAGATAACTACATTTATACATATAACTAATTTTACTTTTCTTTTAATTGCACACACATGCTCCTTTACAATTACTTACGAAAAAAAATCCAATTACATTATTTTTCTTTATCTGTCATAGTTTAGATCTGGAATGTCTTCCAAAGGCGAAGGTGTTAAAGGCTGGGTTACCAGCTGTCCTAGCTGGTGGTGCTATTGGAATGTGGTGGGAACTTCAGAAGGTGGGACCTAGTTGGAGAAAGTGGCTCATTGGGGCATGCTTTTGAAGATTATATCATCTTCCCAGTCTGTCTCTCCCTCACCCCTGCTTTTTTTTTTTTTCCTCTCTCTCTCTCTTTTCTGGCCACCATGAGGAGATGAGTAGCTTTGCTCTACCACTGCTTTCTGCCATGATGTTCTACTTTTCCAAAAATCCAAAGCAACAAGACCAAGTGGCCAGGATCTGAAACATCTGAAAATAACCAAAATAAATCTTTCATTATTTAAGTTGGTATTTTGTCATAGCAAACAAAGTTGACTAACACATTATCAAATAACATTTTTTTTTATTTTGAATGATGAGAGATGTGTAATATAAGAAATAAGGATCCCCACATATGCAGTTTCAGGAAACAAGTACTTTCCCCAAAAGAATGATGGAGGGTCTCTCACCAAAAGACTCAGGTCTTTGGTCCATCAGGGTCTATGCTGAGACAATCCTTTTCTAGGCCCATGTTACCTACTCAAAGACACAATACCCTGTTTCCCATAGCATCCAGTTCCTGCTGTCTATATCAGAACAGAAAATCTTCATACTGCTCCTCAAGACTAGCAGTATGAAGGATAAGTTCCCTCTCCGTGTCGAGACACGCCTTTCCTGTAGTGAATAATCCAACTCTTATTTTTTTCCCCCCTAAAAGCCAGGAAAGTAGAAATATGTATTCACTTTTCTGGAAGAAGTGAAGCCTTAGGTTTTAGTTAGTAGTATTCTTGCTTCAAACTTTTATTAGATTGAAGTGAAAATAACTTCTCCTCATTTATGAAAATGAAATTATGTGGGGAAAATGGTTCTCTTCCCATATTCTTATGAATCAAATTCTGAATAGAGATTTTTAAAATTCTTTTAATTATATAAAAAAGAAATATTTCCACATGTTTCCAAATATGGTATTTGACTAAATTAATTTAACAAATTTATGGTATCAGCACAAAGGCTTATTCATCATCAAGAAGTTAACAGTTATGTGAATATAATTGTATAAAATTATTGTATGTGTATGTATATGTGAATACATATTGGCATGTGGAAAAATTATGCATTACATTAAAATACTGATATGTTAAATATTGTGAAGCCATCATTTAAGTGGTGCAGTTAAATTAATTCTTTTTTCAATAGGTAGTTTTTATAAGTGCTACTCACTAGTACTTTCACATTTCTCCAAAACATTTGAATATGACCTATTCTCCATTCGATTTTCTTTGACCTCTGAATTGGAAGTTAATGTAATTTCAACTACTCCAGCGTAATGTGGCATAATGTCACTAAGACAATATCCGTGACATACTAAACATTGGGAACAGAGAAATCTCTGTTCTCTCCATAATCAGAAGAACAAGCCCTAGCTTAAGTAAGTTGATAATCTTCTAAGTCAGGATGCCATACCTCAGCAAAGAGTAAGCTATCAAAAAGTATACTCAGAGTACCCAAGAGTGGTCTGTTTCAGGAAGTGATAAAAAGTACATAGGCCTGGTGTAGTGATGCACGCCTGTAATCCCAGGGGCTCAGGAGGCTGAGGCAGTAGTTACCTAAGCAACTCAGCCAAGACCCTGTCTCTAAATCTCCAGTACCAAAAAAAAAAAAGAGTACGTAGAATAAACTAAAATGCTGTTTGAGAGATGAGAAGAACCAATCTCAAGTACACTAGTAAGACTTGCTCCTTTATTTAAAATCAAACTAAATGCTATAGAACATTCTGGTAATGATATTTAAAGTGCAGAGAGATCAGGTTTCATGATCCTATTCTCTGAAGAAGTGTACCTGCTTTGATGTAGGGAGGGGTCTACTTACTAAAGTCTCCTGTTCAGAGCATTTCTCCCTCAAAGGGAAGTAAACACTATGACAGAGACTTACACATAGGTTCCATTTCTTTGGCTTCTATGTAAATATATCCTTTGTTCAGATGTTCATATCACTGGCACAGTTACAGATTCCTAATTGTCAAGATGGGCTTAGATTTTACTATCATTTTATCAACTTGGAATTATGGAACCATTTAAAGTGATTTCTGCAGCAAATTCATAACATCCATCACATGTTAATTCTACTATTCCAGATCTCAAAGATTGAGTAATGTTCACAGTTCTCTTATTCAATACATATTGATCACCTACCATGTTTCAGGCATGGTTCTAGGTGATGGGGGATAAAGTGTTGAATTAGCTGAAGACTCTACTTATGGGACTTACATTCTCAAGGAGGAAGACAGACAATAAACAAATATGTGATGTAAAGTCAGTAGAGTACTATAAAATACTGTGGTATTTAATCCTTTGCATTATACCTTATACCTGCAATGGATATTGTATTCTTTACTACAAATTTTTAAAGAAAAAAATCTAACAATATTGTCAAATTTAAGGAAAACAGTAGGTGCTAATTATATTATCAAACTTGAATCATTATATGATATCACATATATCACACAAATATTACATATATATATATATATATACACACACATTACACATATATCACATATATATATCACACACACATATATATGATACTGGAAGTCAGAGTATAGAACTTTGGTTGCATGATTTTAATGTCTTTAGAAGATGCATCTGCTTTTGTGTGTACAGTATATATACTGTAAAATGAATTTATTTTTTCCCAAATATATGGGAGAAGAAACATTCTATAAATGGAGTAATAATTAACACATTTCACTAAGTTTAAATTGAAAACACTTACAAAAGTGTTTTCACAGCTCCAAAGCAGTTCCTGCAGATGAAACACCTAGGGAAAATGTTCCAGAGTACAGCCCTACTGCTTCTTATTCCTTAGTTTTATTGTGCTATAGATAGATTTGAAGGGAGTTTGCAAATAATGAAGCTGTTATGCTACACTGATTTATCCAGGAAATAAGATTTATTCTTGTTAGGGAGAGTCTGGATAATAAGAAATCACATCACTAAAATATCTGTTAAAAATCATAGGTTAGTAAGTAGTCCCATATCACAATGTAATCCTGTATCTTATACCATAAAGAAACAAAAGAATGAACTACTGTACATCTTTGTAGGCCTCTTAAATCACTGCTAAATTAAAATTATCTTCCCTAAATATCTTTCAAGGTGTAACCTCAGACAAGACCATTAAGCAACTGACAAGCTTTAGCACATGCGTTTTTAAGGAGAAAGGGAAAGAAAATCTCTCCCCGCCCCCCCATACACACTGCAAGAAGAGAGAATTAGAAAAAGCAAGACTATCCCAGGTCTGATTGAGAGTGTTTACCTCTGGATATATTCTAAAATACCAGCTCCAATTCTAGGTCCCTTGAATACAAAGGGAAATGTGGTGTTCTTTCTCTCTTATTGATCAGATTTTGTTTTTTTCTTTTGTAAATGACAGGAGAAAGTATTAACAAGAGCCAACAGAGAGGATATTAGGTATTTGACTAAATTAGTTGGTATCAGCACAACATCTTTTCAAGATGTTAGGGGAAGAGCCAGCAGAGAAAATGTTGTGCCCAAATTGGAACCAAAATAGGGAAACTGAATGAATGATGCAAAATTAGGACTGAGAATCAGCTATAAATAAAAGAGTTCCACCATTCCAAGGGTCAGTAGATGTTTTCTGTGTAGGGTTAGCACTAAGTATTTCAGACTTCATGGGCCATATGTTCCCTGTCACAACTAATCAATTACTGTGCCAAGGCACACACAGACAATGCGTAAATAAAGGAGTATAGCTGTGATACAATAAAACTTTATTATAGATGCTAAATTTGAATTTCATGTCATTTTCACGTGTAATAAATATTTTTTTTCAGGTATTTAAAAATATAAAACCACTTTCTTAACAAGCATGTTGTGAATCAGACTTGATCTGCAAAGCATAGTTTGCCAACTTCTATACTGTCTTAAGAATTCAACCAGGTAAGTGACCATATGAAAATTCGGATTTGATTTATGATATCTTAAATGTTGCACTTCCTAGTGAATCATGCACACATGATAGTGCATGAATCATTACAGATTTTAAAAAAGTAAAGGTGCGAGTAGGAAAAGAAAGTCATGTATCTTCTAAAAATCTTCCATTTTGCTTTTAATTCATACATAGTAATTGTATGTTACTGAGTTACAGAGTAATAATTGATACATGTATACTATACATAATGACGAAATCAAGGTAATTACCATTTCCATCTCCTTAAATATTTATCATTTGTGTGTGTGTGTGTGTGTGTGTGTGTGTGTTGGGATGCTTCAAACTTCTTTTATTTTAGTACTGAAGAATGAGTGCTTTTTTTTTTTCAGGGGTGAATCCTGTCCAACAGGGCTTTATGTGGGGGCCTGAGTCCTGGGGCTTTGTTTTCCAAATTCTAAATCTATCCAGTGAAGAAGGATTCTGCTGAAGGACCAAATAAATGGCGAATTTCCTTGTTCAGAACATTTAATTTATTCATATGGAGAAAGCATTTCTGAAGGCTTTGCTATCCACAAAATAAACAACAGTCAAACCAACAAAACATTATCTCTACTTAAGAAATGCTAGATATCTTGCTGGAAGACTCAGAATTGCCTGAAAAAATAGCTTATTTTTATAGTTTTTGCCATTGTATAATATTCATGTATGACAGACATAACTAGAACTTGAATTCAGTGACTTGTAAACCATATTTTTTTAATAAATTAATAGTTGCAATATAAGAACCAAACAGAAAATCTCAAGATGCATATCAGTCAAAAGAGGGGTTGCTCATGTTGACTCTTTTTTTTTTTTTTTTTTTTTTTTTTTTTTTTTTT